>NC_135804.1:120157550-120465516 GCF_964213995.1 Mustelus asterias | reverse complement strand
AAAAAAAGAAAAAGGTAGAATTGCATGTGTGTAACCAGTGCCTCAGCTGGCACATGCACAAATGGGCCAAGGATTAGGATTCGGAGTTCCAGACCTCTGAACTCATCAAAGTAAATATAGGTTTCATCACAATAAGCACAGAGGGAGGGAGGACTATGGAGAAAGAGGAGATTACAGAAAAAGAAAGGAGGGAGGCCTCGGAGGGATTTGACAACAAATATGAGAATTTTAATGTTGCTTGACTGGGAACCAATGTAAGTCAGCAAGTACAGGGTGATGGGCAAATGGGAGTTGAAAGAATTCCTGCATCTGTGAACCAGGCTCCTGAAAGCCTAATTTTCATTTGGGGGCTGGGGCGGGGGGTGGGGGGGGGGGGGGGGGGGGGCAGCTGTTGAGGTATGTGGGTGTTAACAGAAGTTGTGCCCATTACTACTGGGAACAGTTTGGTGGCAGGAGTTGATGGACACAGAGGCGGGTTGGGTGAAAGGTCAGCCTTCATCATCTGATACTTCGCCCCAATTGAAATAAAACCCATAAAACAAAATACAGCTCTCTTTCTCTCACACTATCACCCCCAACATTCTTTCCATGCCCCTCCCTGCCAACCCATGCCACCTCATGTCCATTTACCAGCCAACCCGCAGCCTTGATTTTTAAAAAACCGTAGACTACTTTTTTCTCAATTTAAAAGCCAGGAGATTTAAATTCCTTGCCAACTTGGAGATTCCAATGGACTTTGGCCATTCCCATGACAGCTTGATGGCTCCCTTGACAGTTCCTTTGACAGCTTGTCAGTTTCACTGAGATAGATTTTTCCACTGAATTTATCAACTTTTTGTGTACATTCATGTCTGCTTTTAACAATCTTAAAGGTCACCTTGCTTTTCTTAAAGAGCACCCGACCTCTGCAAAAGGGCACCTTCCCTTTACCAAAGGTATCCGAGACCGATCCAAAAGGGTACCGTATTTCTCCAAAGAACTCCACTAACACCAATCTTTCTCTTGATACTTTCAGTGAACTGGTTGTTTTTTTGGACAGCTCACGAGCCAAAACTGGATCTGATTAAAGGGGACTAATGGATTTAGGCTTCTGCTGCCATTTTCACAATTTCTCAGGGAACCTCTCTGTGAGGAAATTCTGGTTATTGGCCATAATGTTCCTGTGAAGTGACATGGAACATCTTCTTCTATTTAAGGTGCTATATAAATGAAATTTATTGTTGTTATTGTCATCAAGAGTCAGAATACAGATGAGAAAGGGGAGATGTCAAGGATGTATCATTGGCAGACACGAGAGATGGTGGTGTGGCAGCGGGAAGAGAAGTTATTGCTTGTGATTCCCTGGCTATGATTAGATAGATAAGAATGGAACCAGGTGAATGACATCCCACCAGGTGAACGATGTGGGTTGTAGAAAGGCAGCTCGATCAACTGTTTCATA
Organism: Mustelus asterias; assembly: GCF_964213995.1. NCBI lineage: Eukaryota > Metazoa > Chordata > Chondrichthyes > Carcharhiniformes > Triakidae > Mustelus > Mustelus asterias. The sequence goes on along the minus strand of NC_135804.1, from coordinate 120,464,075 downwards.
GGATGAGAAGGGATAGTTTAATTTTGTCATGTTCACAAAGCATGTCATTTGCCTAGTGTTTGATAAGAACCATTTTGATGTTGCAGTGGGGCCGAAAGCTGATTGGAGAGTTTCAAATATGGAGTTCTGGAAAAGATGGACGTAGCTTTAAGAGGCTTTTAAGGATTTTGAAGAGGAAAGGGAGGATGGTGTAATTTGCAATATCGCCAGTGTTGAAAGCAGTAGGAAAAAAAACAACGATAGATCTTACCGTCTGGCATTGATCAAGAAGTATTTATGTATTTCCTTGGGTATAGAGGAGTAAGGGTGGATTTAATTGTGGCATATATGATGATCAAAGGTACTGATAGGATGGATGTAGAGAAACTATTTCTACGAAGGGGCAAATCCAGAACACGGGCTAGAATCTTAATATTAGAGCTGGAGTGTTCAGGAGTGATATCAGCAAACACTTCTTCACACAAGCTAACATAGAAATCTGCAACTCTCTCTGCAAAATGGTGAAAGGAGTTGAATGGCTTACTCCTGTTCGCATGTTTTACGTAAAGCAATGAGGAAGAAAATAAGTCGAATAATGCTTGTTTGGTGCATTTGTTGCAAAAAGATTTCAGCTGAGCAATAGTCACAATAGCATAACAGCATTCATAACATTGACAAAGGATTGGAAGACTGTAGACTGAGCGAATGAGAGACAGAGCAAGCATTCTTCCTAGCTGCAACCCTGCATCTTATTTTACTAATTCAGGACGAGACAGATGTTTTCCAGATGAACCATTGCTCGCACGCAGTTGCTCAATGAGAGGCCTAACCTGTGACTGCCGGTGCTGTGGTCTGCATTGCTCAGGTGACAGACGCCATATACCATTGGCTTGGCAGATTCCTCCTGTACTTTTAATGTTCTCATACCTCAATGCAAGAGGGAAAGCAAATGGGGAACATCAATCTTCCTGCATAGTTATAGAGCAGTCAATTTGGTCACTAAAAATTAGGATGGGTTTTTAGCTTTTGGGAGTACACTGTTAACTATTCGATTCTGCATGAGACGGCATTATTCTTGTTAATTTATCTTAACAACAATGACAGATATCTGATGGAGGTAGGGGACGCAGATGGTGTGTCTGAACAAGGCCATTTGCTGCCAGGAACAGACGCTGTAGCAGAATACAATTCCAAAGTGTTACTTCACATAATTCTCTAATGGTCTCAATGTAATGGGTAAGAGCACAGGCTTTGTGTGTGAGCAGGAACACTTTACAACTGATTCTCAGAGGAGATAGGTTACCACATGTACATTTATTGTTTTAGAGAGAGGAAACTGCAATCATGAGTGTACTATTTTTCCCCTACCTTCGATTTTCTTCAATATATTCTACTTCTTAAACTATGGGTCATGGTGAGACAGGGTCCCACAGGCATTAATTACCCTCCACTAACCCGATGCAATGGCTAGTCTTTATTTTTATTCAAATATCGGATATCTCACAGTTCGGCCCTACCATAACCTCTCCCATGTATTAGTCATGAGGAACCCAGGCTACTTGTGATTATTTTGTTAAATAATGACCAAGAACAGCAACCCTGGATGTTTTCCTTTCCTTAAGGAAGAGGTCCGGAGATAGATTTTGGCATCTTTATCAGCATTTTGTCTAAGATCATTTTGCTTCCTGCAGACCAGCAGAATCTTTAACTGCAGACATTTGCTGAACCAAAGGAAGAGTAAGGGCTGATTTAATTGAGTGTGCTTAATATGATTGAGTAAGAAGTCTCACAACACCAGGTTAAAGTCCAACAGGTTTATTTGGTAGCAAAAGCCACGAGCTTTCGGAGCGCTATTCCTTCGTTAGGTAAGTGCTTACTTGGCGAAGGAGCAGCGCTCTGAAAGCTAGTGGCTTTTGCTACCAAATAAACCTGTTGGACTTTAACCTGGTGTTGTGAGACTTCTTACTTAATATGATGAACAGATGGATGAAGATGTTTGATGGCATTTACTGTATTCGGGGTGGTGTCTACTTGTCTGCACCATATTTCTAATGCCCCCTCTTCCCTGTTTACACCCAGCTCCTACTTTCAGTGCTGTTCCTGATTCATGCTCCATCACTGTCAATGAGAATTCTCATGAGAGCCAGAAATCTTGTCACAGTGTGGAGACTCCACACATCAACAGGTGGTAAAAACTATTTTTTAATTCATTTACGGGACATGGGTGTCGCTGACTAGACCAACATTTATTGCCTGTCCCTAATTGTTCTTGTGAAGGTGGTGGTGAGCTGCCTTCTTGAACTGCTGGAGTCAATGTGGTGTAGGTACATCACAGTGCTGTTAGGGAGGAAGTTCCAGAATTTTGACCCAGCGACAGTGAAGGACTGGTGATATATTTTCAAGTCAGATGGTGTGTGACTTGGAAGGGGGAATATCCCAGGTGGTGTTGTTCCCATAAGAACATAAGAAATAGAAGCAGGAGTAGGCCATCTAGCCCCTCGAGCCTGCTCTGCCATTCAATAAGATCATGGCTGATCTGATAGTGGGTTCAGTTCCACTTACCCGCCCGCTCCCCATAACCCTTAATTCTCTTATTGGCTAAAAACCTATCTATCTGTGACTTAAACACAGTTAATGAGGTAGCCTCTACTGCTTCATTGGGCAGAGAATTCCAAAGATTCACTACCCTCTGGGAGAAGAAGTTCCTCCTCAACTCTTCTAAATTGACTCCCCCGTATTTTGAGGTGATGCCCCCTAGTTCTTGTTTCCATTGTAAGTGGAAACAATCTCGATGTTTCTACCTTGTCTAGCCCCTTCATTATCTTATATGTCTCTATAAGATCTCCCCTCAACCTTCTAAACTCCAAAGAGTACAGGCCCAGTCTGCTCAATCTCTCCTCATAAGCCAACCCCCTCATCTCCGGAATCAACTTAGTGAACCTTCTCTCCACCCCTTCCAAAGCCAATACATCCTTTCTTAAATAAGGGGACCAAAACTGTACACAGTGCGGCCTCACCAGCACCTTGTACAGTTGCAGCATGACCTCCCTGCTTCTATACTCCATCCCTCTCGCGATAAAGGCCAACATTCCATTTGCCTTCTTGACCACCTGCTGCACCTGCAAACTGTGTTTTTGTGATTCATGCACAAGGACCCCCAGGTCCCTCTGCACAGTAGCATGTTGTAATTTTTCATTGTTTAAATAATAGTCCCTTCTCCTATTATTCCTTCCAAAGTGGATAACCTCACACTTCCCAACATTATACTCCACCTGACAGATCCTCGCCCAATCACTTAACGGTTGATGAAGGAAGGGCCGTGGATGTTGTCTATATGGATTTCAGTAAGGCATTTGACAAAGTCCCACATGGAAAAGGGTTAAGAAGGTTAAGGCTCATGGGATACAAGGAGAAGTGGCTAGATGGGTGGAGAACTGGCTTGGCCATAGGAGACAGAGGGTAGTGGTCGAAGGGTCTTTTTCCGGCTGGAGGTCTGTGACCAGTGGTGTTCCGCAGGGCTCTGTACTGGGGCCTCTGCTATTTGTGATATATATATAAATGATTTGGAAGAAGGTGTAACTGGTGTAATTAGCAAGTTTGCGGATGACACGAAGATGGCTGGACTTGCGGATAGCGAAGAGCATTGTCGGGCAATACAGCAGGATATAGATAGGCTGGAAAATTGGGCGGAGAGGTGGCAGATGGAGTTTAATCCGGATAAATGCGAAGTGATGCATTTTGGAAGAAATAATGTAGGGAGGAGTTATACAATAAATGGCAGAGTCATCAGGAGTATAGAAACACAGAGGGACCTAGGTGTACAAGTCCACAAATCCTTGAAGGTGGCAACACAGGTGGAGAAGGTGGTGAAGAAGGCATATGGTATGCTTGCCTTTATAGGACGGGGTATAGAGTATAAAAGCTGGAGTCTGATGATGCAGCTGTATAGAACGCTGGTTGGGCCACATTTGGAGTACTGCGTCCAGTTCTGGTCGCCGCACTACCAGAAGGACGTGGAGGCGTTAGAGAGAGTGCAGAGAAGGTTTACCAGGATGTTGCCTGGTATGGAGGGTCTTAGCTATGAGGAGAGATTGGGTAAACTGGGGTTGTTCTCCTTGGAAAGACGGAGAATGAGGGGAGATCTAATAGAGGTGTACAAGATTATGAAGGGTATAGATAGGGTGAACAGTGGGAAGCTTTTTCCCAGGTCGGAGGTGACGATCACGAGGGGTCACGGGCTCAAGGTGAGAGGGGCGAAGTATAACTCAGATATTAGAGGGATGTTTTTTACACAGAGGGTGGTGGGGGCCTGGAATGCGCTGCCAAGTAGGGTGGTGGTGGCAGGCACACTGACATCGTTTAAGACTTACCTGGATAGTCACATGAGCAGCCTGGGAATGGAGGGATACAAACGATTGGTCTCGTTGGACCAAGGAGCGCACAGGCTTGGAGGGCTGAAGGTCCTGTTTCCTGTGCTGTACTGTTCTTTGTTCTTTGTTCTTAACCTATCCAAATCTCTCTGCAGACTCTCTGTGTCTTCCACGCAATTTGCTCTCCCACCCATCTTAGTGTCATCTGCAAACTTTGTTACCCTACACTCGGTCCCCTCCGCCAGATCATCTATGTATATGGTAAATAGGTGAGGCCCCAGCACCGATCCCTGTGGCACGCCACTAGTCATGGATTGCCAACCAGAAAAGCACCCATTTATACCTACTCTCTGTTTTCTGTTAGATAGCCAATCTTTAATCCACGCTGACACTTTACCCCCAACTCCACGCACCTTTATCTTTTGCAGTAACCTTTTGTGAGGCACCTTATCGAAAGCCTTCTGGAAATCCAAATACAATACATCCACCGGTTCCCCCCTGTCAACCGCACTCGTCACCTCCTCAAAAAACTCCAGTAAATTAGTCAAACATGACTTTCCCTTCCTGAATCCATGCTGCGTCTGCTTGATTGAACCATTCTTATCCAGGTGTCCTGCTATTTCTTCCTTTATGATAGATTCCAGCATTTTCCCAACTACGGATGTTAAGCTAACCGGCCTGTAATTACCTGCCTTTTGTCTGCCTCCTTTTTTAAACAGCGGCGTTACATTAGCTGTTTTCCAATCAGCTGGCACCTCCCCAGACTCCAGTGAATTTTGATAGATTACAACTAATGCATTTGCCATTGCCACTGCCGTTTCTTTTAGTACCCTGGGATGCATTCCATCCGGACCAGGGACTTGTCTACCTTTAGTCCCATTAGCCTACCCAGCACTACCTCTTTAGTAATAGTGATCGTTTTAAGGTCCTCACCCCCTGCTGTTCCATGACCGTCTATTTTTGGTATGCTATTTGTGTCCTCCACTGTGAAGACCGACACAAAAAACTTGTTTAAGGCCTCAGCCATTTCCTCGTTTCCCATTATTAAATCCCCCTTCTCATCTTCTAAGGGTCCAACATTTACTTGAGCCAATCTTTTCCTTTTTATATATTTGTAAAAACTCTTACTATCAGTTTTTATATTTTGTGCTAGTTTACTTTCATACTCTATCTTTCCTTTCTTTATTGCTTCCTTAGTAGTTCTTTGTTGCTTTTTAAAGCCTTCCCAATCCTCTAATTCCCCACTAATCTTGGCTACTCTGTATGCATTGGTTTATAATTTGATACTCTCCTTTATCCCCTTAGTTATCCATGGCTGGTTATCCCTTTTCTTACATCCCTTCTTTTTCACTGGAATATATTTTTCCTGAGTACTGAGAAAAATCTCCTTAAAAGTCCTCCACTGTTCCTCAACTGTCCCACCAATTAGTCTGTGTTCCCAGTCTACATTAGCCAACTCTGCCCTCATCCTATTGTAATCCCCCTTGTTCAAGCAGAGGACACTGGTTTGTGACCCTACTTTCTCACCCTCCATCTGTATTAGAAATTCAACCATATTGTGATCACTCACTCCAAGAGGATCCCTCACAAGGAGATCATTTACATTACACAGGACCAGATCCAGGATAGCTTGCTCCCTCGTAGGTTCTGTAACATACTGTTCGAGGAAACTATCGCGACAGCATTCTAAGAACTCTTCCTCAAGTGCACCGCGTCCGACTTGAGTTGACCAATCAATGTGGAGGTTAAAATCCCCCATGATTATTGCTGTTCCATTTCTACATGCATCTGTTATTTGTTTGTGTATGGCCTGCCCCACCTCGAAGTTATTATTTGGGGGCCTATAGACTACGCCCACCAGTGACTTTTTCCCCTTACTATTCCTTATCTCCACCCACATTGATTCCACATTTTGTTCCTTAGAGCCTATATCGTCTCTCACTACCGCCCTGATGTTATCCTTAATTAACAGAGCTACCCCACCTCCTTTTCCTTCCTGTCTATCCTTCCGAATTGTCTGATACCCGCGGATATTTAGTCCCCAGTCCTGGTCACCCTGCAACCACCTTTCCGCAGTGGCCATTATATCATACCCATTTGTACTAATTTGTGCCATCAACTCATTCACTTTGTTTCAAATGCTACGTGCATTCAGGTAAAGTGTCTTTATGTTCGCCTTTCCTACCTGGACCCAATTTGTTAGTGCATTCCTTTGCTTGCCTGTCCTGTCCCTTCCTATCACAGACTGGTTATTCTTCCCCAGACCATCTCCTTGCACTGTGTTGACCACCTCCCTTCTCATACTTGTCACCTTTTTTACTCTGCCTGAGGCTAGATTCCTGCCTTCTTCTATACTCCCTGTTCTATTACGTGTTCTGGAAACTTTACTAACCTCTCCTGCGCTCTCGTCTCCTTTAACTAATTGAAAGTCCTCATCATTAACCTGCCTTTCCCTCTCCTTTACCTTTGATTTTCTAATTCTCCATACCACTGAACCCTCGCTCCCACTATTTAGTTTAAAGCCCTATCTACAGCCCTAGTTATACAATTTGCCAGGACTCTGGTCCCAGCACAATTCACATGAAGACCATCCCATAGGAACAGGTCCCCTCTTCCCCAATACTGGTGCCAATGTCCCATGAATTCAAACCCCTTCCTCCCACACCATCTTTGAGCCGCGCATTTACCTCCTTAATCTTCTTAACCCTGTGCCAATTCGCTCATGGCTCAGGTAGTAATCCAGAGATTATTACCTTTTTTGTTCTGCTTTTCAATTTAGATCCTAGCTTTTCATATTCCCTTAGCAGAACTTCAGTTCCTGTTCTTCCTATATCGTTGACACCTATGTGGACCATGACAACTGGATCTTTACCCTTCCACTCCAAGTTCCTCTGCAGCCCAGATGAGATATCCTGAACCCGAGCACCAGGCAGGCAACACAACCTTCGGGATTCTCAATCCTGGTCACAGAGAACAGTGTCAATGCCTCTAACTATACTATCCCCAATTATGACTACATTTCTTTTTTCTCCCCCCACTTGAACGGCTCCCTGTACCACGGTGCTGTGGTCAGTTTGCTCATCCTCCCTGCATTCCCTGTTCCCGTCCACACAGGTGGCAAGAATCTCGAACCTGTTGGACAGGTTCAGGGACTGAGGCTCCGGTAACACTACTTCCTGGATCCCTCTACCTGCCTCACTCGCAACCACACCCTCTTGTCCCTGACCACTGTCTGAATTCAAGGTAGTTTTTCTAAGGGGTGTGACTGCCTCCTGAAACACAGTGTCCAGGTAACTCTCCCCCTCCCTGATGTGTTGCAGTGTCCGGAGCTCACAATCCAGCTCATCAACCCTGAGCCCATGTGTCTGCTTCCCTTGCCTTTCTAGCTGGTAGCAACCTTGGGTTTGGAAAGTGCTGCCTAAGGAACCTTGCAAAGTAAAGTAAAAAGTAAAGTTTATTTATTAATCACAAGTTGGCTTACATTCACACTGCAATGAAGTTACAGTGAAAATCCCCTAGTCGCCACAATCTGGCTCCTGTTCGGGTACACTAAGGGAGAATTTAGCATGGCCAATTCACCTAACCAGCACGTCTTTGGACTATGGGAGGAAACCGGAGCACCTAAAAGAAATCCGCGCAGACACGGGGAGAATGTGCAAACTCCACACAGACAGTGACCCAAGCCGGGAACCGAACCCGGGTCCCTGGTGCTGTGAAACAGTAGTGCTAACCACTGTACCACCATGCTGTCCTGAAGTGCATCTTGTAGATCATTAGGAGCATTAGTGTTACAGAAGGATTTGGATTTGTCTTGAGATCAATAACTAGTGATGTCCTGCGGGGATTGGTGTTGGGGCTGTTGCTTATTACTACTTTTAATGATGTTCTTGCTGTATTTGTGGGGGACCCGATCTGCAAATTTTCTGATCGTGCTAACATCTGTGTAAGTGGCAGGTCTCTGAACAATGGCTTAAAACTTCAGGCAAATCTTTGATGTGTTGAGGAATTGGGTTCATGTCTGACAAACTATGTAATTTGGAAAAATTCAGTGCTATGGCGAATGCTCATCAAGTAAACACACTTCGGGGAAAAGCATGAAGGAAGATGGAGAAAGGAAGAGAACTGGGCATTCTAGTGCACACATCTCTAAAAGTACATGAGCACTACCATGAAGTAATCACGAGAGGGAATAGGTATTGGGGTACAAATATAAGACAGTTGATTTTCAGGCAAAGCATATGATCTTATCCTTGGTCATGCTCCACTTAGAATAGAATTCCTACATTGCAGAAGGAGGCCATTCAGCCCAAAGAGTCTGCACCGACTCTCTCCGAAACAGCATCTTACCCAGCCACACACCCCTGCCCTGTGCCTGTAATCCTGCACATTCATTGTGGCTAATCCACCCAACCTATACATCTTTGGACACTAAAGGGAAATTTAGCACCACCAATCCACCTAATCTGCACATCATTGGGACTGTGGGAGGAAACCGACGCACCCAGTGGAATCTTACGCAGACACAGGGAGAGTGTGCGAACTTCGCACAATCACCTGAGGCCAGAATTGAACCCGGGTCCCTGGCGCTGTGAGGCAGCAGTGCTAACCACTGTACCACTGTGGATCATGCCAGTGGGAAATTGTGTCCAGTTTTGGTCATCTTACAAGGTGGGTGATATTGAGGCTTTGGAAAGGATGCATTGGAAGTCAACAAGAGTAATTCCTTGCATCAAGCATCTTATTTATTAAAATGTCTACAAAGATGGCACTCTAAACTTTAGAGAGACAAAGATTTAGAAAGGATCTGATTACGGTTTATAAGATGATGAAGGGAATAGGCTGTGTTCAAGTGGCCAGAATTAAATAGGTTCGGGAGGACCAAGGATCACAAATTTAAATTGTATAATACCAGACCTAGGTTAAACGTCAGGAGGCTTTTCTTCCTCAGAGAATAGTGGACCTTTGGAACAGGTTGTGGGCTCATCCTGTGGATACCTAATTTGCTGAATAACTTCAAATGAGAATTGTAACTTCTTATGGCTGGGGCAGAGATCAGTACTAAATAGAATTATGAGGGCCAGTGATGTCCTGGACTGGTTTCGCTTGCTAGATTGACTGGGGAAGAGTTTTCCAGATGTTTTCTTCAAATTAGCCTAAGTTATTATCCATATTTTTTCTTTTTCCAGGAGGCCACATGACATTTGGTGTCAGGGGTGGAGAATATACATATTTGATACACAATGCCCCAATTATGTAGGGAAAGTAAGACTGGACAGATCTGTTCATCATTGTCCAGATGTTCGTTCATATGTTTGCAGAGGGGAGGAAGAATAGGACCAATGACGACTTGGGAGAAGAAAAAGATTGGAAGGACAAACTGAAGGGAAAAGGGAAGAAAATAAAGGAAAGGAGGATGAATGATTGATAGAGCACCTTACCAAGTTTCTCAGCAATACATCAACACACTTCATACAAGTTCATTTTTTGAAGTGCAGTCATTGCTGATTTGTGCCTAAGCGTGACAAGTCATTTGGCCCACAAGGTTCCAAAAAAGAACTATCCTGTAATAATTACTATTCTGTAATCATTGAATATTCTGATGCCAAATGCTTATCCTTCGTTGTATTTGCATTAATTTGATGTTTCTTGCTTTAGAGATGTTGTAATTAATCTGTGTTATAGCCTTTATCGCCGAGAACCCAATTTCTTTTCTTTTGGAACAGCCATGCCACAGAGGAGTTAGATGAAATAAAGTTAGATAATACTGCTGCAGGGAACATGGGCATTCACCAGCATGATTCTGTGCCATTGGTCAATGACTACTTGACATTGATAGAGTGGAAATTCTTGTGCTTAATCGTTGCCTGAGAATTTTGTATTAGGGCCATCAATAATGCCCTGGTCTTTGGATAATTCTGCCAAGAGGAAGAATTACAGTGTTCCTCACATACTATTGCCAGTTTCGCATGGAGGAAATGATGGCAGAGTTGGCACTGATGTGTAATGCATCAGCGAGCTACACAATGGGTGGAAATCTCCTATCCTGCCCATGATGGGTTTGGGGGCAGGGGGAGCAGAGAATTTAGTGGGAACCAAAAAGTCAGAAACCCGCTGGCATAAAATCACATTGCAATTCTCCCAGTGGTGGGTGAATGGTGTGGATCAGTCTTCCCACTGGCAGCATTCATTTAGATCTCATGAATGCTCATTAAAACAGCTGTTTGTTGGAATCCCACCAGGACATCCAAATCTGCACCAAGTCAATGGGAACTCATGTTGGCCTGAAATTTGATTGATAACAAGTGGCATGAAAACAGTTTGGGACTTGCTAGAAAATAGATCTTTCTGTCCACAGGTGTTCTGGAGGCTGGAGGGCTAGCAGCTCGTGTACCAGCACATAAGCCTGTTATTTGCCAACTGACTTTAAAGAGGTTTTACATCTATGAGGAATATTGCTTAAATTAGAACTAATAGAAATAGGCTTGCGATTAAGAATTACATTGTGTTATATTTAAATATTTCAACCGGTAAAAGTTATGCTAAATCTTTTTGTTTGGGTCGATAGAATAACACCTGGGTTGCATCAGTGTGTGGGGCTGGGGGAGTGTCACTCACACAAGGGGGGACTCAGATGGGCAGGAAACCCCTAGAGTCTACTGGGTGGAAGGCCCCAGGCTGTGATCCAAACAATACTCATCTCTTCAGGAGCCCTATAAATCTGGTGGTCCTCCATGGGATAGAGGGACACCTGGAGCGAAACGCCTTATTCTCGCACTAATGCTAAAATCAAAAACAGTTAGGGTCTCGTCTAACTTCATTATGTATCTTGGAGTTTATAATCTGGTCCCCAACATTTATCAAGATGAATGTTGTTGCCAGAGTGACTAACTAATGATTCCTTGGGAAATCCAGCATTCCAGTTTAATCGCCAGAACTAGATCTAGTTGCACAGTCTACAGGCAAAATGTAACCCTTTAGAATATTCAGCCCCAAGGATGTAAAAGCATTCCATTCAAGCCTTAGCAGTACACAGCTCACACCGTAGAGAACCCCCAGGTTAGGTATGATGGTGATAGCAGACACCACTCATCCTGTTCAATATCATGGCCGTCACAATCTTGGAGGTGCCCTGTCAGGATGCACACCTTGTTGTCATTCATTTTCTCTGATGCACTTTAGCGTGGTGCCACCATTATCACCATGACAGGATGGAGGTTCTGTGAATGAATGGAGTGATTTATTGTTTGTAACTATGTACAGTGGTGACCTCTCTACACTTGTGCCTCCGTTCACCATGCAAACTAGATGTCTATCATTGTCTCCCAACATGGCTAGGTGCATCCCCAGGATCTGCAGCTGACGTTGAGGAGGCCTGCTGACTTCCATATTCTGTGGCCTGAGATGATCTTGGTGGGTGTCCCCTGGGGGGGGCCTGGACCTTGAGGGCTGTGGCCTGCTTTTGCCAGCATGGGTATTGCAGTGCTGCCTGCATCAGTGTGTGGGGCGAGGATAGTATCACTCACAGGAATGGGCTGGACACCCCTTGGGTCTCTTGGGTGAAAGGCCTCAGGCTGTGATCCAAAAAAAATCCTCATCTCTTCAGGTGCTCCATAGGCCTGGTTGTCCTCTATGGGGCAGAGGGGCAGCTGGACAGGGATCCTGAAGCCCCGTCCTTTGGCGCTGATACTCATGGATTACCATGAATGCCTGCACCATGCAGTTGAAGCCCTGCACCCTGGAGTTCATGCCCTCAGACATAGAGGTCATGAGCTGAACGATGGAGTGCCACAGAGTACACGTCCTGCACCAAGCTCTCCACTGCGGATGCCACCTCAGCAGTGTTGGTCTCATTGCACTGGAGTGAGGGTACCATCTCCTCAGACAAAAGACGATAAGACTCCTCCAGTCGGCCTTGCTGTCATCTCTTTTGAATATTCACAAATCTGCCTTTGCAATTCCACCAACTCTGGGATGACTGGCCCCGGGGCACGTCACTGGCCAGGGGCTCAGCAGAGTTCTGAGCTCCGGCATCCCTGTGAGTGCCAGTTCCCTGGGACAGCTCTGCCTCCACCTGCTGTGGATCTTCAGGTGTGACGTGCTTACCAGTGAGTGACCCAGAAGCCTGCCTACTGAATGAAGCCACTGATGGGCAATTATTTGCACTGGTGCCAGGTATGGATGGCAGCTGTGAAGCCTCTTCGATGGTGGGGTATGAAAAATCTCCCTTTGAGCAGCTCATGTCCATTGAGTCTGGGATGCGAGGATGGTCCGGGCTGTTTGGCTGCTTTGCCTGCGAGAGCAGGGAGATGGCTTTAATGCATTACAGGGGATAAAGGAAGGGACACTGATTACTCACTTGAGACTTGGAGAATGACTGTGTTTCTTCAGGATTTTCACATTTGTTTGTCGCCCCCACTTCAGCATCAGCACAGCATGTTCTTCCTCCTCCCTGGCCAGCTCGAGTTCTCTCTCCTCGCAAGGTGTAAGGGTTCTGAGCTTTGGTGTTACTCCAGCTGGCTGCGCCCGCTCGCATTTGTTGTGGTTGAGTTTGTCCTGCAATGACATAGGTAGGGAGAGTGTAGTTGACAATCATGAGATTGACAATGGTGATGAGGAGTAGCAGGCATGGGTCTTGAGTGGGTGCTGGGGTGTGAGGAGCATGGCAGGGAGGGGGGAACATGGGGGAGGGGGAGAAGGGCCTTGACAAACCCTAAAGTGTCTGGGTGAGAGATGAAGTTGTAGCTGCGATGGGTGTGCAAGGGGGTCCAGAGAAAGACCGCATGAGGCTCACTTACCCTGGCTGGGCGAAGAAGATTGTTCATTTTCTTAAATCACTGCTACCACATCCTCTTTTGTAGTGAGCTTGCACTCGAGGGTTGACACTGCATCCCAGCCAGGGGCGGTGATCTTGCTGGAAGGACACCTTCTGGACCGGGGGATGGAGTGGATCTCGCCTCTGTTGCACTCCATCCAGCAGTTTGGTGAGGGCTCCCTCTGATAAATGAGATGCAGTCTTCCTCACTGCCATTCCCTGTAATTGTCATGGAACTAGGCTGTGCTCCTGAAACAGGAGAATTTGATGTAGTGTGCAATGTTGGTCTGAGGAATTGGAAGATCTCCTATGGGACTGCTTCGAGTCAGTGGACTGGTCAATACTTAAAAACTCAGGGACCACTACAATAACTGACTTAATTGATAAGTGTGTAGAAGACTGAGCTAAAGAAGCAAATCCGTGTGTTCCCCAACCGGAAACCATGGATGAACAGGGATATCCACTGCTTGCTGAAGTCCAGGTCTGAGGCGTTCAAGTAAGGTGCCCCTGACTTATACAAGAAATCCAGATACAATCTATGGAGATCCATCAAAAATGCCAAAAGATAGTACTGGACCAAGCTAGAGTCCCAGGCTAGCCACATGGACTTCCACCAACTATGGCAAGACATAACAGGCTACAAGATGAAGGCATGTAGAATTGCTGGCACCAATGCCCCCCTCCCCGATGAGCTCAATACAATCTATGCCTGTTTTAAGGAAGAGGTCAGCGAGAGCGTGCCTCCTACCCTGGAAGCCTCAGCTTAGTATCCGAGGTCACCCTCGCTGATGTCAGATCAGCCTTCTCGAAGGTCAACCCACGGAAAGTGACTGGCCCAGATGGGCACTTAGATCATGTGCAGACCAGCTGGCAGGGCTATTCGCAAACATTTTAAATCTTTCTTTACACCTATCTGAGGTCCCTATCTGCTTCAAGAGAATGATCATCATCCCTGTACCAAAGAAAAGCCAGGCAGCGTGCCTTAATGGCTATCATCCAGTGGCTCTGATATCCATCATTATGAAGTGCTTCAAAAGATTAGTCATGGCTCGAATCAATTCCAGGCTCCCAGATGGCATGGATCGACTACAGTTAGTCTATCGCTGCAACAGGCCCACATCTCCCTGGCCCTACACTCAACCCTGGAAAACCTGGATAAAAATGACACCTATGTCAGACTCCTATTTATTGACTACAGCTCAGCTTTCCAACACCATTATTCCTACAAAACCCATCTCCAAACTCTGTGGCCTGAGTCTTGGCTCCTTTCTCTGTGACAGGATTCTAGACTTCCTAACTCATGGACTGCAATCAGTAAGGATAGGCAACAACACCTCCTCCACGATCATCCTCAACACCGGTGCCCCACAAGGCTGTGTTCTCAGCCTCCTACTCTACTCCTTATACACCTATGACTGTGTGGCCAAATTCCCCTTCAACTCTATTTTCAGTTTTGCTAACGACATCTCCATAGTGGGTCACATCTCAAACAAAGATGAGATGGAATACAGGAAAGGGACAGGGAATCTGGTGAACTAGTGCGGTGACATTAATCTCTCCCTCAATGTAAGCAAAAACAAAGGAGATAGTCATTGACTTCAGGAAGTGTAGTGGAGGACATGCCCCTGTCTACATCAACGTAGATGAAGTGGAAATGGTCGAGAGCTTCAAGTTTCTAAGTGTCCAGATGACCAACAACCTGTCCTGGTCCCTCCATGCAGATGCTGTAGTTAAGAAAGTCCACCCATGCCTCTACTTTCTCAGAAGACTAAGGAAATTTGGCCTGTCAGCCATGATTCTCACCAACTTTTACAGATACATCATAGAAAGCATTCTTCCTGGTTGTCTCACAGCTTGGTATGGCTCCAGCTCTGTCCAAGACCACAAAAAACTACAAAGGGTCGTGAAGCCCAGTTCATCATGCAAACCAACCTCCCATCCATTGACTCTGTCTACACTTCCCGCTGCCTTAGAAAAGCAGCCAGCATAATCAACGACCCCACGTCCCCCGGACATTCTCTCTTCCACTTTCTTCCATCGGAAAAAAGATACAAAAGTCTGGGGTCACATACCAAACGACTCAAGAACAGCTTCTTCCCTGCTGCCATCAGACCTTTGAATGGACTTAACTTTCATTAAGTTGATTTTTCTCTGCAGCCTAGCTATGACTGTGACACTACATTCTGCATTCTCTCCTTTCCTTCTCCGTGCAAGAAACACAGCTTTTCACTGTATACTAATGTGACAATAGCAAATGGAAATCAAATCAAGTGCTGGAGAGTGTTGGTCCTTCCCAGTGATTGCAGCAAAGCTGAGTCAGGGCGAGAGGGAGGTCGCCGCCACAAGCATAGCTTGATTTCCGTGGCCATAAAAACTTTGGTTAATGTTATGATGGCTACGGGGAATCATCTATTGATCTCCCTGTGAGCCTTGTTGAATATCAGCTCCCCTATTAGGCGAGTGGAGGGAAGGAGCAGCAGGGGATTTAAAACCAGCTGGCTCCACTCAGGCTGGCAGTCGATTGACTCAGGATTGAGCGGTACTCTGTAGTCATGGAAAGGCATTCAGGTATCACAGTAAATAAAAGGGTGATTGGTGATGGAAGACTGGCCTGGGTAAGAATAGAACAGTTAATCAGGCTTAAGATTCAGTCAGAAATTACGCCGGAGCCATGGGGGGGGCTCCACTCTATTTTTCTCGCCAAAACCGACACTTGCCAAATTCTGATAAAGTCACCCTCTCAATGGTGATATGTGTGAGATCTGTGAACAGTGTATCCATTTGAATATATGACGCCATGCTGAGAGTTTGATGGTGGAGGGAGCAGCGAGAGGACTTACCCTGGTGGAATGGATGAGATAAGAATATAAGGACATAAGAAATAGGAGCAGGAGTAGCCACCTAGCCCCTCGAGCCTGCCCCGCCATTCAATAAGATCATGGCTGATCTGAAGTGGATCAGTTCCATTTACCCACCTGGTCCCTATAACCCCTAATTCCCTTACCGATCAGGAATCCATCTATCCGTGATTTAAACATATTCAACGAGGTAGCCTCCACCACTTCAGTGGGCAGAGAATTCCAGAGATTCACCACTCTCTGAGAGAAGAAGTTCCTCCTCAACTCTGTCCTAAACTGACCCCCCTTTATTTTGAGGCTGTGCCCTCTCGTTCTAGCTTCCTTTCTAAGTGGAAAGAATCTCTCCACCTATACCCTATCCAGCCCCTTCATTATCTTATAGGTCTCTATAAGATCCCCCCTCAGCCTTCTAAATTCCAACGAGTACAAACCCAATCTGCTCAGTCTCTCCTCATAATCAACACCCCTCATCTCTGGTATCAACCTGGTGAACCTTCTCTGCACTCCCTCCAAGGCCAATATATCCTTCCGCAAATAAGGGGACCAATACTGCACACAGTATTCCAGCTGCAGCCTCACCACTGCCCTGTACAGATGCAGCAAGCCATCTCTGCTTTTACATTCTATCCCCCTTGCGATATAGGCCAACATCCCATTTGCCCTCTTGATCACCTGTTGCACCTGCTGACTGAGTTTTTGCGTCTCATGCACAAGGACCCCCAGGTCCCTTTGCACAGTAGCATGTTGTAATTTTTTTCCATTTAGATAATAATCCAATTTGCTATTATTTCCTCCAAAGTGAATAACCTCGCATTTGTCAACGTTATACTCCATCTGCCAGATCCTCGCCCACTCACTCAGCCTGTCCAAATCTCTCTGCAGACCTTCTATGCCCTCCACACGATTCACTTTTCCACTAATCTTTGTGTCGTCTGCAAACTTTGTTACCCTACACTCAGTCCCCTCCTCCAGATCGTCTATATAAATGGTAAATAGTTGAGGCCCCAGTACCGATCCCTGCGGCACGCTACTAGTTACCACCTGCCAACCAGAAAAGCACCCATTTATTCCGACTCTCTGCTTCCTGTCGGATAGCCAATCCTCAATCCACGCCAACACCCTATCCCCAACTCCGTGTGACCCAAACTTCTTCAGCAACCTTTTGTGAGGCACCTTATCAAATGCCTTTTGGAAATCCAAAAACACCGCATCCACCCGTTCCCCTCTGTCAACCGCACTCGTCACATCTTCATAAAAATCCAACAAGTTCGTCAAGCACGACTTTCCCCTCATGAATCCACGCTGCGTCTGCATAATCGAACCATTCTTATCCAGATGGCCTGCTATTTCTTCCTTAATGATGGATTCCAGCATTTTCCCAACTCCAGATGTTAAGCTAACCGGCCTGTAGTTACCCGCCTTTTGTCTATTTCCTTTTTTAAACAGCGGCGTAACATTAGCCGTTTTCCAATCCGCCGGCACTACCCAAGAATCCAACGAATTTTGATAAATAACCACTGACGCCTCCCCTATTACCTCTGACCTTTCTTTCAGTACCCTGCGATGCGTTCCATCCGGGCCCAGGGACTTGTCCACCTTCAGTCCCGTTAGTCTACCAAGCACTGCCTCCCTGGTAACATTAATTGTATTGAGTACCTCTCCTCCTACTAACCCTCTATCGTTAACATTCGGTAAACTATTTGTGTCTTCCACCGTGAAGACCGACACAAAAAACTTATTTAAAGTTTCAGCCATTTCCTCATTTCCCACTATTAACTCCCCCCTCTCGTCCTCCAAGGGTCCAACATTCACTCTTGCCACTCTCTTCCTTTTTATATATTTGTAAAAGCTTTTACTGTCATTTTTTATATTTAGAGCTAGCCTAGCTTCATAACCTATCTTTCCTTTCTTTATCGCTTTCTTCGTCGTTCTTTGTTGTCTCTTAAAGTTTTCCCAATCTTCCGATTCTCCACTATTTTTGGCCACTCTGTACGCATCGGTCTTTAATTTGATACTCTCCTTAATTTCCTTCGTTATCCACGGCTGGTTATCCCTTCTTTATCACCGGAATATATTGTTGCTAAGTACTGAAAAGGATCTCCTTAAAAATCCTCCACTGTTCCTCAGCTGTCCTACTTACCAGTCTGCTCTCCCAGTCCACCTTAGCCAATTCAGCCCTCATCCTATCGTACTTCCCTCTGTTCAAACAGAGGACACTGGTATGGGGCCCTACTTTCTCCTCTTCCATTTGTATCAGAAATTCGACCATATTGTGATCACTTGACCCAAGAGGGTCCTTCACAAGAACATCCTTAATTCTACCTACCTCGTTACACATTACCAGACCTAAGCTAACTCGTTCCCTCGTTGGTTCTGTAACATACTGTTCAAGGTAATTATCCCGACAGCACTCTAAGAACTCTTCCTCCATCCCACCCCTTCCAACTTGAGTCAGCCAATCAATATGCAGGTTGAAGTCCCCCATGATTATTGCCATTTCGTTTTTGCACGCATCCATTATTTGCTTGTTTATAGCCCTCCCCACCTCAACATTATTATTTGGGGGCCTATAGACCACGCCTACTAGTGTCTTTCTCCCCCTACTATTCCTTATCACTATCCATAACGATTCCACGTTTTATTCCTCAGAGCCTATGTCATCCCTCACTACTACCCTGATATTATCTTTTATTAACAGAGCTACCCCACCACCTTTTCCTTCCTGTCTATTCTTCCTAAATGCCTGATACCCCTGGATATTCATCTCCCAGTCCTGGTCTCCCTGCAGCCACGTTTCTGTAATGGCCACTAGATCATACCCATTTGTGCTGAGTTGCACCATCAACTCATTAACTTTGTTCCGAATGCTTCGTGCATTCAGGCAAAGTGTCTTTATTACAGTTTTTATCTGGACCCGATTTGATGAAACGCTATCAACCTCTCCCTCGCCCTCTACTCCTTTAACTCCTTGAATGCCCTCATTCACTTGCACTCGCTCCCTCTCCTCTACCATTGATTTTGTAATTCCTCTTACCTCTGCACCCTCCCCCCCATAAATTAGTTTAAAGCCCTATCTACAGCCCTAGTGATATGATTCGCTAGGACTCTGGTCCCAGCACGGTTCAAACGGAGACCATCCCATCTATCCAGGTCCCACCTGCCCAAATACTGGTGCCAATGCCCCATGAATTCGAACCCATTCCTCCCACACCAATCCTTGAGCCACGCATTCGTCTCCTTAATCCTATTAACCCTGCGCCAATTCGCACGTGGCTCAGGTAGATCATTCACCTGTTTCTCGCACTGGATGGCTTTTCACAGATGGATGGCAGCGGTGCTGACCACCTGGGCAACAAACCTCCCATGCCAGGGAGGTGAGGTTGGTGTGTTTCTTTGAGCCATCCTTGGAGTACAACAAATATCAATGGCCTCAAATTCCCCAAATAAGGGCCTTGAGGGCCATGACACTGAAAGCTGGTGCTGCCTTCTTCTTGTGTCTAATAGCCTTTTGCTTCTGGCTCCTGGACATCCTGCACAGCCAGTGAAGACAGCTGAGATGGAGAGAGTGATATGAGTGTGCTGGGCTAGTGTTGAAATATGGTGGTGGGAACTTTGTACTCGGCAGCTGACAGCAGGTGGACGAATCCGCCAGGTGGTTTGGAGGGGAACTTACCCACACATAATTAATGAGGTGCCAAGCACAGAATCTGGTGCAGGATCCCGCCATTCTGGCCAGTGGGAAAGGCATTGACAGAGCCACCCACCACCATGGTCTCAAAATGGGAGAATTCCACCCAATGAACCTGTTCAATACAGATTGACAGGCATTGTCTCAGTACCTTGAGGTAGCTTGGAAACAGCCAATGACATGGAAGTTCAGTATTGCAGTCAATGTCACAGCTTTAAGAACAGAATAGTTAATCTAACATCTTTCATGGCCTAAGGGTGTTCCAAAACACTCGACAACTAATTACATACTTTTGAAGTGTAGTCACTGTTGTAATGAAGGACATTCAGTCGTCAATTTGTGCATAGCAATATCCTACAAATGGGAATGAAAGAAATGATCAAATCATCTGCTTTAGGTGTTGTTTGAGGGATAAGTATTGGCCAGGAAGACTGAATCTGCTCTTCCTCAAAGTCGTGCCATTTGACCTCATACACCTTTCTGAGGGAGTAGACCATCAATTTAAAATCTCATCCAAAAGGTGACACTGCCAACAGTGCACCGTTCGCTCAGTACTGTACTGAAATGTCAGCCTAGAGTCTCTGGAGTGGATCAATGAACCTGCAACTTTCCGAATCAGAGGCAAGAGTGTTATCCACTGAGCCAAGGCTGACAGCGGATGACCAAATTAAATCCACAATCTCGCTGGTGAAATGGAACTTGCAAAGTGAGCTGTTCTCAGGTGCACGCCTGGATCTGTATAAATAGCTCCTACTTTCAAGGATACGAATAAAACCACTCTCATCCTTCTTCCAATTCCAGAAAAGTCAAATGAAGTTCACCGCTGAAGCCAACACCCATTTCAATGGCTGAGTGAAGAAAACTCCAGCAAATAAGTCTGGTCTTTATTGTCTCATTCATATAGGCAGGCTAATTGCTCAATGCATTCCCAATGAGAAAATTGAAATTCACCAGAGGGATAATTTAACTCAATTTCCATATTGTAATGCTGCTTTTCTCACGATTAATGCAGGACAGCTTTAGATTGTCTTAAAAAGCTTGCAGGAGGATTGAACAAAGCACAAATCAACAATGGATCTGGCAAAATAGATCCTCCCGCTGCTTTCATAGTCCTAGTTTCATCCCAGTTGCCAAATGGTACAGATGTTCTTTTGTACGCACAATTGCTCATGGGCTGCTCTTTAACTATCAGCTGCATCACCTCTGGGAGCTGTGGAGCAGAAGCTAGGTACTCGCCTGTATAGAGAACACGAACATTGTTTGGCCAATATTTGCATCAAAACCTTGTTAATGACTGGCTGCTACTGAACAGCACTGGCAGTTTGTGAGGGGGAACCTCTCAAATCATCCACTGCTTCAGGTAAGAAATGCAGTGCAGTGAAATTTCATGAAGGTGAAAAATGAGAAAGGTTCACTTAAGTTACTCTATTTGTTTGCAAGGAGTTAAATGAATTGTGAGTTGAAAAACGCGGCGACCAAGGTCGGTGATGCACATCATTGTCTGTAAAGCCTTTGTGAGGTCACTTAGGAATTCATGGAAACATAGAATCACAGAAATACAGAGCACAGAAGAGGGCCATTTGGCCCCTTTGGGCTCCTGTCAGCGCTTTGCTAGAACTATTAAATTAATCCTCTTCCTCTCTCTTGTCTTGTAATTTTTTCCCCCTTCAAGTCTTTTCCCCAATTCCTTTTTGGTTTGCACCATTGAATTAGGTCATAATGACTTGCTAAATGAAAAAACAGTCTCCGCCTCTCACCCCTTGGTTCTTTTGCAAACACCTTAAATTATGTCCGCTAGTTACAACCAACTTCTTTCATGGAAACAGTTTCCCTTTGTTTACACAATCAAGACTATTCATGATTTTGAACGTTTCTTTCTAATCTCCTCTCAGCCTTCTCTGTTCGAAAAGAACAATGCTAGCTTCTCCAGCCCCTCCAAACATACCTGTATTCTTGCTAGAAATCAGAATAAATCCTTTCTGCACCCTCTTTAAAGTGTGATGTCCAGATTAAACATAATGCGCCATCTGAGGTCTAACTAGTATTCTGGTATAATTTTCTTGTTTTCCTCCATTAATAGAGTGGAAGATCTTATAACTTCTTTTAAAACAACCTTCGCAACTTGTCCTCTCACCTTCAAGGATTTGCGTACACATACCAAGACATCCCTGTTCCTTCACCCCTTTAAAACTTTACCAATTAGTTTATATTGCCTCTCCTCATTCTCCCGATCAATATCTATCACTTCACATTTTTCTACATCAAATTTAATAAAGTACCTGCTCATTTCACCATTTTGGCTATGCTCTTCTGAAGTCTGTTAATTTCTACCTGAGTGTTTATAACATTTCTGAATTTTACATAGAATAAGGAACAAGGACCAAAGAACAAAGAACAGTACAGCACAGGAACAGGCCCTTTGGCCCATCAAGTCTGTGGCAACACAGATGCCTCTCTAATATTTTCTTGCCTCTACATAGTCCATATCCCTCTATTCCCTGCCTATTCATGTACCTATCCAGATGCCTCTTGAATGTTGTTGTAGAATCTGCTTCCACCACCTCCTCCGGCAGCACGTTCCAGGTATTCATCACCCTCTGTGTGAAAAACCTACCCCTCACATCTCATTTAAACTTTCCTTTTCTCACTTTCAATCTATGCCCCCAAGTAATTGAGCGTTCGATTCTGGGAAAAAGACTCTGACTATCCACTCTATCCAAGCCTATCATCATCTTGCAAACCTTCATCAGGTCCCCCCCTCACCCTCCAACACTCCAATGAAAACAATCCAAGTTTCTTCAACCTTTCTTCATAGTTCGTATCCTCCAAATCAGGCAACATCCTGGTAAATCTCTTCTGCACCATTTCCAACGCATCAACATCCTTCCGGTAGTGTGGCAACCAGAATTGTACACAACACTCCAAATGCAGCCTAACCAAAGTTTTATACAGCTGCAACATGATTTTCTGATTCCTATACTCAACGCCCCAACCGATGAAGGTCAGCATGCCATATGCCTTCTTGACCACCTTGTCCACCTGAATTGCCATCTTCAGGGAACTGTGGATCTGTACGCCTAGATCCCTCTGTATGCTAATATTTCTAAAGGCTCTACCATTTACTGTATACTTTCCTTCTACAGTAGACCTTCCAAATTGCATCGCCTCACATTTGTCTGGGTTAAATTCCATCTGCCATCTTTCGGCCCAGGTCTCCAGCTGATTTATATCCTGCTGTATCCTCTGATAATCCTCCTTACTGTCTGCTACTCCCCCAATTTTTGCACTATCTGCAAATTTACTGATCAGACCACCGACATATTCCTCCAAATCATTTATATATATTACAAACAACAGAGGCCCCAGCACTAATCCTTGTGGAACACCGTTAGTCACAGACCTCCAGTTAGAAAAGTACCCTTCCACTGCTACTCTTTGCTTTCTGTGCCCAAGCCAGTTTTGTATCCATCTTACCAGCTCACCTCGGATCCCATATGACTTCACCTTCTATATCAACCTGGCATGAGGAAACTTATCGAAGGCTTTACTAAAGTCCATATATACGACATGGTATGCAATATGACCAGGCCCTGCCCAGGTCAATTTTCCTTGTCACTTCCTCAAATAACTCATTCAAGTTTGTGAGACATGACCTCCCCTTCACAAAACCATGCTGCCTATCACTAATAAGCCGATTCTCTTCCAGAAGAATCTTCTCCAATAATTTCCCCACCACTGACGTAAGGCTCACAGGCCTGTAATTCCCTGGATTGTCTCTTCTGCCCTTCTTAAACAGAGGAACAATGTTAACTACTCTCCAAACCTCTGATACCTCACTCATGGCTAAAGAGGATACGAAGGTTTTGGCCAAGGCCTCAGCAATTTCTTCCTTTGCCTCTCTCAGTATTCTGGGATAGACCCGAGCTGGCTCCGGGGACTTGTCTTTTCAAAACCTCCAATACCTCCTCCCTTTTTATCTCAACGTGTCCTAGAATGTCAACATCCTCTTTTCCACACTCACCATCCACCACATCCTCCTCTTTTGTGAATACTGATGCAAAGTATTTGTTAAGGACCTCACCCACCTCATCTGTGTCCACAAACAAATTCCCTCCACTGTCCTTGAGTGGATCTACTCTTTCCTTAACTACCCTCTTCCTCCTTATATATGCATAAAAAGCCTTGGGATTCTCCTTAATCCTGCATGCCAAGGGCATTTCATGGTGAGCTGAGATTTACATCGTATGTGAATTTTGAAATTATGCTGTATATACCCATGTCCAGTTTATTAATATGCGTTTAAAAGAGCAGTCATCCTAACAAGGACATAAGCACCATCTTTTATCTGAAATTATACAATATAATGAAATAATTGGCCAATCAAGTATAACATATTCTTAATAAGCACTGTGCGATCTGTGTGTAATCCTTTATCAACTGTGTTCAGCCTATTACCCTTAGTAAAGCTGAGGCACACAACTAACATAAGCTGTGATAGTGGACAGAATGCTCATATCTGACCACAAAACCTTACTAGTTAGTCAAATTCTGTCAACCAGCAAAAGCACAATATGAAACCATTGCTTAACTAAGTGGTTTCACCAGGATAAGATTGAAACTATGTCACAACATATTCCTTTCCCTCATCAAATTTCAGTGAAAATTTAATTCAGGCATCTTTTCTTTTAAGTTAATTGTTTTGTTATATAACTAAAGTAATTAGCAGCTATGGTAAATTAACACTTAAGAAAGATCACTGACTTCCCTGCATGGACTTGTTATGGGGAACACGTGCAGAGGCTGTGTTAGGAAGAGTCATGGATAGGAATTCACGATCAGTTTAGTCTATGCAGTTTAATGAACAATTGATTTTGCTCTGCAATATATAACTTAGTTCACCGGCAACTCTGCTTTCCATTGCTTCTGGTTTTGCCAAACTTGCTCAACCATTCTTTGTTCCTGCAGCACCCCCTGCAGTAATTCCCTCAGAACTGCAGGTGGTTTCAACATTTTGTCATCAATCCCTTTACTGAAGTTGAGAGTCGCATTTCTGTCACAGCAGGAGTGTTAAATCTGCATTTCTTTTGATGACAGCCTAAATTCCTCCTATGATTTAATTTAGTTCAGTATCTGTCAGGATTAATAGACTTTCGGAGGAACACCACAAAGTGCAATGGCTAATTCTGTTTACATAATTGTTTGATGCCAAAAGAGACTCCCAAAAGGTAAACCAGATGCTGATGATCCATCTACATGAAGCATTAACAACATGAAATATTTTTAAAAGTAGGACGGGCAAACATTAAAACATTCACATGTTGCACAAAACTTTATTGGTGCATAATTAAATTAGTGGCTTAATTTTTATTACCCATTAGATATCGGATAAAAATGATTTTAACAATAGGAAATATATTCTCAATGATCCACCAGTTCTCTATCTAGGTTATCCCATGAGTAACTCAGCCATGCAGACTTGTGATGTCCCTGGGCTAAACTGAGTTATCTCAGAGCAGCCTGTGTGGCCTGAAGGACACGGCACTTCTCATCTGGCAAGGGCTGCTTTCAAAGAAGGGCAAGTTGTTCTGAGGAAACTGGTGAATGCAGCAAGACTACACTTAGTGTCAGTGGTACTTCTCTTTGAGCCGTTTCAACCCGCATGCTGTGGGTGCTTCCTTGATATTGTCAGCTGGGGATGTTCAAGGATTTGCCTCTGTGAGAATGAAGGATTGGGCTGCACATGCCCAAAATGAATGAGTGACTTGGGAAGGAAATCAGTCACAGGTAGTTGACATGGACTTGATGAGTTGTTGCAGTGCACCCTGTAACTAGTACACACTTCAGCCAGAGTGTGCTGACAGAGGAGGATATGCTTACTGAATTCAGTAGCAGGGGCATGAGTCAAGTGAACTAATTTATTCTGCAAGGTGTTGAGTGTCTTTATTGTTGCTGTGACTGTCTCCATCTAGGCCAGAAGTGAGTAATCATTTCAGGGCAGCACAGTATCACAGTGGTTAGTACTGCTGCCTCACAGGGAATTGGGTTCTATTCCTGGCTTGGGTGACTATCTGTGTGGAGTCTGCCCATTCTCCCCGTGTCTGCGTGGGTTTTCTCCGGGTGCTCTGGTTTCCTCCCACAGTCCAAAAGACATGCTGGTTAGGTGCATCAGACATGTTAAATTCTCCCTCAGTGGAACAGGTGCCGGAGTGTGACGACTTGGAGATTTTCACACTAACTTCATTGCATTGTTAATGTAAGCTCACTAGTGACACTAATAAATAGCCTTTTTTTAACCCATCACTTCTCTCACTTGAGCTTTGTAGATGGTGGAAAGATCCTGAATGGGTCAAAAGTGAAGCTTGATAGCCTGTGCACATGTCTGGATGTCAGGTGAAATCATGGTCAGGCTCAGATGTGATGCCGTTCTGAGTAAATACTTAATGCCAAGGCTCCAAATTGAAAAAAGGATTACATAGAGTGTGACTAATGTCCTAAAACCATGCCTCAACAAAAAGCTAAGTTAAAGTTAATTTATTTGTCACAAGTAAAGCTTACATTAACATTGCAATGAAGTCACTGTGAAATTCCCCTCGTCGCCACATTCCAGTGCATGCCTTTCAAGACTGTGGGAGGAAACCAGAGCACCTGGAGGAAACCCACGCAGACACAGGGAGAATGTGCAGACTCTGCACAGATAGTGACCCAAGCCGGGAATCGAACCCAGTGCAAGCCACTGTGCCACCGTGCCAAACCAACATCTTCAGAATAATAAGAAGGGGAGAAATACTATTTGCAAAAGGGTGGCAGTGCCACAATTCTAAAGCACTACTGTAAATCATTATAGCTGCAAGTTTGTTCTTTTTGATTTAGAAATTGTCCAGTTTTCAGTGATTTCGCTCTTCTGCCTTTTTCAAAGTCACAATAATCTTAGCTGTATTGATCTTCCATTATGATTTACTGCCTAACCTTTTGTCCGTGTTCATATGGTAATCCCCATTTATATATTCAAATAAAATGAAAGCAGTTAATTTGAAGAGGGCGCAAGTTTAATTCAAAACTTGTGTATAGAGACAGCAGTAATAGGTTATGATAGCTGACAGGAAGAAAGGCAATCATCATCCACCTCTCGTAGCAATGGAGACAAGATAATACATCCACTCATTGCTTTGCTGAGCAGATATTTTCTCAGTTTCTGAACACATTCTGACTTACAATTAAGCAACACATTGTACATGTTAACAAAAAAAATGCTGTTACTTTCCCAGTAATACACACACTTAAAAATCTAACATTTAAAGTTGTGTTAACACAATGTAATGAGCCCCTGCTGCATAATCATCTCAATCTGTATTTTCACAGCCTGCTCTGTCATAAGCACATAATATAACTGTGAGCATTTAGAATTCTGCACAGCTTTTGAAAGCATGCATAAGACATTGAGCACATTAGCGCCTATTTTTTGGCCAGTGTTTGTGGCCAAGGAGCTCCAAGACAGCATCCATGGCATGCATGCGCACCTTTGGGCAAATTGGGCCAAGTGCCATATTGGTGTGGGTTCACTCTATCCAGTGCATAGCTGCCAGAGGTTTGCAGGGAGGGTAGATTATGATATCAATCAGTGTGCGATACTGATTTGATGTCAGTTTGGAGTTAAACAATACAGCTCATGCTCTCTCTTAACCTTGCACATATGAACATGCATTCAGCAGCAGGAAGGACTCCCGTGCCAATGCCATTTAAATAGATCATCAACCACTTCACAGAATCATTGAATCCCTACAATGCAAAAGGAGGTCATTTGGCCCATCGTGTTTGCACTAACCTTTTGAAAGAGCCCAACCCTACACCCCAAATGCCCTTCCTATCCCCGCAACCCCATGCAATTACCATGGCCAATCCATCTAACCTGCATACCTTTGGATCATGGGAGGAAACCGGGGCACCTGGAGGAAACCCACTTACTGATTAGTTACTAATTGAATTCTTCTGACTGTTGCTTTGTTTCTACAAGTGTTTGGTTTTTTCTACAGTGGTTTCAAGTTTAGAGGTCTCCAGTGAGTGTGCTGGCAGATGCTGACAATGGCTCTTTATACTGCTCTTTTTTTTTGATTTGATTTGATTTATTATTGTCATATGTATTAACATACAGTGAAAAGTATTGTTTCTTGCGATCTATACAGACATAGCATATCGTTCGTAGAGAAGGAAACGAGAGAGTGCAGAATGTAGTGTTACAGTCATAGCTAGGGTGTAGAGAAAGATCAACTTAATGCGAGGTAAGTCCATCCAAAAGTCTGACAGCAGCAGGGAAGAAGCTGTTCTTGAGTCGGTTGGTACATGACCTCAGACTTTTGTATCTTTTTCCCGAAGGAAGGAGGTGGAAGAGAAAATGTCCGGGGTGCGTGGGGTCCTTAATTATGCTGGCTGCTTTGCCGAGGCTGCAGGAAGTGTAGACAGAGTCAATGGATGGGAGGCTGGTTTGCCTGAAGGATTGGGCTACATTCACAACCTTTTGTAGTTCTTTGTGGTCTTGGGCAGAGCAGGAGCCCAAGCTGTGATACAACCAGAAAGAATGCTTTCTATGGTACATTTGTAAAAGTTGGTGAGAGTCATAGCTGACATGCCAAATTTCCTTAGTCCTTTGAGAAAATAGAGGCATTGGTGGGCTTTCTTAACTATAGTGTCGGCATGGGGGACCAGGACAGGTTGTTGGTGATCTGGACACCTAAAAACCTGAAGCTCTCGACCCTTTCTACTTTGTCCCCATTGATGTAGACAGGGGCATGTTCTCCTTTATGCTTCCTGAAGTTGATGACAATCTCCTTCGTTTTGTTGACATTGAGGGAGGGATTATTGTCACCGCAGCAGTTCACCAGATTCTCTATCTCATTCCTTTATTCTGTCTCATCATTGTTTGGGATCTGACCTGGTGTCGTCAGCAAACTTGAAAATCAAATTGGAGGGGAAACTTGGCCACACAGTCGTAGGTGTATCAGGAGTATAGTAGGGGGCTGAGAATACAGCCTTGTGGGGTACCGGTGTTGAGGATGATTGTGGAGGAGGTGTTGATGCCTATCCTTACTGATTGTGGTCTGTGAGTTAGGAAGTTCAGGATCCAGCTGCAGAGGGAGGTGCCAAGGCCCAGGCCATGGAGTTGAGAGATGAGTTTTGTGGGAATAATGGTGCTGAAGGCTGAGCTGTAGTCAATAAATAGGAGTCTGACATACGTGTCCTTGTTATCTAGGTGTTCCAGGGTTGAGTGCAGGGCCAGGGAGATGGCATCTGCTATGGACCTGTTGTGGTGATAGGCAAACTGTAGTGGATCCGGATAGTCTGGGAGGCTGGAATTGATTCGTGCCATGACTAGCCTTTCGAAGCACTTCATAATGATGGATGTCAGAGCCACCGGCCGATAGTCATTAAGGCATGCTGCTTGGTTTTTCCTCGGTACCGGGATGATGGTCAGATTGGGACCTCAGATTGGTCGGGAATCTCCCTGAAGTATCTGATAGAGCAGGTGCCCAGGTTTGTGGCGATCGACTGCAGATTGAGATCAGTCATGGCCACCAGCTAAATGGTGAATAGCCAAGAAGAATGCACATGAAATGGGAAGGAGAAGGCATCCTTGATGACCCAATTGTGCCCAGGGGTTGTCTGCGGAAAATCATTCAAGTGCAATACCAGTGAATGTAACCTTAATTCCCCATTCAACAATGGTCCTTCCCTCTGTCACTTTCTGTTTGCTCACAAAGCAAAAATAAAAGCACACAAAAAATAAAGATTCCAAAGCAAATTTAGAAATGGCAGACAGGCATTTACGCACAATCCGCTGTGTGTTTTGCGCCCGTGGAAGCAGCCTGTCCGCCATTGGCCAGCAGTGGGATCTTCTGGTCTTGCCATTGTCCCACTGAATGCATCCGTTGCTGCTGGAAAACATGTGGTGGGGCTTCTCTGTCAGTGGGACTGGAAGATCCCGCCGATATAAATGGTCAGAACATTCTGGCCAACATCTTGCCACATTGCATGCAAAAGTCAACAAATCACCCTTGTTTCTCACTGGTCTTCTATTTCCCTTTGTCTGTTCTTGTGGCTGCAGCGTGGATGATAGAAGGCTGCTGACTTTAATTGGAAGATACTTCAGAAGGTCTTGGAGGATGACCCTGACAAACTCTGGGCCTAGAAAGCATCATCTTGTCATAGCGGCAACAATCTGGGCTGGCTAACAGACAACAGTAAGGACAGTAGTGGAATGGCAGTGGTAGGCAGACAAGTGTCATCTTCCTGAGAGACGAAAGCAGATTTCTGCTCCTCAGAGCTACTGCCACTCTCCCAGGACATCGCCTCAGCAATTCTAGTGATCTGCTGGAAAGCAGATTACCGAACTGTTGTAACACCCTGCAAGCCCTTTTACTTACTGTAATCTGCAGCAATGATGACTCTGTCTCAGCTTGCGTGGTAGCAAACTGATCTTGTGTGATAGCAGTCTGAGCTTCCACTATGGGTGGCTGCTGCTTGTGCTGTAAAGGAAGCTGCAACGTTGACCATCATATGCTTTGTCATGATTGGGTCCACAACCCTGAGAATAGATTTGTCCACCATTTCCAGGCTGGGAAAAATGGGCTCCAAGCTCCATTGTGCAAATCCCTCTGCTAAATTGGTGTTGGGCATACAAAGTCCAACCGGGTTTGAATATGCCTACCTCTCAGCAACTCAGCAGAAGTTACCCCAGTGGTTATGTGGGACGTTGTTCTCTCGGTAATAAGAAAACATATTAATTTGGTCTGCAGGGATGCTGGTGTTTGCTTTTTTATGGCTGCTTTAAAAGTTCTCCCTTCCAATCCATTTGAGGAGGGGGGGACATGGTTTAAGGTGTGGTATGTATATGTTTAATGCCATTTGATGACATGAAATGTTGGTAACTGCTGTCCCATTGTTCTGTCAGAGATCTTTGGGTACCAGCAACCTTAGGCACACTTAGTCGATTCTTAACACAAACAGCGCTGGACACCATGCATCCAATGCAAGGTCTTTAATTACTTGTGCACATGGAGAGCTCCCCTTCCCTCCATTGAAATGGCTGCAGTGGTTCTGATGTTACAGAGAAACAACTCAGCAGTTATAGTCAATTACAGCAAATCAGGAACAAGAGATTTTTCACATCTTTCATTGACATACATATTTGCCAATTAAATCCTGGCTTTTCACCTTTTCTCATTCGATGAAAAATTGACTTCTGCTAATCTTTCATTTGCACAGCAGATCCCCATATCTCGCCTTTGGTATTTGTTATGGAAAAAATCCGGTCTTGTTCACCCTCTGGTGAAGGTCAAAAAGCAGAATGTTATGTGGCCTAGCCTGACGCAGACAGCTCCCTTGAAGGTCTGCAACATTCTCATAAGCTGTTACAGAGAAGGCATGGCTTTTTCCTAATATGAGCATTTTAACTTCCACAGTTCCATGCTCCTTGACATTGAATGCACACTTTCTGGCAAGCTTCACAATTTGCCAAACATATTATTGTGCATACCAATCCACTTTTATAGGCTGCCTCATTGAAGTCCTCAACTAAATCCAGCAGAACCTGTATGAAATCTTGCACTCCCGCAAGCTTATCTGTGCTAGGCTGCAAACCACTCATAACCCAGTACCTCACCGAGATCAACTCAATACTATCCAATGAATCTGTTGAGTCTTTTCACCTGCTACAAATATAGGACATCCCTCTTCCTTTCCATCTTATTTATCAAGGCCTCCAATGCAGTGTCTGAAACACTGGAGCTCTCTGTATTCCATGTTGTTCATTGTTTTCCAGGTCAGAGTCACTATCTCCATGGCCACCAACACCTGCTCCAGTGACAATGTGCCTCTCCTTTAAGGGGTGCAAGCTGTCTTTAAACAATGCAGTCTAGCTTGAAATATTTACAAAATCTTGGAAAGAGTGGTGACTGCCGAGTAGAGTAGCTAAAGAACTATTTATTAACAGGAATAACTATATACAGAGTGAGAAAGATGCTACCGATCACTTAAACTCCAGGCTCCAGACTGCCTGGGAGAGCCTGTGCTCAGTCCCAGGATTAGAGTGGTTCAGTCCGATACCAATCGGACTTAAAATGGGGCGGGGGGGGGACTGGGGGGGGAGGGGCGCTACTACATCCCTCCCCTTTAAGTCCCTTATTAACACTATTGAAAATATAACACCATAAATTAATTATTTAACACAGTCCATTGTAAAGTCAGTCTGTCAGGGGATTTCCACTCCCACCGGGAGCAACACAGCTCAACAGCAGGTTCCTCATTAGCAGGGGTCGATCCAGTTTGAGTTTCAGGAATCAGACTTCCAACTTGTAAAGGTGCATCAGTGCAGGTCAATTCTCCAGTTCCCACTGGAACACTACTCAACCCTTCCTCAGGCTGATCTATTTCCATACTGCTTTCAAACTATAACATTACTGGTGGGCATACACGGAGCAGACTGCCCCACACATTCGCTATGCGATTGCCTTCTTCTCAAATGATCAATATGCTCCTTCAGTACTTTGCCTGAACTTCAACTTCACACAACACCAGGTCTGCCCTGGCCACAACACCTGGGAGCCAACTCTGACCAGTCCCAAAAAACTTACCATATACTAGATCACCCACTTCAAATGTTCTCTTGGGTTTTGTTGAATCAGGATGTTGCTTTTGTCCACTCTGTTTTGTCTCCACCCTTCCCACCAAATATGGAAACACCAGGTCAAACCTGCTTTGCATATGTCTACCCATTTGCAACTCAGCAGGACTTATTCCTGTGGTCATGTGGGAGGTTGTTCTATAGGTAATAAGAAAGTGCGCTAATTTGGTCTGCAGGGATACTGGTGTTTGCTTTATCATGGCTGCTTTAAAAGTTTGCACAGTCCTCTCCTCCTGTCCATTTGAGGAGAGGGGGTAAGTTATGGTACGTATCTGCTTAATGCCATTTGATGATATGAAATACTGGAACTCCTTGCTGGTAAATGCTGCCCCATTTTCCAAAATCAATACCTCTGGCAAACCATGGGTTGCAAAGGTTTGTCTTAACTTTTCCACTATTGCAAAATATGTCGTGGTCTTTGTTTCATAATGGGAACCATCCTCTCAGCATCTACCCCGACAATCATCACATATGTTTCAATATGACCACCTCTCATTCTTCTAAACTCCATTGAGCACAGACACAACCAACTCAGCCTTTCTTCATAAGACAACCACTTCATCCTGGGAATCAACTTAGTGAACCTTCTCTCAATAACCTCCAATGCAAATATATCCCTCCTTAAATAAGGGGATTAAAACTGTACTTAGTACTCTAGGTGTGGAATCACCAATGCCCTGCAGTTGTAACAAAGCTTCCCTACTTTTATATTTCTTCTCCCGTATGAGTTAGGCTATCAATCCATTTTCCATCCTATTCACTTATTATACCTGCATTTTAACTTTTTTATGATTCATATGTATAAAAATAGAACTAAATCTTTTCTCTCTGAAAGTAGAGTTAAAGATGGTGATAACTGTGCTTATTCAGTTATGATGCAGATTGAACACAAACACACAAAACCAGGGAATCGAAAATTAAAAACCGCAGGACTCCATGAAATCAGATTCCATACTTGCAAAAGGCGACTGGGCTTGTTCTTGAAGAGGAATAACTTGCTGGGTTATGGGGAGAAAGCTTGAGTGTGGGACTACATTGGATAGCTCTTTCAATGAACTGTCACAGGCACAATGGACTGATTCTATTGATCTGATCCACTGGTTGGAAGCTGTGGCATCTTGTAAAATGGGATGGAAAACTGAACAATGAATTCTATCTGGGCAGGATATCACCATCACTAATGACTGAGCGAAAAGGATAGGAGAAGTTGGGGAGCAGATTGCCAGAGATATGAGTCGAGGTACATCAATGGTAACGAGATACTGAGGTGATGGGCAGGAGAGAAGCACCTCCTGGCAACCCAGGGACATAGGAAAAAGGCTAGTGACATTTGTCTTGCCTATAAATACTTCATGATCTAGATGCTAAATTGGCAGGTGGTGCAGATATATTTTAATGGTTGAAAGGAGTTGCTTCAGTAAAACAGCTGCACAGTAGGTTAAACCAAACCTTTATGAATATCTATTATTGCACAGTGGCATAAAATACAGTTCATGCTATTAAACATTCACTCCTACATGTACTGAGCTGCAGTTCTTGCCACTGCTGATGTCAATGCTAATTATAATCTGCAAATCAAGTAAGACGTCTGCTATCCTGATTTAAAACTCCAATTCAAGGAGCCAGTAAATGCCTTAAAATCGGGTTAATTAAACTCTGG
The DNA here is from genome assembly GCF_964213995.1 of Mustelus asterias. Taxonomy (NCBI): domain Eukaryota; kingdom Metazoa; phylum Chordata; class Chondrichthyes; order Carcharhiniformes; family Triakidae; genus Mustelus; species Mustelus asterias. Next base: position 120,430,035 of record NC_135804.1, on the reverse strand, counting down.
ATTCAACCAACGAATGTATGTCGTTGGGATAGTAGTTAGCCAAGGGCCAGAGCTTATCCTACTGGACCAGGTGAAAAATCATCCTGGGCTATTCTTGCGCATAAGTTTATGGCAAGGTAGCTTTGACAGAAAAGTGAGAGAAATTTTGTCTGTTGGAGTTCTCAGTTGCTGTTTTGAGCTGTGAGGTAGGAACTTGCATCAAAAGGCAGGAGGAGGTATCAATACCAGAAAGTATAATGTATTTATATATGTGTGCAACATGTTCACTCATCTAAGATGAAGGAAGTATGAAAAATGTAGGTGAGCACAGGTGAAGGCTGCACATCAGTAATGTCTTCCAGGGTAGATGCTCAAAAATGCCAACTGTACTGACAGCACAGCTTACAAATTAACAATACTAGCAGTTCATATTCCTTGGCCATACCTTCTCTGCCACAGAAATTGATGAGGCTCACCTTTAAGAAGTCCAGGCATAGTCAGGATTAAAATTTGAACCTTCTTGTTCTGGGAGTCCACCGCTGCCCACCTTTTCAAAAGGTGGTTGGGTCAACTAGGATAGCATTTTTGTAAGAGATGGCCCACGATGGTTGAGTTGATATAGGTAGCATCGAAAAAAAGAGAAGCAAGATATGGTTAGCCAGATGAGAATAACTTGGGTGAGAAGGAAATGTGACTGGGCTAACCGTAATCTGAAATGAATTGCATGGTGATCTTAAAACAATATCTTGAGGGAGGTAGCACCACTTGTTTAGGATTAGTGTGAATTTGGAAAACACTGCAGCATAGAACAGATTAAAAATGAAATAGTAGTTGGAAAGAAAACGTTGACGATCAGTGGATTATGGTTATAGAACAGCTTAGCAACCATCATACGCCAGTGCCTGTGAGGGAAGCAACACTGTCAACAATGATTAGCTGAATGTTGCATTCTTGCTCCAATGTCAGGGATAAGTAATGTTAATGGATTGGACCGAGCTTGGAGTAGAAGAAATGGTGCCCTTGTTGAATGTTAGACACTCGGTACACTGGTGAGAATTATCAAGAACACATTTGTAACTTAAAGCATTTTAAATTGTGATTGGAGGGAATGAATCTTTCCCTGTCTGCCCTGCAAGAAAATAAAGGATTAATACATCTCGAGCATGCCTTATTTCTGAAATTCTATCAATTTGTCTCTCAATGACGACAATGGAGAGCAATGAAAAGCCTGACCATCTATTTTAGCAGAGTTTGAAGGGACAATGTATTTTTTATAGTACATATTATCACCAGCTGGAGCTTACATTCACTCATTCAAAGCACTGAAAGACAGTATGCCTATAGTGCCATTGTAATTATCAGTGTTCTGCAGCACTGAATTATTAACAGTCAGTCATTTGTCTTTTGGACACTTCTGATCTGAGATGAGATGTTAAGCCAAAGTTGATTGAGTGCACCATGTTGCGCCATGTGTAATTAAAAACGTGCCACCTCATACGCCAGTACACCAGGTTCGAATTTGAGCATGCCATAGATATATGTACCATTCCATTCAGCGTATTAAAACTTATTGGGATTTCCTTTCAAATTGGAGTGTACCGAGAGTAATTACAAAGCTATTGAAGCATCTCGTGCAAAATGTCCACTTTGTTCTGTGTTTCCGCTTTTCATACAAGACAATAGATTTCCATTTCATCAACAACAGGAAAGCTTCCAAGTTGGAGAATACACTGAGACATTTTCTGGAATCAACGTTGTGATATGGACATATTTAACCATGCCACAAATCAGTACTCATGGAAACAACTAATGCACCTGTTTCTTGGCAACTGCTTAAGAACTGCCTCAATGTTAATAGCATGCATAAGCTCTGTACCAAACAATAAGGGAAAAGGAGAAGAAATATCGTTGTTAATTCTGTGGCACCTCAGACTGATTATACACTTACTAGGATCAGGCACACTTTATTGACTGATCAGTCATGAATGGATTAAGAGATAGTTGTTGATTGGTTGTGCCAGTCTTAAAAATATCAAAGTGAGCATGATAAATTTGACCTGCCAAGTGCTTTCTGACCATGCTGTTGAGAGGGAGCTGGCTATTAGAGCAACAAGATAGCTCATTGATAAAAGTGTTTCTGAAGTGATTGTTTGTTCTTGACAACTGCTCAATTACAGGAATATTATATTCTGCATATGCGACACGTGTTAGGATTTCCTTGGTCAGAATTCTGAAATAAACAAGCCTCTGTTTTACATTGGGCAATGAAAATTATATATATGTACACAGGCACACACAACAGGCGGCAAAATAGGAGGTTTTCCTGCCTGATTTTTGGGCGCACTTAGTCTGTTGAATTTCTGGCAATCTGTTTTTCACAGAGTCTGCCGGGATTCACGCAGGTGAGGGGCGGGGCCTAATCTCGCCTAAGAGGCCATCATCAGCGCGCTGAGCGGGCAACTGTGCATTCGCCGATCTCTCAGTAGGGAGGTCGGCGCATGCGTATCGTTCCCCCCCCCCACCACCGGCCTCCAGATCGCCGGCAGCCCAATGGCTTCCCCAACTCCCTGCCCACACCCTTCTCAATTGCTGGCCCTGATTGTGCTCCTTCCTGATGGTCAGCATGACCCCCCCCCCGCACCCCCCCTACCCAGCCCTGATTATCCCTCTCCCTCCCCCATCGATCACTGTGCAGAGTGCGCAGCCGTTCCCCCACATCCCCCCATCACCACGGATTGGCCTGCTCCCTGTCTGGCCACGCCACCTCAGGCCCTGCCCCCTTGGCACTCCCAATGCCCACTGGACAGTGCCAGGGTGCCCAGTGGGCAATGCCAGGATGCCAGGCTGGCACTGCCCAAGGGGCATCCCCTGCCCCCGACCTCGCGGGGGGGGGGGCCTCACTGGCCTGTGCTCCCATCAGCAAGGCCATCACGCCTGAGCCCATTTGATGGGGACCAACTTTAATCCCCATTGTTGGAACATCCCCCAACGGGGTATGAAATATTAGTGAGGCTGGACGATACCGTCCCAGGTTCACTAATGATATTAAAATGCTGATTTCAATGTGGTGATCAGCCTCACGCTGTTCCCCAGTGCGAGGCTGATTACGTAAAAAAAAAAGCCTGGGAAAGTCACGATCGGTTGCACCCTAGTCGTGAATCCAGTTACAACCCTCTCGCTAGCATTTCCTGGCCTGCTGCGCTACTCGAGCAGCCCAGTGGGCCGGGAAAATTGTGCCCAACATATATTCTGCACAGCCACAATAAAGCAAGTGGTCTCTGTACTAAATTGAGGATGACACAATGTGGCTCACAGTAACAATGGATTTATTGCCAACAATAGTTATTTATAACAAAGGGTCTGACAGAATTAACTATGCGACTGTATAACATTCCTTCCAAGCTCCAACTGAGAAAAAATGAACCAAATTAGAATGAGGAAAGGCACAACCTCAATTTGGCCGTCACTCTCCCAAAAGTGCCGAATTTACTTAGAAAGTCAATCCCGCTGGAATTTTTAGCAGGATTTTCAAAATGAATCTCCCACACTCTATGCATCACAGAGAGCCTTAGTGTGAATCACGATAAAAATCAATGGGCCGATTCCTGCTGGGGAGGCCGGCACCATAGCGCTGAGCGGGCCACTGTACATGCGCCGTTCTGACATAGCGGAGATTGGCGCATGTTCAGTAGTCCCACACTACCGGCCTCCCGATCGCTGGCCATTCCCTTGACCCCACAATGCTGCCTTTCGATCCCCTCCCCCCCCCCCCCCCCCCACCCTGGCCACTGGCCTTCTCTTTGTCTCCAGACCAGTCCCTCCCCCTCCCCCCCCCAGCCCGCCTTGATCTCCACCACCCCCCACAACCTCCCCTCAGTCCTGATCTCCCACTCCCCTCCCTACTGGCAGCCCCAACACCTCCCCCACAAACCCAAATGCCCCCCCCCGCCCCCCGCAGTCCCCCCACACACTTTAGTGGTGAGCTGTTGTAAACCCCGCTTGAGTGAAACACTCCCGGAAGGGAGGGGGGTGGAGAGGCTAGCGGGCCTGGAGACTTTGGTCCCGGACCCACCAGTCAAATCAATGTCTGTACATTGGAGGACACAGGAACTCCATCCTTCATGTTCACTGAAGGCTCCCTTCCACCCAATCAGGAGGTTACCCTTTACTCACATTCCTGCTCCCATACTCCTGCCTCCCCATCCATTGGGGTGGCTACTGTGCTGCACTGTTGGAGCCTCCTCTTCCATGGGCATGAGAATAGTGAGAAATGGAACCTTGCTGCCAATCTGGACCCTTTCTTTCACACAGGGGGCTCTCTGCTCCTGCAGCTACAAAGAAGAGGAATATCACTTCCTGGACAATAACAAGCACAATGCCTCAGTGGCTGGGATCCTAGCTGTCCATTATGGGGCCACTCCAATGCGCCTAGCATTCAACCACTCTGAAATAACTATGCAAGAGCCATGGCTGACAGACTAGCACTATTTGGCTGAGCTACGTCTATTCCTCTTACAGGGGCTGCTGCAGTCAGACCCTTTATTGCCAGCAACTCTCTCAATTACTGCACCTTCACACTCATCCATTTTTTACCCTGAAGGGAAATGAGGGCTGAGATATCCTTACCTTGGTGGAATGAAGATCATTTACCTGCTTGCAGCACAGCAATTGGGTTCTGTGATTGATTCCATGGCTGCTGATCTCAATCTCCATCCAGGCTAGCTTGGTTCAGCGGCGAGGTCTGGGCAAGATGCCCTCCTACCTTTCCTGAGTAGCCTGGAAGAGAAGCTGCAGGGAGTAGTCATTGAACTGTGAGGTACATGGGATCTTCCTTTTATCATGCTGACTGGCATCACATTCCTCTGGCTTTCAGACTGCCTGCTTTGCCAAACTCTAGGCCTTCTCCCACTGGCAGGCCTATAATCCTGGCTGTGTCTTCAGGTCAGGCTGTGTCTTCAGGTCAGGCTGTGCCTTCAGGGCAGACTGGGTGTTCAGGGAAGCCTTCAGCTTTGCTTCAGTGCTGGTATTCCTTAGAAAATTGGTGCCTAGGGTCACCTCTCTATATCCACCTCCATTTCAGGAATGGTAGAATCCTGCACCCCCCCTGCCCCTGACTTCTGCCAGTAGCTAATTGGCCAGCTAGCATGCGGTAGTGATGTGTGAGGGTTTGGATCACCTGGTCATCAGCCATGTAAAATTCTGGCACAAGCATTTCTTTCTTTCATTCCTCCATTTGTACACGTCTATAAACAGCCTCTCTCAAAAAAAACCAAACACTCAACAAAAATTTTAACCTGAATAGTTAAAGTATTCCACCAGTGCGACTGAGTGAATGGTACTGATATGATTTGAATTCAACTCATATCATATCTGTTCCATAGCAAGTCAACGCTTTCATTTGGAATATAAAAACCTTTAATGAAGGCATTAAAAGATATTCAAGACAATTTGATTGTTAAATTTAAACTGATAATAAGCTTGACTGAATAAATTTAGCACTGCTGCCTCACAGCTCCAGGGACCTGGGTTCAATTCCTGGCTTCGGTGACTGTCTGTGTGGAGTTTGCATGTTCTCCCCGTGTCTGCATGGGTTTCCTCCGGGTGCTCCGGTTTCCTTCCACAGTCCAAAGATATGTGGGTGAGGTGAATTGGCCATGCTAAATTCTCCCTCAGTCTACCTGAACAGGCACCGGAGTGTGGCGACTAGGGGATTTTCACAGTAAGTTCATGTGTTAATGTAAGCCTCCTTGTGACGAATAAATAAACTTTAAAATTTGATGGTTTATAAATACTTAAAAAATACCCCTTTTAATTTTCAGTTATGTTCAGACAGGAATGAGTGCAGTGCAAGAAATATCCAACTCTCTTTGAAAGATAGCATGGGCATAGCCAACCAAGAGACTATATATAGAGACAGGTAAACATGCACAAGTGGTGTGCACCAAGGTGACACCTGGAAAAAATATAATGAAAAAGGAGGCACACAATAGGAGAAAGAACCAGGGTGCTACAAAACTAATGAGCCAAGAGGACTGGGTGGGGGGAAGGCGGGATCAGGATAATGAATTTTATGATCATCCATGATCTAAATGAATGTCGGAGCAGATTCAATGGGCTGAATGGCCTCCTCCTGCTTCTATTTTCTATGTGTCTATAAAACAAAGAGAATTGTGTATCACATTTATATTTATATGTTCAGTGAAATAGGCAAGTCCTACACTGCTCATTGTTGTCCGAAATCTGCAAGACTGGGTGGGAGGAGGCACACTAAATCTTGTGATTTCTGATTTTCTGTGGTACTAATAATACTAATACACATCTGCACACCCATCTATAATTGAAAGGAGGATCATGTAATCATTTAAAAGATGTATAAATAGGACAAGAACGCACGAGAAAAAAGGTTAAGTTCAGAAAACATGTTTCTTTTACACTTAGGCAGGAGATTTACAATTACGTCAGCCATGACCTTATTGAATGGTGGAGCAGGAATGAAGGGCCAAGTGACCTATTCCTGTTCCTAATTTGTATGTTATCAATCTCACCATGACTGTTTCTCACCACCTCCTTCCATCTCCGCTCTCCCTAGGGATGCACTGAATTAACTTTCATAGCCATTTCTATTATTTGTTTAAATAAGCTTCCTTGTCAACCTATTTGCTACCCACTGGGTGAAAACTTGTCTGATTGCTCTTCTTCTTAAGTTTCTAATTTTAACTGGTGCCTGACGAAACTCTCCAACAATGTGTGATTGTTAACAGCGACAAATGATGTGTTGCAGGTTTTCAGTGTGCATGAGTAATGCCCCTGTTAGACAACTTGCTCTTTTTTGTGTCTCTGTCGAGTGGGAACTGTAAGCATTACTTATTGATATTCTGGCCTTGAATTAAATAGTTTCCAAAAAAATAGTTTATTTGATGATTTCATTCTTGAAAACAAATTCGTGTTCCAGGAAGATGGGTGCACACATCACATTGGTAAAATATTGCCATAACCAGAAGCAAAAATATAACTCAATTTTCCCTATTTAACTAAAATTAATTAAAAAATATGGGTATTATTTTTGATGAAGGGGTCAGAGTTAGCAGTGGACTTGACTCACCTGGTCAAGGAAGGAAAAAAGGAAAGTAAAGTAAATTATAGAATCACATTGGCAAAAGGAGGCCTTGTGGCACAATGGCAGCTTCCCTACCTCTGGACCAGAAGCTCCAGGTTCAAGTCAATGCCAGGGATTGTTGGCCATGGAAGGACCATTCCGAAAGGTTCAATAGATTGATAATCAGCTTGGGAATCCTTTCCCCACTCCGCACTAATATTCTCCAAATGGTAAAAAACCAGTGTGGGTGCGAAGATAAACACACACACAATGACAAACCTTTACAGTTCATTGGCTTGACACTTCAGTGGCCCTATTCTGCCACTTAAAGTTCAGCTGACTGAGAATCTCATCTGACATCTCATCCCAAATCTTATGGTCAGTGCCATTTAGATTGTGTGGAGCCAGTAGGTGAATGCTTGCAGCAATCTTGGCATTAACAGGGGCCAGGAAATTACAAGTGGCACCTTAGGTAAGTCTTAATTTGCCAGCTGCCAAATTGCATTCGTACATACAGGGCATGCTGACCTGTTTATTGCCTCATGTGGTCATTCTGCTGTGTATTGCAGAGAGTATTTCATTTACCCAGAGGAAAATGTTCAGGGAATATTTGCAAAATCAGTTTTTTTGTGACCCACCTGAGGGGGTCGTGACCCCTCACTTTGAAACCACTGAATTAGAGCATGGTTGATATTCCACCTTAACTCCATCATTCCACAGTATCCCCTTGACTCCCTTAGTATCCAAATATTTGTCTATCTCTGACTTGAATGCACCCAATGACTAAGCTTCTAGTTTGTTGAGTAAAGAAACGTCTCCTCATCTTAGTCCTAAATGGGTGACCACTTATTCTGAGACTGTGACCAACATGTTTCAGATTCCATAATCAGGGAAGACATCCTCCAGCTGCCACCCTGTCAAGCCCCTGAGGAATTTTATTTTTTCAATAAGAGCACCACTCATTCTTCTAAACTCCAGGGAATGTAGACCTTGTCTACTCAATCTCTCTTCATAAGAAAAACCTCCCATCCCAGAAAATAGCGCGCTGAACCTTTGTTGTTCTCCCTTTAAGGTACATATACCCTTCCTTTGTTACGGAGATCAAAACATTATACATTACTCATCAAGGCTGTAAACAATTGCAATAAGACTTAATTACTCTTATGTTACAAACACTTTTCAATAAAACCTAACAAACTATTTGCTTTCCTAATTGCTTGCTGTACCGACATGTCAATGTTCAGTACTCCATGTACAATTGTACCCATATCTCTCGGATTTCCATCATTTCCCAATCTGTCACCATTTAAAATCTATTCTAGTTTTTTATTTTTCTTACCAAAGTGGATTACTTCACATTTTTCCACCAACCACATTCTTGTCATCTCCCGCAAACTGCCTAAATCATTTCGGTGTGTGTTCATCTTCTTTACAGCTTGCATTCGCACTTAACTTTAAATTGTCGGCAAACCTGGCGCTCTTCATCTAAGTAATTGGTGTAGATTGTTAATAGCTGAGGCCCAAACATTGATTGATCCTTGCAGTACCCCACTACTTGCAAGCTGCCAGCTAGGAAATGACCCATTAGTTTCTTTTCTGTCTGTTAACAAATCCTTAAATCATGCTAATATTATTTTTTCTCAGAGGATCATTAATCTTTGAAATTCTCTACCTAGAAAGCAGTATAGAGACTGAGTTAGAAAGATTTTGATCTGCAAATGTATCAAGGATTATACGGTGCAGGCTGCAAAATAGAGCTGAGGCCACGATCAGGTCAGCCACAACCTCACTGAATAGTGGCAGAACAGGCTCAAGAGGCCAAGTGGTCTACTCCTGTTCCTATTCGTTATGTCTTATCTATTATCCCAGGCACATGAGCTTTGGAGTATTAACTTGTGTGGCATCTTATCAAATGTTTCCTGAAAATTCAATTACACTACATCTACTGGTTCCACCTTATCAATCCTACGAGTTGTTTTTGTTTCTCTTCCCATATCTAGTGGGGCACAAGGCAGACTTCCACCTGTTCTCATTGCTAGTTATTCCCTGGGACAGGTCACTCACCTGTCACCAGATGTTTATAGCTTGAGAGGTACCATTCAGCATTGAGCATGGCTGACCAGGAATCCCTTCCACTTTTACCGTGGTATAGGTGTGAGTTGGAAGAAATTTGCAGGTTGGTATTGAACCTGCTTGATAGCATCATGAATGCACCTTCCTTGGCTTGGGGTGGGACTTGAACCCAGAGCTTCTGGCTCAGAGACTACAAGTCCTCCTTACCCTAATAGTTACATCCTCAAAAATCTCTTAGATTTGTCGGAACAAATTTTCATTTCATGAGACTGTGTTGGTTCTGCCCAATCTTATGATATTCCAAGTGCCCTGTTATGGCATCCCTAATAACAGATTCCATCTTTGCCCCTACTACTAATATCAGCAACCAAAAGAGCAAATGCTGGAAAATCACAGCAGGTCTAGCAGCAGACCCTTTGAAGGGTCATCTGGACTCGAAACGTCAACTCTTTTCTCTCCTTACAGGTGCTGCCAGACCTGCTGAGATTTTCCAGCGTTTCCTCTTTTGGTTTCAGATTCCAGCATCCGCAGTAATTTGCTTTTATTTATACTAATATCAGCATATTTGCTTATAGTTTTCTGATTTCTCTCTGTTCTTTCTTGAACAGCAGAGTTAATTCTGCTATTTTCCAATCCATAGAGATCATTTTGGAATCTAGAGAATTCTGGAAGATCAAAAAGAATGTTTCCGCTATCTTTGGCAGTCACTTTTTTATTAAGATCCCAGGCTGTAGGCTCTTAGGTCCAGGGGAGTTGTGTGGCTTTTAAGTTCGATTAATTTCTCCAATTCAAATATCCTCAAGGCTCTCATTTTCGCTCTTGGTTCTGGAATGTCACTTTTGTATTAAATTGTATTTGTTTAATACCTCTGCCATTTCCTTATTCTCCATGATAATTTCTCCTGTCTCTGAGGAACTCAAGTTTACTCTTGCTAACCTTTTCCTTTTTACATGCCAGTAGAAGATTACACAATCTGCTTTGTGTCCCCTGGCTAGTTAGCTCTCATATCCTATTTTCCATTTCTTTATCAGCCTCTTTGTCATCCTATGCTGAATGCCTGTAATCCTCAAGATTTGCTATTGTTTTCAGCAACAATACAAGTCTCTTTCTTTAATCTAATACTATCTTAATTTCTCTTGTTAATCACAGTTGGGCCACATTTCCTTTGGGGTTCTTATTCCTTGAGGGAACATGTGAGCATTGCAAATGATGAATTAGTTCTTTACATGTTTGCCTCTGCTTATCTGCAATCACATTTTTAAAATCTTGCTTCTCTATGTACTTTAGCCATACACTCGCCTCTCATACCCGTTGTAGTATACCTTTAAGGGGTATCAACATGACATTGATAAAAGGAAAATATGCCATGTGACCCAGTCTTAGGACAGAATTTTATGGCCCCTCCCACCAGCAGGATTTTCCGTTCCTGCCAAAGTCAATCCCCCTCAGTGGGTTCCCAGGCGACGGAACGGGTGAGCCGCACAAAGCCTAGAGACTCCGTTGAGATCAATGGTTCACCGCATCTGCTGCAGGTAAACCCACTGCAGGGGATCAGAAAAATCTCAACTATTGAGGAAGGCAAATTTATATTCACACCATGTAAAACTTTACTCTGAAAAGAGCAAGCCTGACTTTTAAAAGCTTCCTTGGAGAAACTGATAGACCTCATTTCGGGCAATGTATTCTTCCCATCATCTGGAGAAGTGGCAGGAACAGGTGAAAGAGATTGTTATATGTAGTGGAGGACGGGGATATGGGTGGGATTTTACTGTTGATTGATCAGACTATAGTATCATTCCTCCAGACAATGGGCAGAATAGACTGACTGAAACATTGAGGTCTATCAGTTCTTCCAAGAAACTCTTTGAAAGTAACATTTTATTTTCAGAGCAAAATTTTACATGGTGTAAACATAACTTTGCCTTCCTCAAAATCTATCACATTGTGATCTCTCACCCCAGACACTCCTTTACGACAAGGTTATTATATCTTCACCATTTTCCTCCCTCATCCTTTGCACCAAACAACTTGTAATCCTTGGTGATTTCAGCCCCTTGTTCTGCCTCATGTGATTGTGCTAGTTCTTCATATCAATTACAGATGAGGCCTTTTCTGATTTCTACCTTGTATCATTCATAATCCACATTCCCCCTCCACGCCCAACCTTACTTCCTTCTGTATCCTCCCTGAATTAAGCTATCTCCAAACTCACTAACATCTTTACTTTCAAAATCTCAACTACCTACTCTTTGTCCTCCCTTCACCACAATATTTCTGCAGCTACCCATTTGCTCAAAGCATCCTTATCTCCGCCTTTGATATCCTAGTCCCCAATAATATCACTAATCTTTTACCCTGGTATGCTCCTCATCTACATTCCCTGAAGTGCAAAGGATTCTATTAGATCCGGATCTCTTCTACCAAAGCTACTCACTATTTGAGATCATTTTGGAAAGATAACTGCAGGTTTCATTCCTCTTAAATCTTTCTCCCTGCACCCTCCAATCTCATTTTCAACACTAAGGGCCCGATTTTACCATTTTGATTCTAAGTGCTGAATCTGGGAGTGTTTCAGATCCGACTTTTAGACCCGTTCTCTGGCACACTCTGCCTGAAAAAAAAATTAGCGAATCTATAGAAGCCTGTGGGTGGGCTTAATGTGCCCGAAATGCTGCAGCTCCGATCAGAGTCTTCAACTGCGCATGCGCAGTTAAAAAAAAAGAAAAACGCTCCCCTGCCACATCGCTCCCGGGCCTGATAGTGCCTCCCCCCTGGCCCCCACAGACATTGCCCCACCCCCACAACATAACTGCTCCCCTTATCCCCCCAACCACCTGTTACCCAGACCGATCGCAGGCCCCTGCCCCCCACCGATTGCACGCTGAGTGGCAGCGGATCCCCCATGCCCCCCTCCGCCATAGAGCCATGTGACCCGCCTCCCTCCTCCCCTCCACCAGAGAACCACCTGACCCGCCTCCCTCCCCCTACTATAGAGCCATGTGACCCGCCTCCCTCCCCCACACCAGAGAGTGATCTGACCCGCCTCTCTCTCCCCCACTAGAGAGCCATCTGACCTGCCTCCCTCCACCTCCCCCCCACCTTCCACCACCGATCTGAGTCAGAGAGCCGCTGGAAGCTCTGAACTTACCTTCTTTGGAGCAGGAGTGCCCGAATCAGACCTTTGTGGACCATGCCTGTTTTGCGCCAAATCTGGACGGGTGAATGCAGTGGTAAAGGGGGAAATGCCGATAAATTTGGGCGTGCAGCTCATTAAGTCAATTTAAATACATGCAAATGCATTTAAATTGACGTTGCGCCCGTTTCGGACGTGGTCTAGACGGCGGCCATTTTCAGAGATTAGTAAAGGGGAATGGGCGCGGAGGCGGGCGTGGATCGCGCTACTCATCTCATGCCCAACTTTACCAAGTTTTCGTGCCTGAAATGAGTGCAACTTGATGGTAAAATCGGGCCCCAAGTGTGAAGAACTCATGTAGGATCAAAACAATCTGATTTGTTGTCTTCTGCTGTGTTCCCCACCTCCAATATCCCACTGGGCCAAATTCTTTCAATGCTTTACAGGTTGAATGGCCACTGTGGCTTTACCACTTGGTGAACACAGCAGCAAGAGGAACCAAGGTGAGTAACAGTCCAAGAAGCTAAGTTATTTTACATTCTTCCAGACCCTGCAAGGATATAGGCCAAATGGCCTACTTCTGCTCCTATTTCTTGTGATCTATCCTGCTGTGAACTCCCTCCCCCCTTCCAAAACCAAGACACCAATGAGATGGTCATGGAAACTGATTCTACCAGCTGCCAACCCGATCCCAGCCCTGCAATTTCTCACTGCTTGCCATCTTAAACCAGTGGGAACCTGGAGAAGTTAAGACTTCTTAAGAAGTCATATTGAACCTGGAAGTTTAACTCTCTAAAGATGTTGCTGGACCAGTTGAGTTTTTGCAGTACTTCTTGGTTTGATATCAAAGGAGTAAGATTTGAGTAATTATAAAGCTTCAGGCAGGTAGTAATGTATGTAGTATAAGAGTCTGGCAGATACAGTGTTAATGTTGGACTGAGTACAGTACCACCCACACAATTTTGTAAGAAGACACATGATCCAGACTGAGGGTCTGTATGATGTTGAATAGGAATGTGTAAAGACTTAGACATGGAGATAGCTCCTTGCCTGTGCCCTTCACTGTATATGTGTATAGAGTTACAAATAGTTAACAAAACCTTGCTGTTAACATACAGAAAACTACAAAGACTTCTTTATTAGACATGTATTATAACCAACACAATCCCAACAATGTCTTGATTGTATTGAACAAAGCTCTTGACTGTAAATTCCTGCATTGAATGTGTTAGCTATTGATACCAACTTGTTAATGCACTTTCCACTTCTTTAATTCTTTTTAATACTGTTCACACACATTTGCTGCTTTGCATATCTGGTTTTATTGAGCACTCAACCACCTCCTTGTTTTATGTTTTTATTCATTCATGACACATGGGCGTCGCTGGCTGCCCAGCATTTATTGCCCATCCCTAGTTGCCTGACGGCAGCTGAGAATCAACCACATTGCTGTGGCTCTAGAGTCACATGTGGGCCAGACCAGGTAAGGATAGCAGATTTCCTCCCCTGAAGGACATAAGTGAACAAAGAACAAAGAGAACAAAGAACAATACAGCACAGGAACAGGCCCTTTGGCCTCCAAGCCTGCATCGATCATGTGTTCCTAACTAGACCATCCGTTTGTATCCCTCTATTCCCAGTCTGTTCAAGTGGCTATCGAGATAAGTCTTAAATGGTCCTAGCATGTCTGTCTCAACCACCTTGCTTGGTAGTGCATTCCAGGCCCCCACCACCCTCTGTGTAAAATACGTCCCCCGCATATCTGTATTGAACCTTGCCCCCCTTACCTTGAACTTGTGACCCCTTGTGTTTGTCATTTCTGACCTGGGAAAAAGCTTCCAACTGTTCACCCTATCTATGCCCTTCATAATTTTATAAACTTCTATTAGGTCGCCCCTCAATCTCCGTCTTTCCAGGGAGAACAACCCACGTTTACTCAATCTCTCCTCATAGCTAATACCCTCCATACCAGGCAACATCCTGGTAAACCTTTTCTGCACTCTCTCCAAAGCCTCCATGTCCTTCTGGTAGTGTGGCGACCAGAACTGGATGCAGTATTCCAAATGTGGCCTAACCAACGTTCCATATAACTGCAACATCATATGCCAACTTTTATACTCTATGCCCCATCCAATAAAGGCAAGCATGCCCTATGCCTTCTTCACCATCTTTAAGGATCTGTGGACTTGCACACGCAGATCCCTCTGTGTGTCTATACTCCTGATGGTTCTGCTATTTATTGTATAGCTCCCCTCTGCATTAGATCTACTAAAATGCATCACTTCGCATTTATCTGGGTTAAATTCCATCTGCCATTTCTCCGCCCAATTTTCCAGTCTATCTATATCCTGCTGTATTCTCTGACAATGTTCATCACTATCCGCAACTCCAGCAATCTTTGTGTCGTCTGCAAACTTACTAATCAGACCAGCTACATCTTCTTCCAAATCATTTATATATATCACAAACAGAAAGATGGGTTTCTCCTACAATGGACGGGTTTCACAGTCATCAGTAGATTCTTAATTCCAAATTTTTCTTTATTGAATTCAAATTCCACCATCGGCCAAGGCAGGATTCGAACCCAGGTTCCCCAGAACATTAGCTAAGTTTCTGGATTAATAGTCTAGCGACAATACCACTGGGCCATCGCCTCCCCTATTAGTCAATCAGAATTTCTTCCCCGTAATAAAGGTTGTCTAAAGGATGAACCCATTTTAAAAAAAATGTTCAGATAGACCTGCTTTGCACTTCCAGCATTTTCTGGATTCCATAACTATATTTATGCAATGTACTTTGTTAAATCTCATATACACAACTTGATGCAGGATACGTGAAGGTAATCCGATGTTATACAAATAACTTGAAAGTAGACAAAACTCTTTAGAATTCTGAGAAGACACAATCTGTTTTTACCCATCAAACTATCTCAGGAACTCATCGCTCCAAGGTCACTATATGATTTGTGTGAAGATTTAAAAGCTTTTGGGGAAGATCCGAAATTCTCTCGAGGTGGGAAGGCAAGATGAAAATTGGTTTGAGCCACTTCTTATTCCTCTTTTCTCTATCCTCAATGTTTTATTTATTTCAACCTGTGCAGCAGTTGGATGTTTTTCCCTGAGCATGTTTATTTAAAAACACTCACGTTCATCTTATGCATTCACAACCCAGATTCAAAGAGCACACTATCTTCACCTTTCTTAACAGCCTTTGCATATAAAAAAAATCGATGTTTTTCCCCATTGCACTAAAATCTCCAGAGCTGAATCCTATTGCAAGACCTTTATCTGTCAGTTAATGCTTATTTGAATATGTACTTAGCTGAGCAACACCTATTACTGAAAACTCGGTGAATCGGGACATCGGTGCAACCTCATTCTCTTCAAAGTGTTTTAGATCTTAAAGAATAAACTTCTTTCTGCACAAAGACACAAGGCAGCAGAAGAAAATGATCTGATGTTTCTTTTATTATTGGGCTTGTCAAGATCAAACCCGCCAGTTCCCTTGTTTCCTTTTTAGGTCTTGTATGCTCGATGCTGCCTTTATCACAGTGACATTCTTCAATTGGATGCCAGCCATTAGAATGCAAACATTGTAAATGTGACTTTCCACTTAGACCTTATTGTTAGTTTACAGAAACAACCTGTGCATTAGAAGCATATTCTGTAACATTTATTGAAATTATTTCTGATGTTAAGGATACACTTGCCATCCTTACTCATGTAGGATTAAATAGTCCAATACCGTGGACATATTGTGAACCATGCATGAATATCGACAGGACTTTCTTTATATTCCAGTACAGTCTTAGCAGTGTAGATGGAAGGCAAATTTAAAATTGCAGGTAATGTAGGACTTCAGAATCTTCAATTAGGTGGTATGAAACAATCGTTTTACACAGATTGCTGCAGTGCTCCTTTAGTTTGCAGCTTAAAAGGATCTGCGAAAACACAGGTTAATTTATATTTCACCCCAACATTTGGGCTCTGATATTAAATAGAAGGCAGGGCAGGTGTGCGGGTGTGGGTGTTCACATCACAAAAAGTACCTGACAAGGCAGTGTTCATCGAGGGCCTGTCAATCCTGATAATGTAGCCTCAATCAAAATAAGATGATATAGAATTCCACTTGACACTTGGCCAGATTGACTACCTGGTCAGTACGTGGGAACCAGTAGGAATAGTCTCCGTGAAGTGGTCTGGAAGTGATCAACAAAAGGAGTGGACATTGGCTACAATTCATACCACAAGGCTTCTTAGTGAGGATTGGAGGAACATTCCTGGCCCACTGGAAACTTAGAATATAACTTTGAAATGTACCTGACAAATCTCTCTTGGGCTAGTATTGGGTTTCTGACAGGTTTCGCTGGAGAGAAGCGCTGACATTGCTGCTACCCTGTTCACATCTCTGTCAATATCACAGATAGGGTCCTAGTGTCACCATTGAACTTGTATATTTAAAACAAGAGCCCATTTGCTTCCTCCCTCACCCTCTTCTCAGAAGAGTAGGTTAATGGTGGATATAATGGGAAGGAAGTGGCATCAGAGGGACTAAGTGACTGGCATTATTTTAACTGCCTCCCAGTTTCTGTCAGGCGGGGGTAGTTAAAATTGCCCTTTGTAAAGTAAAGCTTATTTATTAGTCACAAGTAGGCTTACATTCATGAAGTTACTGTGAAAATCCCCGAGTCACCACACTCCGGCACCTGTTCAAGTCCATTGAGGGAGAATTTAGCATGGCCAATCAACCTAACCAGCACATCTTTGGATTGTGGGAGAAAACCGGAGCATCCAGAGGAAACCCACGCAGACACGGGGAGAATGTGCATACTCCACACAAACAGTGACCCAAGCCGGGAATCGAACCTGGGTCCCTGGCTTTGTGAAGCAGCAGAGTTAACCACTGTGCCAATGTGCTGCCCTGTGTCCTTTGAAACAAGTAAAAGAAGCCTGCTCAAAATTTAGACACAAAAAAATTGATCTGAGAAAAACGCTTAAAGGATAGTGCTTGGAGATCAGAAGAAAAGACAGAAGAAAAGAAAAGGGAATGACATAGCTGCTTTCTACTGTCACAGGGAAAGCTTGAATTTCAATTGATCCAAACAATCTATTTCTGGAACTGAATTGACATTTGATTGTAAATTGAAAGACTTAAACACAATGTATAATAGGACAAGTATGCAGTTAAAGAATGATGTCTCGGGCAAAGCTTAATTAACTGACTGGACAGAATTCTTAGCCTCAAGAAAAGTTTATGTTGAGAAAGCCTAAGAATGATATAATTTGATTGGATCTTAAAGTGATGTCTCTGGACTCTGGTCTGTTCACTTTCTTCCTTTCCTTCCCAAATACAGAGTGCAGATCTAAGAGTGAGATAGCTTCTGTTCGGGATATGTAATATTGTGATTGCATTTAGCATGGCACATCAGACATAGCTGGATGTAACAGAGCAATGAGACAATAAATTGCTTCATGTTTGTATTAACAGCATTTAGTGTCTCATTTGAGAGGAATTAAAGCCTTGGACAAAAGATTCTGAGGAAACAATCTTAACATAATTTTAAACTCAACACATTGGCCCAATGTCACTGCCAGTTTACACATTCAAAATCAGTGATTCTCATTAATGTTTTGCGTTGTCTGTAAATTTTTATGTGGGTGGGATTTTACCCAGCCCTTCTGGCCGGCAGGATTTTCCAGTCCTGCTGAAGTCCATGAACCTTCGACCGGTTTGCTACATTTTCCAGCCCCTCCCCCACCACAAAGGGGTTGTAAAATTCCACCTGTGGGCCGGAATTTTCTGGTTGCTCAGGTATTGTCTAGTCCTGCCGATAGCGAATCCCTGCTGCAAGTTTACGAACGGCAGGGGGTGCATACAATAGGAAATTCTGTTGACAACATGGGACCAGAATATCCCACCGCCGGCTAATGGTGGGCTGCTTCCAAACACGTTTTGTGGTTCACCTGCCCTTTTGCAACATGAGTTACTTCAGCAATTTGGAACAACCTGACATTGACAACGATCACCATTCACTTTGTACTATCTCAAATTTGATTTTCCTGAGTATGTTTGTCACAGTGACCTGATGTTTCGTTTGCATTTGCATCCAGATAGCATTTCTATCATTTTGCCAAATAAATGGGGTAAAAAGCCACCAAACTTTGTGCATACATGAATCAAAGATAAAAATTAAATGGTTGGGATTTTCCGAAAATAATTCTAAGTTCACAATGTGTGGGAAAATGGCAGTAATTCCTGCTGTTTTTTGTTAGCGTACTCACCAGAGCGAATGTCCAACACTCTGTGCACTGCAGAATGCCTCAGCGTGATTCCCTCTGGTAAGTAAGAGGCGGGGCCTATTCCTGTGCGAGAACCGGCAGCATAGTGCTGGGTGGGCCACTGCGCACGCGCCGCTCTGTCAGCGTGGAGATAGGCACATGCATAGTGGCCCCCGCATTGCCAGGCCTTCCCTGAAACCCCCCATCGCTGGGCTTTCTAGACCCTCCACCCCACGATCACTGGCCTCCCGGACCACCCTGGCCCAGTCCCGATGTCTCCTCCCCGCACCGGGCAATCCCGACCCACCCACCGACAATCCTGTTCCACTCCCTTGATGACCAGCCCTGGCCACCACCCCTGATGACCAGCCCCCAAGCCCCCACCTTGGCAGCCCTGACCCCCCCTCCCCACCCACACCGATGTCCAGCCTCGATAGCACTCACTCACTCCCTCCCCCACCATTTATTTTTCAGATTGACAGCAGGTCCCCCCACACCGATTGGCCCCAATCGGCTCTACCTCCAGTCGGCCCCACTCCCAATGCCCAGTGGGCAGTGCCAGGGTCCCAGGCTGGCACTGCCTAAGGGGCACTCCCCCTTACTCTGACCTCCTGGGAGGGTCTCAATAGTCTCTGTTCCATTCAGCAGGATCACATGGATCAGATGCCTGTTCCCCATTAGTGACGAGCAGTCGTAAACACCGCTGGTGAGAGCCACACCTGGCGGGGCCTGGGGGGATGGGGGTGGGGGGGGGGAGCGGGGAGAGACGCTAACAGGTCCGGAGAATACTGCCCCGGGCCTGCTAATCATATGAAAATGTCAATTTCCATGACATTTCCAAATGATAATCAACTCCGCGCCAATTTCCGGCACAGAGCTGATGACGTCAAAAAACTTACTTTGGGAGACACGCGGAGGCCATGGCGCCTCATGCAAATCCCGCGAAACCCACCATTGATGCCTTCCAGCCCACTGCACTACCTGAGCAGTGCTGCGGGCTCAGAGAATTGCCCCCAATATGCCCCAGTATGCACGATCATTTCATGTCTGTCTGTCAAATTACTAGCCCAAATTAAACTCCAGCCATGAAAATGTTTATGTCCCCAACTTTCACATCCAACTAGGAAATAGGAAAGAAAGTCATTCCTTTGGCATTAATCGCAATTTTTGAGAATTGGTTTTCTAATTCAGGTTCAGTGAGACCTACAGTATTCTACTTCTTGTTTTTCTTTGAGTGGATTTTTATGGCATAAGTAAAAGTCACATTAAAAATTGAAAACCACTTCTACTTGCAGGCTCCTAATCATGCCTGCATACTGTGCCTGAGGTGCATAAATGACGGTTAAATTAAATGAGATATAAATTTTCATGCTTGACGAAGACTTATCTGATTTGAATTCAATCCTTTCCTTGGTTGTAAATGTTTAACTTGTTTTCTGCCCATTTTAAGTTCGGAAGCTGAGTTTGGGAGGGCTCGTGGATGTATCTGCAAAAATGGATGCAACATGGGGCACATTCTCTGATCTAACTTTTAGGCCATGGCCTTAACTCCCTCTGTGTGACTCTACCCATCAGATCAATTTGTACCATTCAAAATAGAGTGGAAGGTATAGATTATCAATAATGGCAATAAAGAGGCAGGAAAAGGTTACTGCAACTTGGATTTTTCTTTTAGATGACCTCTTCCATACAGATTCACACTCTTGTGGAAACTGAATGTTTGATTATTTTATTTGTATAAAATGTATCACTGGCCATTGAGAGATAAGAAACATTTGGCTGTTTCAGTTCAGAACCTTTAAACTTGCAACTTCTTTTCAATTCTGTCCTTGTAGTGACAGCCTGAAAACTCAGCATCTTTCTGAAATTTCATTTGAGTACTTTGTGCATTGCAACAGTGGTCAAAAGAATGTCATTTGATTGTGTTCAGAATTCAACTGTCATAGTTTCTAGAGTATTGCTGAAAAGAGAGACATGCTGCTGAATCTTTTCATCTTGCACTCATCAGAATGCCAGATTTCAAATAGTCAGAACAATTTATATTCCACGGGGGAAAAGGATGCTGATTACTTGGCAAGTTGACTCTGATTGGCTGAGGTGTTGCCATAGAGAAAGTAACGGGGAACTTTATGCTCCCCATGCTTTTGGGTGATTCAAAATGGTACAAAGCTTGAACATGTTCCTTTTGTTTGCAGAGAATGGATCCTTGCGTATGAGTGTATCACACTTCTGGCAACTGTAAATGAGACATATTACAAGGTCTGCCATTTGGCCATTCATACCGTTTATTCTCTCTATGGACTGCCATTAGCAGCCTTTCCCCTTGTTTTTGTGGCTATGATTCATTTTTCATTCCCTCACTCTACAGTGTGTGGTGGACTTCAGTTGTGCCTTTGTCCTACTTGGACCACCGTTGTGTGTTTATTATGCCTGGGCACATCTCCTGCCGGCTCGGCTCCTCCCCTTGTCACCTAGTATAAAGGTAGCTGTCTCCTCCCCCTTGTTCAGTTCGGGTCGGTTACCTGTTGGGATGTGCTCCTGATTCTGTTATGAATAAAAGCCTACAGTTGTATTGGCACACAAGTAGTCTTTTGCCTAATTGATAGTGCATCAATTTTATTCATAACATTTGACCGACATGGAGCAGCATTTAAAACCCGACAAGTTAACACTAGACCCTCAAGAGGTCGGGGTCTCTGATAAATTTGACCATTGGCTGGACTGCTTTGAAGCATTCATCGACGCCGCTGCGGCCGTCGACTCCGACGGAGCTAAGCTCCACGTGCTCCCCACCCAGGTAAGCGATGCAGTCTACGGTATCTTCTGGGACACTACTGCATACGCGGACGCTATAGAACTCTTAGAAGGGCAGTTTCGAAAGAGCCCTAACGTGGTCTACGCCAGACATCCCCTGGCTACCCGCAAGCAGCAGCCAGGAGAAGCGTGCGCCCAATTTCTGCGCACCCTGCGGGTCCTAGCTTGAGCTTGCGACTGTAAGGCTGTTTCAGCAGCTCAGAACACGGAGGACCTGATCCGCGACACCTACGTTGCAGGTGTTGAGTCTACTTACATTCGGCAGCATCTGCTTGAACAGGATGGCCTGGATCTCCAGAAAACGGCCACGATGGCTGAATCGCTAGAAGCGGCCTCTCGCAATCTCGGGGCCTACCCCGCATCCCGTTCCATCGACGGTTCCACTGCGACGGCTGTTCCAGTGGGGCCCAAATGCTACTTTTGTGGCCTATCCAAGCACCCTCGGCGTCGCTGCCCGGCGAAGGATGCGATCTGCTCCGGATGCGGTAAGCTAGGCCACTTCGTTAAAGCCTGCCGGGCGAAGCCGATCCCGGCTTTAACAAATTTATTAGTCACAAGTAGAGTAGGCTTACACTGCAATGAAGTTACTGTGAAATTCCCCTGGTCGCCACACTTTGGCGCTTGTTCAGGTACTCAGAGGGCGAATTTAGCATCGCCAATGCACCTAACCAGCACGTCTTTCGGACTGTGGGAGGAAACCAGAGCGCCCGGAGGAAATGCACACAGACACGGAGAGAGTGTGCGAACTCAGCACAGAAAGTGATCCAAGCCGGGAATCGAAACCAGGTCCCTGACGCTGTGAGGCAGCAGTGCGACCACTGTACCACCATGCCGCCCTTTTGGTTTCAGATTCCAGCATCCACAGTAATTTGCTTTTATCCATATTACAAGCTCGACTGATTATGTTAAATTGATTGTTAGTGTAACCATTTGTATCATCAGGATTGTTCAGCAGGTACTGCCCAATCACAGAATCATATCGAACAGAGAATGTTTTGTTTTGGGTTTTGCAAATGCAACCTGTTTGAGAAAGGTCTGCATTCTGCCTGCTACAAAAAGGCGGAGAAATCCTGCTGTTTGTGGATCAGCCAATTGTTGGAATGTACAAGCTAAGAACTAGGTATTGCACCAGCACTGAAGTTCATTTGCTCACTTGTGTGGCAAGCAGAATGGCCTTTTGGACTGATGGCAGCATCCTATTAGTAGTGCTTAATAGTGCTGTGAAATGGCTTGCTTAACCTGTGATGGAATGTATTAAGATGTGTAAGAAAATATTGTGAATGCATCATCTAAGTATTAGAAATATGCATGAGCTAGACTCATTCTATCCAAAACACATTTCTTGTGGAAATATTAGTGAGCATTGGGCCTAGAGGGGATTCCATGGCCTAGACTTTGTCCCAACATTTAAGCTCAGCATTCACACTAATCCAAACCTATTAAGGCCAGAGTCAGAATGAAATAAAAAAATGCGACTTGAGAAATATAGCAACCAGTGCAATTAGCTGTGTCAACCATTTGTGATGTTTGTCTAACGCCTACGAATGGATATTTATAAGATTCTCGCGTCTCCCTAATCCTCTCAATTGAAAAACATCTTTTGTTAACTGAGCGCTTTTGTTTCTTATTGATCGGCCAGCTAGACAGTGAGCTGTTGAAAAGTCCAGGTTCCTGGCCTGCCATCCCATAATCTCTTTGATCTTGAACTGACATTTATGATCAATTCATGGCTCAGTGACCTGAACAATATGTTAATATTGCGCTAATCACCAAACATGACAAAACTGCTTTTCATGTGGGTGAGACCACCGACATATTGCAACAAAGACACAAGTGGCAGTAAGGTTCAGGTATGCGTCTCGCATTCCAATTAGGTTGAACCACACTAGGATACAAACAACGTGATCTCTACAGAGAAGTGACTACAGTTGTGCCTGTTGCTTTGCTTTGTGCTCTTTGTCAGGACTCAAATCATCCATATGATTTCTTTCACTTTGGCAATGGTACTGTACAATTTAGACAACCGAACTGATAAAAAAGAGGTTGCATTGCCACTTCATGTCTTAAATTTAATCAAATGATCTTTTTTTAAAAAATCAGAGCAAAATAATATTTTTTTTAACCAATCTTGTCATAAGAGGGGCCCTGGTCTTAGGGACTGAATTATAAGGCTTTCTCGAGATCCATTCTCAGATGCAATGTACAGGAGTTTGGTTAGCACAGATCTCCATGATCAACTTGTAGACTAATATTTTAGGTGCATCAGGTATGCATTGAAATGGGCGTCACATACTATGGCTAAAATGAATTTTCTCTCCAAAAAGATTGAGCTATCCATCTCTAGAGTTCCTCAAAGTATTCTATGACAGTTAATAACTGGAATGGCAGTTTGGCACCATTCCCTCTGGGAGATTCTATTATACACTGTAGTGTGCCTCTCTGACTGAGACACTTCACTCAGGGAAGGTGTACGGCAACTCATATTTCAAATGACCTTCTTAAAAAGTTCCAACACCATCACAAGTTCATCCAATGCAATTATTCTGGTGAGTAAAATGTATTTTTAATGCATGTTTTAGGACCATTGCGTCAAACACCTATTTTCATAACGGATCTGAATTTTTTTCAATTACCCTGTTCCTAAATTCTGCATTACTCTATTTTATGTGCTGTCTTCAATTATCTGAAATGTTCACTGCTAGAGTTAAAGTGATAAAATTTGTATTAACAATTTTGGTCACTGGTTAAGATCATAACTGCAGCCGTGAGTATTGCTGCTTCAACTTTTCTGCAGAGGGATTTGCATGTTTGCATCATCACTCAAGTAATAAATCTTTACGAAATGTCAATTTATCCCAATTAGATACTGAAGTTGTTGATTAAAAATAACAACATATTAAAAAATTTAAAATACCTACTCTTTTGGTTGATAGAATCACCAAGTAAGATTTGACTGATGTTCAAAGATCTCTCTAAAGCACTGGGAGATTTGCTCTTTAAATTACTGAAGTTGCAATGAAATTACAATGACCAGAATCAGGCTGTGTGATCCACCAGGCAGCCAGTACACCTAGGTTACAGCGTTGACAGCTAAAGTGAAGGCCCAGATCTTCGCAGGAACAGCAGTCATCACCAGATTGCTGTTCCATTTGAACTCCACCCCTCAGCACCCCCTGGCTCCATGCTGCTCCGCATGCTTTATCAGAAATACGGAATACAGTGTCCATCGGAAAGCTGTGGTGCAGCAGAGTACATTCGGTTGGGAGACAGGACACACCCCATTTTTAAAGCATGAACTGCTGTGTGGTAAGTTTAAAATTCCAGTGTGAACATTGCTAAATGGGCGAGTGGATGAATGAGTGAATGGGTAGGTGGGTAGCGTGGGTGAGTTAAGCTAGTAGGGTGAGGTGGCAGGTAGGTGAGGTGGGGGGATGAGGTGGTAGGTGCGTGAGATGGCAGGTGGTTGGGGTAGTTAAGTGGCAGATGGGTGAAGTGCTATGTGAGTTAGGTGGCAGTTGGGTTAAGATGTAGGTGGGTAGGCTGGCAGGTGCATAGGGTGTGAGGATAGTGAGCTGGTCAGCAGGTCAGGGTGGTTGAATGGCTGGGAGGTGGATTGGAGGGGGTGCAATTGGGGGTCAGTGAGAGGGATTGGAATGTCAGTTCTGGAATTGCCCAGGAGTTAGGCTAGGTTCTTTCTATCTAACGTTTCCTGGGCATGTATCCAGATAAAGTTCATTGGAGCTCTCTGAAGTTTCCAATTCTAATTCAGAGCCTGCGACATGTAGGTGTGTGTTTAGTGGTGGGGGGAGGGGAGGGTGTCCCGGGGAGCAGGGGAATTGCCCATCAGCTGTTGAAACTTCCTCGATAATTCCCATGAGTTTAGGCAGAAGAGATCAGAACTTCCACAATGTTATCACACACATTTCTGGTCATATGTATGGTCTCCGACAACCCAGAGACTAGAAGATTTGGGTGACAAGTAAGTTCTGCACCTGTGCACTTATAACTGTTTTAAGTCTGGTTTAAATATTCTCTGGGATGCAGCAAAGCTGGCTATTCCTGTTAGTGGTTCAACGTCCTTGCAGTTATGTGCCTGCCTTGACTCAAACACCCAAAGCTCAACTGTATATTTGTATAACTCAAGGTGTGACAATATCAGCCTTGGGTAAGAACAATGGATCTCTCTGCCCAATATGTTCTTATCTCTTCACTTGTTTATCTTCCTGATTCAAACATAAACAATTTTCTGTGAGCTATGTGAGAAAAGCTGCTGAACTTTTGCCTTTTGTTTTGGTCAAGCAGTTCGATCCCATGATGCTTTATGTAACAATTAGCAACCCTCCATTTTAGGTATCTAGATGTATCGAAACAGTTATATATACACATTCATCCTGTTTGTAACTCAAAATATACTGCAGGTTCCTCTGCCATTTCTTACTCTAACAACTTACTTGCGAATCCTTTCCCTGAAGGAAAAAAAATCAAAAATCCCAAATCATAACCACCCATGAACAGAGCCTTAGGCCTCATCCATACATTCAAGTAAAATTCTAAAAAAAACCTATTGGGTACATTTAGTAAGCTCCTCGGAGATCCTCAGCACTTAAAACGTGTTTTCTTACCAGACCGGAATTATACTGCGCCCAATGCAAACACAAATTAATGCATTAAAGCTCCTATGGGGAATCCTACTCCTTCAGCTCTGGGACTCTGAGGCATTAGGTGGTAGCTTAACCTCCATGTGTATTGCTGCTCCAAGAGAGAGATTCAAAATGCGCTTCTCATCAATGCAACACAGCAATTTTAGCATGCCCTCAGTTTCCAATAATTAGTTATGCATTAGGAATTGCAGCTGTTCTCCAAGTAAATGTTGGACTAGCTCAGCACTTGTTTATTTTCAAATATATGTTAGAAACCTGGGATAAGTATTCATCAGAATTGAAGTCTAAAAAGAATGTAATATATTGGCTTTTCAAGTGCTACTGTTCTCATTATCGACTGGATAATCTTAGTAGTCTCTGGAGGGCTCAGGAGAAATTAGCTCTGTGACTCGAATTTCAGCTGCCTTCTTGCCATCTTCTTTCAATAGAAAGAAAGGATCATGAACAAATTTGTTTCCCAAATCCTTTGCTGAAAATCACAACAAAAATCCCAAATAATTTGACGTTAAAATGTTCGAACCTCTCTTTTCATACTTTGTTCTTGCATGGAAAATGAATGGTTTGCCAAGTCAAACGAAGAGAGGATTGCCAACTCTAATCGATATTTCCATCAGTTATTTATTCAAGTGATTTATTTCAGAAATTTAAAAACGAATATGAACAATGAATTCTGGAGACAGGCTGGCAGGCAGGAAAGTTGTCAAGGTGCTGGACATCCTTTAGCCCACAGACAGCTGCCCAGGCAACAATGGCCAACCTTATCGCAATGGTGCTGCTGGACCTCACCAACACCCCATGTCCCTCGCCGGGGCCTGCCTTACTGGACCTGGCACCTCCAGAACCCCCATACCTGGCTGTGAAGGTACATAGCCAATGATGCAGATTCCCCCATTGGTTTCTGCCATCAACACTAAATTCAGCTTCATAAACATGCTTCTAATATTTCATTTTTTAAAAACAAAATATACGATTTATGTGAAGATTCGACACATTAATTCTGTTTTTCCTTCCTGCACATGCCTCCGCAGCTGCTGGGTTTTTCAAACATTCTCTATTTTTCTTTCAGGTTCCAGCCTCCACAGTATTTTGTTTTTATTTTATGCCTTTTATTTGTTTAGGCTTTGGTTTCGATTCCCGGCTTGGGTCACTGTCTGTGTGGAGTTTACACGTTCGCCCCGTGTCTGCGTGGGTTTCCTCCGGGTGCTCCGGTTTCCTCCCACAGTCTGAAAGACGTGCTTGTTAGGTGCATTGACCCGAACAGGCGCAGGAGTGTGGCGACTAGGGGAATTTCACAGTAACTTCATTGCAGTGATAATGTAAGCCTTACTTGTGACTGATAAATAAACTTTTTTTTTACTTTTAGGCTTTCTTTAAAAAATAATTGATCAAGAATTATACAGCGACCAATTCTTCCGTCCTATTTGGGTGCTTTTTTACTTTGCTGTAAGGAGGCACACTATTCCATCTTGCACTGGTCTGTTTGCTACCATTCCAGAATACACTTTGGACTTTGCAAAACACAACGAGCAAAGGAACAGTTTGACTGCACCAATGGTGTTGCTACAGACAGACAATTCTCATCTCAAAATCTTTTCGCTTGTCAGGATAATATGTAGATAGTGTCACGTACAGTTTTTGGGCATTTTTCTTATCTGTTCATGCATTGCACATTGTGGTGAGCAACTAACCCATATATATTCTGGTGCTTGACAGATAGGAATAGATTTGGTATTGAATATCACCAGATGGTTGTGGTTGTGGCTACCTGTTGTGATTGGTTTAAGTAATGGAACATGAGCCAATCACATTTGTTTACCCTGATGATATCAGTGCACTTCCTTCACTTATTGTTGTAATCAGATTGGAAACAAGTCTGAATAAATGGTTGGTCCCATCCTGACTCGTACCCTGCTGAAATGCTGTGCAATCATCGGAGATCATCTCACTTCTGACCTTATGATGGGGAGATTATCACTGATGAAGCGGCTGAAGATGGTTGGGCATTTTCCTGAGGAACTCCTGCAACAGTGTTCTGGGGTTGAGAGGATTGGTCGCCAACAACCAATCTTCATTTTCTCTGGGTCTGACTCCAGCTAGTGGAGCATCTTGCCCCTGGTCCCTATTGACTTTAATTTTACTATGTTCCTTGATGCCGCACTTGGTCAAAGGCTGCCTTAATATGAGGGGCAGTAATTCTCACCTCAATACTGTCACTCTTTTGTCTATGTTTGGACCAAGGTTGTGGTGAGGTATGGAACTATGGTTATTGCAGAACTGAAACTGAACAATAGTGAGCAGGTTATTGATGACTGAGTGCTGCTTAACAGCACTGACCAAAATACCTTCTATCACTTTTAGAATAGGCTGCTGTGGTAATGGTTGGCCTGGTTGCTTTTGTCCTGCTCTGGTGGATAGGACACAGCTGGACAATTTTCCAATTTATTGGGTAGATGCCAGTGTTGTCATTGTACTGGAACAGCTTGACTAGAAACATGGCAGGGTCTGAAGCACATGACATCAGTACTACAGTGGGACATGGGCAGGGCCCATAGCCTTAGTTGTATCTAGTGCAGTCAGCCGCTTGATATCATGCAGAGTGAATCAAATTGGCTGAAAACTGGAAACTTGATAGTGGAGATCTCAGGAAAAGCCAAGATGGACCACTCACTTAGCACTTCTGGCTGAAGATGGTTGCAAATATTTCAGCCATGTCCTTTGCACTCATTTGCTCGCCTCTCCTATAACTGAGGGTGGAGATGACTAGGAAGCTTTCTCCTCCTGTTAGATTTTCTGTTATCAACTTCCACTCATGAAGGCTGTTGACCCCAAACTGAGACTTGCAAAACCTTAGTTAGGGCTCAACTAGAATATGATATCCAGCTTTGATCTCATTGAATGGTGTATGATATTGAAACTTTGGAAAGGGATTAATTCCCAGTTTGGAGCATCTTAATTACCCAATTAGGCTCAGAGAACTGGGAATCAACACTTGTGTAATCAAGAATGATTTGATCAAGATTTGTGCATTTTCTTCCAAATAAATATAAGAATCTTGAGTGATATAAAGCCAGAACTAGGATCAAGGTTAGGGGGTGATTCATTTGCCAGACAAGAGTGGAACAGGCTGCTGGTTTGTGTGGCAGAGACTAATTTTCCTCCTGGATCTCCTTCAAGCAAGTGCTGAACTTGTTACTGGCTGCATTGGGTGGAGATATCCTCATAGTACTGCACAGCACTAGCCAGAGCCAGAGTGACCTCCTGAACTAGCTGTGATTTTTAAGAGGGGTGGGAAAGGATTTTTTCTCAATTTTTTTCCCCCATTAATTGGCCTGATTTTAATTGTGTTAATTGCCCTCCCCGTAAAACACATGGAGTTTTGGGAGGGGTTGGATGCATGCATATTCTGATGCCTAAGGCATCACTGTTGTTTGGGAGAGGCTGGAAAGAGAGGCTGGTCTTTTCCTGTCTGTTATTATTCATCTGTTCGTAATCTCCAAAGCATAGTCCAGTATCAAATTTGCTTCGAATTGATTGCAGTCTAAACATGGCTGCCACAATACATAATTTTAAAAAGAATAGTTGCCAGATTCTCATTCCTTTCTATTTACACCATTAGAAAAAAAAAGCTGAAGAAACTCTCAACACTGTTCAATCATTGAAAAGCATACCATCAAAGGAGCAGTGCTTAAATTCTAGCATTCAAACACTGTCACTATCCCATTTCCACTTTTCTGCTAGCTGCTCGTATAATTGGATGCACTCTGCTCTACAAACATTCTAGCATTGGGCAGGCATTATATTTTCAAGCAAAAAAATGTTCTTGTTTAGTAGCCAACAGTATTTATATTGAAACTTGTATTCTGCAATTGGAATGTAGAAATAGCAAGATAATATAGGAGACAAGTACCAATCATTTCTTCTTAAAGTTGGGCAACTGCAGACCTCCACTTTAACTTTGGTGATGGGGAAACTTCTCAAAACTAACTTGGGCACGCAGTTGGTGTCTGGATTGCACATTTTGTGACTTTAAAGTAGATTGGTTTTGAGAACTAGGTATTATTTTAATTGTTTATTTAAATATATACCTCGGGCTGGGGGAAATATGTTCACACCAGTTTCCATAATCGACAAGATACTATATTGTGACCAGCACAAACTTAATTTGCAAGCAATGAAGACATGTTGTGCTTTCAGAATGATTATGTAGCCTTGGGCACAAGTCTCAATGAGCAACACATTTGTGTCATTAGCAGCAGGCACATCACTATTATTTTCTGGAAATTGAAGTGCCATAAATCTTATTTTTATTTTTAAACTTGATTTCCTAATGTCTAGCATGTTGCGCTTTAATTATTAATTCCACCACGACTTGTCAAGAGTTTGCAAAATGAAGTTTTTTCATATAGTGTGTGAAGTGTTGAAGAGAGGTGGATTAAACTAGAGTAGTGGAGAGTTGAAGAGGATTAATCATAGCATTTCTGGAGGTGGGCCATCAGTAAATATGAAAATAATACTTCAATCACTTCCTTTCAACAGCAGCTACTCCTTTTCTGGGAGTTTCCCTACTGCTGTTTCCGTTCTCCCTCCCAATACACCTTGTTTCTGCATTCTGCTCCCTGATGTGGACAAGGATTTCTGAACTCTTGATACTTATTAACAGACCATGAATTCCTGCCCACAGTGAGAGACACAAATACTGTGTCCCGCAGAAGCTGGGGACGCCTGTGAGGTGCACAACATGGAAGAAGACTGGCTTTGTGGCATGTTAAGGCTACCTTTTTGTGAGGTCAGGGCTGAAGAGCCAAAAAATGGATATGAAGGAGAAAAGAAAAATAGTCTTCGTTATTTAGGTTTAGATGATGTTATGGGGAAAGAGAGGTGGATTGCAAGACTAGCTGTGTATCACTGCTTTGTGAAGGATGGAGGTATCACTAAGGACAAAGTTCAATTATACTAATTAACAAATTAAAATTTTAATTCCTCGACTAAAATACAAGCAGCTTAACTGAAGCTCCTGTGATGATACTGTGCCTTTAAGAAATATACTTGCGTCACGTTTCTTGTGCAGGATCAGTTGTAGTAGTTTGTTTAATTATCATTACCTTTTTGACTATAACCAGCAACTCTGTTGTTACTGCAGCAGTATAATTGATCTTAATTGCTAGAATGTTGGTTTTAATCTGAACTAATGCTGTCCTGTTGTTTATAGAGATTTCTCCTGGGAGTTTTGCAGAGTAGGACTTGATTAGGTTGCTGAAAGGTACGATCATATGACTGGGTGGAGCTCAGCTTACACAGAGAGCTCAAGCTTAGATGCTGCTTGGAGTTGTTAGAGAGCAGTGCCTTTCTTTTGCCTTCTCTGAAGTTGGAGACTAGATTCTGCCAGGAAGCAAGTCTCTTTTTCTGAGATTCTGTTGTTTGGGGTTGGAGTTTTCTCTGAGGATCTGCTGTATGAGAATTAGAAAACAGGTGTCTGTCTGGATCTCTGTCCAGAGGTTGAAAGGCCTCAAATCTAATGCTAACTGGTTCTGAAGAAGGGATTTATGTCTATGGGGATTCAACTAAATTGGAACAATAGAGAGGAATATAAGAATTATACTCTGTCATGTATTTTAATTGGTAAAAGTTATGCTAATTCTTTTTGATATATTCTGTGTTCCTAAATAAAGATTGCTTTGATAAAAGCTTCCTAGTGGGTCAATTGAATCATACCTGGAGCAAAACACCTTCTACTCATCCTAATGCCAAATTAAAAGAAAAAGTTAGGGTCTAGGCTAACTTCATAATACACCTTGGAGTTTCTGATCTGGTCCCTAACACTCTATAATGAGTGAAAATTGGTTAACAATTGCAACTTGAAATGGATCAGGTCCTGGAGATGTCGAAAGGATTCAGTATGGATAACTCACCAACATCATATTCATTCAAGGTCACTGAATGGCAGTGGGGAGTGGTGGCAGGGAAGATCTCATTGTGAATTCTGAGATTTCTCTGCCGTAAATCCAGTTCGGACCCAGTCGTGAGAGTTTCCAGCCTTAACAGAATTTCCGCCCCTGCGAACAGGGCTGGAAAATTGTTCCTGGTATCTTCAATAAGTTTATCATCACTTTTTTGTTTTATATTCAATATCCTTCTAAAATCCAGTATCCCATTCACTCCTTTTAGTCTTTTCTATCTGCATTCCCACTATTAATAATCAAGTTATTTGCATCCTTGGATTTTACTTCCAAACAGTTAGAAGCATCATTCGAAGTTTCTACTGTAGCTGCTTTCATTGTTCTCTCTTCCATCCTCCAGAGATATGCTGCTTCATATTTTTTTGCACTTTGCTTTATCTGTCGACTATCAGCTTGCTCTGTTACCCTATTACAGTCTCTTGCATTTTCTTAAAGTGCTCCACTGCTCCTAAATGTTGACTGAAACACAGCCATGTATCCCAACTGTTCTGATGAAGGGTCATCATCAACTTGAAAAGTTAACTTTGTTTCTTTCCAGAGTTGCTGCCTAAGCTGATGAATATTTCCACCATCTGCATTGTTTTGCTTTGCAATCACCCCAACTGTTTCTTTTCTATTTCCTTCCCACCTTCCTGTCTAGGAGGCTACATTTTATTTGTTAGCAAGGGCCAGATTTTCCTGTTCGAGGTGAGAAATGGGAAGTCGGCTTGATTTCGGATTGGGGTCCTACCTCTGCTGGGAATTGGCAGTGAGGCAGGATTTTCCTCGGGCCGGGCCCTTAATTCCATGGAGACAAATCTGCAAACCAGTGGGAATGGAGGTGGGCAACTCTGGAGCAGGCCTGTATTGAGGTTAATTGGAACAGCAGGCAAGTCGAAAAAAAATGTAACTTGTCTTGCTCCACTTTTCTGTATCTGGGAGCCTCTGAAAGCTGGCCCCACATGTTGGAACATTTATGAAAGAGTCCTTTGAGCCTTTACCTGTTTTTAAAAATTCATTTATGGGACATGGGTGTCACTGGCAAGGTGAGCATTTATTGCACATATATGCCTAATTACCTTGCCCTGGGTGGCTTGCTAGGCCATTTCAGAGGGCAGTTAAGAGTCAACCACATTGCTGTGGCTCTGGAGTCACATGTAGGCCAGATCAGGTAAGGACGGCAGATTTCCTTCCCTAAAGGACATTAGTGAACCAGATGGGTTTTTACGACAATCGACAATGGTTTCGTGGTCTTCAATAGATTCTTAATTCCAGATATCTTTTAATCGAATTCAAATTCCAGCATCTGCCATGGCAGGATTCAAACCCGGGTTCCCAGAACGTTAGCTGAGTTTCTGGATTAATAGTCTGGGGATAATACCATGAGGCCATCGCCTCCCCCTGTTTCAGAGTCCTTTAACAAGTGGATCAGTCCTGCCTCCTTCATGTGCACACACACATCTGTTATGAGCAACTGCAGCAGGTCCCAGATAAGTGGTGGGATTGATCACACTAGGTGATTTGAGGAACTCTCGCCACATGCAAACCTGAAGTAAATTCTCTCAGTGGCCCCATCTGATCCCCCTTCCCCTTAATACACAAGTTCACTGACTGAACAATACCTTGGGGGTCCCTAGCTTCACACCATCCCGATGGGAGTGAAGGCATCAAGGAAAAACGCTTTTCAATATCCTTGCCACACAGCAGGAAGCCATTCCATGATGGCCCATGTACAGTCACAGATGCTCTGCTTGGCTGTGAGGTGGACTCTCAAGAATCACAGATTAGTGGTTGGAACTTAAGGCAACAGAAGCAGATTTTTTTCCCCACCTGTTGAATCTCCCTGACTCGTGAACTGTGAATGGAGGAATCCATTTGGCAGATGAGCTTAACCAAGCCTCAGGGCTTTGAGCACTTGAACTCTTTCAATGAGTGGGTGACCAACCTCATTGAGAGTCATGAGCTTCGGCATTCAGTGTGTGCAGGAACAGCACACTGTCTTGCACAGAATCCATGGTGTTTTATGCATTCTGGCGCAGTCAGTTCAGCATCTAAACACCATGGGATACAAGAGGCACTGAGCAGCCTGGACAAGTTAGACCTCTGGTTGCCCAGAGATGGCTGGAGTGAAGGAGGGAATGCCATCTCTCATCCTAGCAGCAGCCTCTCTCAAGCAACCAAGGGCTGAGGATATGCCTGAACAGGTCCTGTCATGGCTCCCTAATAACCCTAGCTTTCTCTGCCCCTCCAACAGAGGGAGTACCTATTGTGTGGGGCTGAATGATGAGAACCGCCCCTGCAGAGATGCAGCAGATCAATCGCAGGAGAAGTTACAATGGGCCATTTCAAGATAAGGATGACTGCCACAATCAAGATGTGGAGATGCTGGCGTTGGACTGGGGTAAACACAATAAGAGTTTTAACAACACCAGGTTAAAGTCCAACAGGTTTATTTGAACCGTTCTCCAAGGCGGCCTTCATGACACACGACAGCGCTGAGTCGCTGAGCAGAAACTGATAGCCAAGTTCCGCACACATGAGGACGGCCTAAACCGGGATCTTGGGTTTATGTCACACTCTCAGTAACCCCCACAGCTTGCCTCCTGGACTTGCAGAATCTCACTGGCTGTCCTGTCTGGAGACAATACACATCTCTTTAACCTGTGCTTAATGCTCCCTCCACTCACATTGTCTGTATCTTTAAGACCTGGTTGGCTGTAGAGATTCGCATTCTAATCAGTATTCTGTAACTTGATTTTGTGTCTCTGTGCCCTGTTTGAGAGCAGATTTCCATTCCATCTGACGAAGGAGCAGTGCTCTGAAAGCTACTGGTATTTGCTACCAAATAAACCTGTTGGACTTTAACCTGGTGTTGTTAAAACTCTGACTGTGCCACAATCAACACAGCCATGAAGCCAGAGATGTTATCAGTCTGCATCCATCTCCTGCATTGTATGAGCACTAAGTGGGTCAAAGTGGCGTTTTGTTGATGTTGCATTTTGTTAGTACAACTCACTCTGTATATAATATCTTGTAGGTTGCAACTTTGAACTCAACAGCAGTGAAAATGTGTGAAGAAAATGTCACTAGCGTCATGAGCACTCCGGCTGCAGTCCATCACTATGTGATAAGATTGAATAGACTGGATGCACAGATCTCTTTCCAGTATCAGCACCTGCTTGTTGCATTCACAGTCATGTGGTTAGTCCAGCAGGCCTCCAAGTTCCGAAGTTGGACTTCTGCTGGATCAGATGGTTCCTCGCAAACCATAGCTTCCTGGAAAGACCTCATTCCAATGCCCCAGGCTTTGACCACCTCCATGGTCACCTTACGTAAAAGGATTCCCCTCCGCATCACCTGCCCCATCCTCTGCCTCGTCCTGTTCCTCCTCTTCCTTCACTGAGATCACACCTTCCTCTTTCTCCACCTCTCGCTTCTTTTTGCATGTTCCATATTATGATGAATGCAGCAGACTGTGACCATGTGAGATACCCTCGCAGGTGTTTAGTGCAGGGCACCACACGAGCAGTTCAGACAATGAAAGTACATTTTCAGCAGGCCAATGATGCTCTGGTGAGCAGATGGCTATTCTTGTAACGCCTCTGTAGCTCTGTTTCTGATGCTTGTAGAGGGATGAAGAGTCACCTTCATACAGGGTAGTCCGGGTTCTCTAAAATCCATCCACAGACTTGTGGGGTGAGATGGTAGAGCTGTGAAGGGCTTGACTGGCGAAGAATGAAAGTGTCATGGCATCTTCCAGGAAAGTGAGCACACACATGCAGGAAAGTCTTCTTGTTGTTGCAAACCAGCTGCACGTTCAGGGATGGTAAGCCTTCCAGTAAATGAAGCTCTGTCAGTGGGCACCCTGCTGGTGACATGTGTACAGTCAATAATGCATTGGACTCAGGGAAATCTGGTGACAGTGAAAAAATTTTCTGAGCTTGGGAAGCCCCATCAGTGGGAAATTTGATGTGTGCTCCAGCCTTGGGAAAGAAGGCATCTGTAACGAGAGTGAAGAAACCAACTGAAATGCCGCAGTTGTCTGAAGCTGAGGCTCAAAAGGATCCAGCAGTGAGGAAATTCAGAGCTGAAGCATCGGGCAGGACAAGGCTTGCAGAACGGCATTCTCCGTTGGCCTTGGGCAGGACCTTACGAGCCTTGGGTGGGCGAGTCGATAAAATTCGGGTAACCATGGCTGCGATTTTCCCATTGCGACCTGCAGCTTTTTTTGTCGGGCCGGGAGATGCCCTTGGCGGACGTCTCCAGGGTGGTCGGGACCTGGAGGGCCCCGGCTGACTTGTGAATGGCACTGTTTTGGTGCCACCCTATTCATCTCACTGGCCCCGAGATGCCCCGGTGTGAGGAAGGGGGGGGAAAATCGGAAGGTCTCTGGTCGTCCGGGATCTCCTGGGTGGAAGACACCAGCATGGCCTCAAGTCCTTCCTCCTCCCTTGGGGTGCCCAGAGGCCTCAGGGGCACTCAATGGGACGTCAGCGTTGCTGGACTGAGCTCTGGCGTTACCTGGCTCTGCCAGTCCTGGAGGCCTAGATGCGTCGGCCCCATGATGTGTGATCCCTCAGCCCCGGCCCTCTGAGACTGGGCCAAGCTCTGGAGCTCCTCCACTACAGCATTCTGTGAGCGAGTCAGGCTCTGGAGCCCTTCAGCGGTCGCCTTCTGAGTCTGGGCTGAGTTGCCGAGGCTCATAGCCACGGCCTGCTGTGTCTCTAGAATGCCAGCGAGAGTCCCAGTCATGGCCAGCAGTATCTCCCACATGCCCATCAAACGCTGTGTCTCCTGGATGCCGGAGGCTCACTCGCCCGTGGCCCGTAATGTTTCCAGGATGGCCTGGACCCTGTCACCCATGAGGACAGACCCCTGAGCCAGACTTTCCACTGCGGTCGCCACCCTTGCAGTGTTGGCCTGGGTCTCACGCTGTGTCGACACCACCTCCTGCAACAGCACTCTGTTGGACTCCCCTAAACAGCCTTGCAGTGCAGCATGGTGGCTGACAACCCTTCTACAACTCCCCGGGTTTCCTGATGCATCTCCACCAGCCTTGGGAGGAACAAACCCAGAGGCCCAACAGCTGGCTTGGGGACAGCTGAACCCTGGCCTGCAGCAAACCTCCGTGTGCCCGAGTCCTTGGATGTGCCCGCCTTCACCCAATGTGCATCTGTGTCTGTGATGTGCTCACCAGATCGTGACCCAGAAGCCTCAACACTAAAGGTACCCACCGCGGTGATCGTCTCTGTTGGTGGGTTGTGTGGTACATGCTGGTGACGCTTTGGTGGTGCTGCCCTTGGAGGATTCCTCAGTGCCTCCCTCCGAGGTGTCATCCAGGGGGTCATGGGCAGCGGCAGCAACACCCGAAGGGCCAGGCTCCCCTGGGTCCAGAACTGTAAAACACACATTAGGGGGTGGGAGGCAAAACGTTCTTTGCAGCATCGCACTTATTTATAGGAGAACCAATGTTGAGGGTGTGCTTCTGCTCACTTGCATGCTGGACGCCAACCTGGCTGTTGGTGACCATACGGGATGGCCCATCACCCCCTGCCAGCTCCATGGCAAGCTCCTCCATGCTGGTCGGCTGCCACAGGTCAGGCACACCACCACCAGTCTGTGTCGTCTCCTGTGCGTTGCAGATTTTCTTTTCCTGTGGGAACATTAGGTGGATAGCAAGCATTAACATATTGCAGTGCATGGTGCGCAATGCATTCCTGTGTCTCGGGCGTTGCGCTGACAGTTTTGGGGAAAGGGTGCTCGTTGAGGGGTGAGGGGAAGGGGTTAGATTCTGTTCCTGGGGAAAGGGTCACTTGTTGCATGCCCTTCAGGTGTGTAAGCAGGGTTGGAAATCCATGCCAAGCATGTGCGGGGTTCCAAGTGGGATACTCACTCACCCTTGCTGCTCGAAGAAGGTTGTACATTTTTTTCCGACACTGCCGGCCAGAGCACAGTGTCAGGTTCCTGGCATTCACCACTTCAACCACCTCCTCCCACAATGCCATGGCAGATGCACCCCTTGGTTTGAAGCCCTGGCCAGGGAACAGACAATCATACCTTTGCTCCACGGCATCTAGCAGGTGCTTCTGGTCGGCCTCTGAAAATCTGGGAGCCAGTTTCCGTGCAGCCATCTTTGTGGCGTGACTGGCTGTGTGTCCATTCCCGCAGCTTATATACAGCGCTGGCTTATGAGGGGAGTGCAGGTGCAGTGAGTGTGGCCAGTCAAGGGCCCGTTGGCAACAAATCCTTGTGAGAGATTTTGAAGGCTGCATTCAATTGAGTGTCATTCATCCCTCGGGGTGCTGATTGGCTGCCATTCAATAGGCTGCTGTGTCCAGGCGGGGTGCAATACTCAAGACTCCCATTCAAGGGAGGGAATGATCACAAGCTGGGGTTGTGCATGTCAGCACAACACTAGTTCTCTGCAGGGCGACAGTGAGACAGGTATGTTCAAGGGATGGAGGGATTGAGTATCCGCATTATCCGGATCCATGGGGGCATGACGTGAGCAAGCAGCCATGTCTGTGTGTGGGGGGCGACGGGGAAGGGGGCGACGGGGAAGGGGGCGACGGGGGAGGGGGTGGGGGGAGTGGAGCGATGAGGCTGGCGAAGTATCTGTGGGGGTGTTGTGGGGGCCAGTGATAAGGCCAGCGATGGGCGGGGGAGGGGTTGTGGGGGCCAGCGATGAGGCTGACTATGTCTCTGTGGGGGGTTGTGGGGGCCAGCAATGAGATCAATGATGTGTGTGGGGGGGGTTGTGGGGGCCAGCGATTAGGCCAGCGATGTCTGTGGGGGTTGGATGGCAGTGAGGTGGATGCTGGGAGGTCTTTTCAGTGATCTCCCGGTGATGTGCGCATGCGCGGGTTACCACTCATCCTGCCGATTCCAGGCTCTTTGGCACGAATAGGCCCCACCACCCCCCCTGCGTTTTTAATGAGATTCACGACTGGGACCTCTGCAGTGCACAGAGTGGGGAGATTCGGGTGAGAAGCTGAACTGACAAAACAGTCGGGATTTAGAACAGTTCTCCCACCAATTCAGCGCTTCTGGGAGAATCACAGCCCATGTTTCCAAACACTCAAGATTCACACCTAAAATCCACACATTGCACATCACTCTGACATACTTTCCAATGATGCCTGCCTCACATTCAACTCTCACTGTGTCCACATTGCTTCAGCTATTCAATTGTTGCAGTCACATCAACAACCCGGTGTAATATAATCACTGACATTCTGCTTCTTTTTGAAGGGTGAGGAGGCACACAATTGAATGGAGGAGCACAGAATGCAGGGTGGCACAGTGGTTAGCACTGCTGCCTCACAGTGTCAGGGACCCGGGTTCGATTCCTGGCTTGGGTCACTGTCTGTGTGGAGTTTGCACATTCTCCTCGTGTCTGCGTGGGTTTCCTTCTGGTGAATCATAGAAACATAGAAACCCTACAGTGCGGAAGGAGGCCATTTGGCCCAACGAGTCTGCACCGACCCTACCCCCACAACCCCACACATTTATCCTGCTAACCCCTCTAACCTGCACATCCCGGGACACTAAGGGGTAATTTAGCATGGCCAATCAACCTAACCCGCACATCTTTGGACTGTGGGAGGAAACCGGGGCACTTGGAGGAAACCCACGCAGACAGGGGGAGAATGTGCAAACTCCACACAGACAGTGACCCAAGCCAGGAATCGAACTGGGGTCCCTGGTGCTGTGAGGCAGCAGTGCTAACCACTGTGCCACCGTGCTGCCCAACCACTGTGCCACCGTGCCGAGCATCCGGTTTCCTCCCACACTCCAAAGATATGCGGGTTAGGTTGATTGGCCATGCTAAATTGCCCCTTAGTGTCCCAGGATGTGTAGGTTAGAGAGATTATCGGGGTAAATGCATGAGATGATGAGGATAGGGCCTGGGTGGGATTGTGGTCGGTGCAGACTTGATGGGCCGAATGGCCTCCTTCTGCACTGTAAGGATTTTATGTTTCTATTCTATGATAAGAGGCTATTTTATGCTTTACAAATTCTAACCATGTTGCCATAAATGAATAATGATATATTTTAAATTACAAATGCTACTCTTAAATTAAATCTAACTCCTGAGGTGTTCAATTTGCAGAACGCCAGAGTTAAGAAATGTAGATTAGAGACTGTCTAGACCGGGGTGCTTTTGGCAATGAAGACTAGTCCATAGATTCTACTGAACTGTTAATGCCATTTATTACATCCTTTTATCATCTGGATGGCCTGTTTATTTGAGCCTGGCACTGAGTTCTTCTTACAAATCTGATCATTGGCTAAGAAAGTAGTTGGTTTTATTGGCAAATCTCCTGGTGAATCAGAAAATGGAAAGGAATCAAAGCGGCACCCTTTTGATCTGCTAGAAGCGTGGGAAGAAGAGGGGCAATAAAAAAGAAAAGACAGTCCAGATATTTTGAGGTTTAGACCTGAGCTTCAGGCTTGAAACAAAGATTCAATAAACCAGTTTTTTGTCGTTAAATGTTCTCATGAAAGAAAGAGAATGAACAGGTCAGTGAGCCCACTAAGAGCCAGGGTAT
Organism: Mustelus asterias; assembly: GCF_964213995.1. NCBI lineage: Eukaryota > Metazoa > Chordata > Chondrichthyes > Carcharhiniformes > Triakidae > Mustelus > Mustelus asterias. Next base: position 120,389,513 of record NC_135804.1, on the reverse strand, counting down.
ATCTTTTTCTTTTTTTCCCCGAATTTTCACAGAAAGAAGTGAATATTGGGTGAAATAACTCAAGTTTATTTGGGAAGTTATTCTGTGTGTGTGCTTGCTACTGATAATATAAATCAGCTCAACAACTTGCGCCAAGTCTCATCTCATGCAAGTGTTCTTTAGTCAGACCCTCTGATAGATTAGACACAGTAAGAAGTCTCACAACAGCAAGTTAAAATTCAACAGGTTTATTTGGTAGCACGAGCTTTTGGAGTGCTGCTCCTTCATAAGGTGAATGAAGGATTGGGTTCACAAACAGGGCATATATAGACACAGGCTCGATTTACAAGATAAAGGTTGGAATGCAAGTCTTAACAGGTAATCAAGTCTTTACAGATGCAGACAATGCGAGTGGAGAGAGGGTTAAGCACAGGTTAAAGAGATATGAATTGTCTCCGGGGTGGTTGGGACCGCCACCCCGGATCTCACAGTTGGTGAGATTTTGCAACCCCAGGTAAGTCGTGGGGGTTACAGATAGTGTGAGATGAACCCAAGATCCCAGTTGAGGCCGTCCTCATGTTTCCGGACTTGGCTATCAGTTTCTGCTCGGCGATTCTGCGTTGTCGTGTGTCATGAAGGCCACCTTGGAGAACGTTCACCCGAAGATCGGAGACAGAATGCCCTTGATTTCAGAAGTGTTCCCCGACAGGAAGAGAACACTCCTGCCTGGTGATTGTCGAGTGGTGTCCCTTCATCTGCTGTCGTAGCATCTGCATGTTCTTGCCAATGTACCATGCCTTGGGACATCCTTTCCTGCAGCGTATCAGGGAGACAACGTTGGCCGAGTCGCAAGAGTATGTACCGTGTACCTGGTGGATGGTGTTCTCATGTGAGGTGATGGCATCCGTGTCGATGATCTGGCATGTCTTGCAGAGGTTGATGTGGCAGAGTTGTCTGGTGTCGTGGTCACTGTTCTCCTGAAGGCTGGGTAGTTTGCTGCGGACAATGGGCTGTTTGAGGTTGCGATTAGTGAAGTGGTATCTGAGAGCACAATCAAATGACAAACTATCCAGTTCAGGCCATGGAGACCTGGGTTACATGTTGGGCTACATACTCATCGCATTAGATTGTAATTAGTGTGGTCACATTCAAAAACCTAATGGGGCGATTCTCCCATCCTGCTGCGCTGGAAAATTAGCGCAGTGAGCTGGGGGTATCGTGCGTCGGCCGATTTGAGGGAGTCCCGTGAGCGTTCACACTATGCTTGCATCTCCCAGGCCCGGATTTCAGCTGGGAGGCAGGGCTAGTATTTAAATAGTATTTTACATACCATTTAAATGAGACTAGTGAGACTGGAACGGAATTTTCTGGGCCCGCTAGCATCTCCCACCCCACCAGATTGTTTCACTCCAGCGGGGGTGACTATAGCTCCCCAGTTTTGAGGAACTAGCGGGATTACCCCGCTGGGATTAAAGGGGGGCAATTGAGGCCCCCAAGAGGATCGGGCGGTGGGGGGTGGTGCCCCCTGGGCATGGGCACCCTGGCATTGCCCCAGATGCAAAGTGTCCAGGGCACCTTGGCACTGCCCACTGGGTCTGGGGTTGGTCCGCAAATGGACAGGGGAGCCATGATCGGGACGTGGGGGGTTGGGGAGGCAGCACTGCGGGGGTCGCGGGCTGGCCAGCGATTGAGCCGGCCAGCAAACGAGAGACTGACACTTTGGGGCCACTGCGCATGTGAATTACTCCAGTTTTCCCATAAATTCGGCACTTCGGGCCCGATTTTACCATTTTCATTCAAAGTGCTAGGTGGACATGGATCCGGGAGTGTTTCACATCTGACCTTCAGGCCCGTTCTGAGGCCCCCCCCCCCCCCCCCCCCCCACCCCCATGCATTCTGCCTGCACAAATATCAGCGATTTCGAATCGTGCTGCAGAGGCCTGTGGGTGGGGCTTAACGCGCCCAAAACCCTGCAGCTCTGATTGGCGCCTCCAACTGCGCACGCGCAGACAAAAAATGATAGAATGCGGCTCCCCTGCCACATCGCTCCCAGGCTGGATAATGCCTCTCCCTGGCCCCCACAGACATTGCCTCAATCCCACAACATTACTGACCCCCTTATTCCCCCACCCCGCCCCCCCCACCACCCAGACCGATTGCGGCCCCCTCCCCCCTTCTCCCCACTGATCTCAGGCAGAGTGGCAGCAGACCCTTTTTCTCCTCCACAGAGTGGCAACGGAACCCCCTTCCCCAGACAGAGTGATCCCGTCCTCCCCCCTCACCCCCTCCCCATCTCCTCCGGACTCCGATGGCTGTGTGAAACCTCCCTCTCTCTCTCTCTCTCTTTTGTCCCCAATCATTGAGGCACTGATCCACCACCGTCACCCCCTCCCCATTAGCACATCTGCAACTGCTCACTTGCTTTCCCCTCGATACTAACAATCAAACTGCATGGAACTTGCTGGAATGCTCTGCCAAACTGCCTGCAGCTGATCTGTCCTAACGAAGGGCAGCTCCATAAAAAACCCAAGGATGGACAGACAGGCAGGCAGTGCAGGAAAAAAATGAGCACACGACCAGCCACCCGATTTAGTGAAGATGACCTCGGGAGGCTGCTGGATGCGGCAGAGGCAAGGTGGGACACCCTCTTCCCCTCAGCAGGACACAGACCCAGGGGGGCTTAAGGCAACGCAACCTGGGAGGCAGTTGCTGCTTTCATAAGTGCCATGGCACTGACCCCCAACATGGGGAAGCACTGCCGCAAAAAGTCTATGACCTCATCCAGGCAGCAAGGGTGAGTGCTTAACCCCATCTAGCATCTTCCCCCCCAAATCCTCCCATCCCCAGCACCTGCATGCTTCCAGCCCCTGACCCCCAAGCACCTCCTTCCTATCCCTCCCCCAAAAGTAGCACGGCGCTTGCCCTCTATGGGCCATCACCTGATGCTCTGCATGGCTCATTCTGTCCCCACAAAAGAACACCAACCATAACAACTGAGAGAGGGCGAAGACAGGGGGTGGTGAGCCAGACCTCCGGGTCCTCACCCCCTTTGAAGAGCGGGCGCTGGAGCTGTCCAGGGAACGGGAGATGTGGGTTGTCAGCGGCAGCATGGTCGGGTTGAAGCCAAGAATTGAGCCTGTCAATCCTCCACTCAATTTGAGGCAACTTCTAGGAGGCATGAGTTTCGGGTGCGAGGGGCAAGGTTTAAAGGAAATGCACAAGGCATGTTTATTTGCACAGAGAGGGTAGTGGATGCCTGGAACTCGCTGCCGGGGAGGTCCCGGAGGCAGATACGAGAGTGACCTTGAAGGGGCATATTTACAGCTATGCGAATGGGATGGGAATAGAGGCACATGGTCCCCGGAAGGGTAGGGGGTTACAATTCAAATGAGCAGCCTCGTTGCTGCAGGCTTGGAGGGCCAAAGGGCCTGTTCCTGTGAAGTAATCTTCTTTGTGCTTTATTCTATGTTCAATGGAGAAATGTAAATCACGTTTTTTTACATCCTGGATTCATCTCCCATCCTTGCATTGAATCTTGTGTCCTGTGTTGCAGGAACAGATCCGGACGCCCCTGGGCCATCTGGCATCATGGCCCCCACTGTGGTTCCCGTCCATCCTGCTCCAAACGGTTTGGACGGGGTCCTCGGAGGATATGGGTGAAGGGACCTCGGAGGGTGGCACCGTTTTGGTGTCAGATTCCGCCTCGCAGTGCACCATCCCAGATACTGACACGTCGGTGGGTCCAGTTAGTGGTGTGGCTTCAGGGTCACTCTCTGGTGAGCATAACACATCTGCTGATGTATATTGGGTGGAGGAGGGAATATCCGAAGCCTCTGGCACGCAGGGGCCTGCCGGAGATGAGATTCAGCTGTCCCCAGGCTACATGCTGGGCCTCTGAGATCACTTCTCCCCCCAGGTGCTGGAGATGCAGCAACAGAGCCAGGGAATGCAGGAGGGGCTCACGGCAACACTGGACCGACTGTGAGGCTGTTGGGAGCAGTTCCAAAACTTTCAGTTGGACCAGCTATTGCCTGCCTTGTGTGGTTCCCAGGCCAGCACTGCAAGGATGGCATCTGAGGTGGAAAGCCTGGGGCAGGGAATCCTCATCATGAGATGCAGGCTCCAAGTGATGGCCGAGTCACAGCGGGCCACAGCTGAGGGACTCGACAGGATTTTCAAGGTTCTGCGGCCCATGGCTGAGAGGCTCGAGAGCTTGCAGGAGATCCAGTGGGACAGCGCTGAGACACAGTGGCTATGGCTGCAGCCCTTGAGAACATGGCCCAGTCGCAGAGGGTCATGCCTGAGGGGCTGCAGAGCATGGCCCAGTCTCAGAGGGCGCTTGCTGCAGCCATTGACAGGTGGCCCCTGCCACAGGTGGACATCATTAGGGGCTCGCCCACGACCATGGGTAGGACGCAGGTGGTCCTCCAGGACTGGCAGGGCCAGGTGACGTCGGAGCTTCTGGAGCCCACTGCAGAAGCAGGGCTGTCCCATGGAGTGATCCAGGGGCCACAGGAACCCCAAGGGAGGAGGAAGGGCTTGAGCCAGCCGGGGCATCTCAGGGGCAACGGGATGAAGAGTTTTCATGGAAACATCCCAAACACCTGGAAGCAGGCCAGGGCCCTCAAAGTCCAGGGCCTCCAAAGGACGCCCACCAAGCGCATCACAAGCAACGAGGCGAGGTAGGCAGCTGGCCCCCTCCACCTCCGATGTACATTCTGGGGAGACACGAAGACGTAGTGGTCGGCCACGTATGGTTGGGAAGTTGTAGTTGCACTAAGATGGAATGGGCAATTCTCATGGAGTTCATGCATTAGGGCTTCAGAGGCATCCAGTAGCGAATCTTCCGAAGTACATGTGGTCTCCTAGCATCCAAAAACCGGGGCTGTGTTATTTTGTAGCATACATGTCACCCCAGTGTACACTTATAAACAAGATGGAATACGTGTGCAAGAGAAAGAGTGCCCTGTCAGAATAAGATTGTGTGAACTGTCAGCAATCAATCTCAGCCTTGACATATTTTCATAACTATCTAAGTGCGTGTAGTCAAAATCTGGCTGAAGAATCAGAAACATGTCAAACTTATTTGTGGGCATATAAATATTATATTGCTGGACTCCAGCTGATGTTTTCCAGAAAATACTTGGACATTTCTGAGGAGCTTGGGGAATTTCAGTGAAGTACATCTGCATTCATTAAAGCACGTTGTGTAATTTCTTTGGGTTTGGAAACATCAAGTAGAATAGGGAATAAAACTCAGCACTCTCTTTGGTTCATTCTATTATTTGTAACGTCTCTTACACAGAATTAGTTGAAGACCGAATGGGGCGGTGGGTAAAATATTGTGGTTTTACCCAATGCATGCATTTGTGTTCAGCCTTCTTGATAAAATGAGAGTCTCCTGTGTCATATGGAAGATGAAATAACTATGGTCAGAGTCAATTCAGTTTATAGCCCATATACACAGCAGACAGAAAGATCCATAACTCAGCAACAGCTGAAATTAGTTGTCAGTTTTGTTCATAAAGGTTCCTCGAACTTTGTAAAGAACATGTAGGACTCAGTCTTAAAGCAGTCAATTGATATGCTAATGGGAGGAGAGATAATGTCAGACAATGTATATAATGAAATAGGTCAGCTTATGGAGAAGTGAGAACTTCAGCAATAATGACCATAATACAGTGAGGTTGAAAGTTCAAATAGAAGAAGTTAATAAGAAAATATGGGTAGAAAATTGAAATAGGAAAAATTTTAGAAAGATGCATGAGTGAGTTAAGATGAGATAGAAAAAGGATTGAGGCATGGACTTTAGCCTGAAGGTGAGTTCAATGCAGGGGAGCTACTGTGATGTCAAGAAAGCCAGAGGGATAGGATTCCGGATTGTCCTGCAAAATTTGACTGCAGGGCCCCTGCCCCGAGAGGTGGTCCCACAATGGTTAACATAGAAAATAGGACCAGGAGTAGGCCATTCAGCCCTTTCAGCCTGCTCTGCCGTTCAATGTGATCATGGCTGATCTTCTATTTGAACCTCTCCCCATATCTCTAGGGCACCTGGCTGCTTGTGGGAGCGAATGCGAGTGCATTGGTTGGATGGTAGTTTGGGAATCCTAACCAATGGACCAGAGTGGTTGGGATGGGGTAGGGAATGGGGGGAGGGATGTTTCATGGTGCTTGGGAGGGCTTGGTGGTGGTCAAGGGGAGTGGGCACATATTTCTTTCAAGATGCACATCGACAACACATTCTGAAAGACTCCATGCAGACTGTGCAGAAATGAATCTCCAAGTTATCACACAAGTGCAGCCGATCAAAAGAATCTAATGGGTCCACACACTGAAACAAAAAGTTTGAGGGTGCATTGGTGTAGGGGTCAAGAAAATTATGGCTGGGTTTGAGGGAAGTTTACTGGGTAATAAGAGCATAGAGGAAAGAATCATAGTCTTCCTGGTCCACAAACAGTGCTGAAAAGCTACTTGATTTGATTTTGATTTGATTTATTATTGTCACATGTATTAACATACAGTGAGAAGCATTGTTTCTTGTGCGCTATACAGACAAAACATACCGTTCATAGAGAAGGAAACGAGAGTGCAGAATGTAGTGTTACAGTCATAGTTAGGGTGTAGAGAAAGATCAACTTAATGCAGGGTAGATCCATTCAAAAGTCTGGCAGCAGCAGGGAAGAAGCTGTTTTTGAGTCAGTTGGTATGTGACCTCAGACTTTTGTATCTTCTTCCCGATGGAAGAAGATGGAAGAGAGAATGTCCGGGGTGCGTGGGGTCCTTAATTATGCTGGCTGCTTTGCCGACGCAGCGGGAAATGTAGGCAGAGTCAATGGATGGGAGGCTGGTTTGTGTGATGGATTGGGCTACATTCACGACCATTTGTAGTTTCTTGCAGTCTTGGGTAGAGCAGGAGCCATACCAAGCTGTGATACAACCAGAAAGAATGCTTTCTATGGTGCATCTGTAAAAGTTGGTGAGAGTCGTAGCTGACATGCCAAATTTCCTTTGTCTGCTGAGAAAGTAGAGGCGTTGGTGGGCTTACTTCATAAATTCAGCATCTCTCACCTCCTTTAAGCTGTCATGTTTCCGAAGGTCTGATAAACTCATTTAAAGATAGAATGAGTGTAAAAATGAAGACACGCAGTCTCATTATAATTTTTAAATGATCAACCCACTTGCCGCAATTGGATTGGTTGCCCACCCCTCGTCCTGTTTCTGTTAAAACTGGCCATGTTAAATTCTCCCTCAGTGTACCCGAACAGACGCTGGAATGTAGCGACGAGAGGATTTTCGCAGTAACTTCATTGCAGTCTGAACGTAAGCCTACTTGTGACGAATAAATAAATAAACTTTATAAAGAAATATTCTGCATCAAACTGTTTGGTTTGGTTCCTATTTCAGATCTTTGGCATTTTAACCTGATACAATCCCAAACTGCCGGGTTCTTGGGAGTTGAGATTCACCCTGTGGTTTGATTGAAATGGAGATGTGAAATGGGATTTTCGAAAGGGAGTTTGGGAAGTTGCAGAGCAAATGAATACCCCAAAAGTAACAGATTTTTTCTGTATTCAAAATGCTTTGGAAATTGAACAGAGCGTCTGTAGGACCTCATAAAGTGATGGAAACAGGAGTGAATGAAAGTGGGCTAAAATATGAATAAAAGATAAAAAAGAACAGTGTATCAGTAAAAACAGAATTGTTAAATACAGGTGAGATTCTGAGAGAGCAGATGAGAATGTGCAGAAATTGGCAGGAATAGTACTTTTTCTGCAGTTTTATAAAGGCACAGAATATTTGATTATAAAGTTTATTTATTAGTCACAAGTAGGCTTACATTAACACTGCAATTAAGTTACTGTGAAAATCCCCTAGTCGCCACATTCTGGCGCCTGTTCGGGTACACTGAGGGAGAATTTATCACGGCCAGTCCACCTAACCTGCACATCTTTGGACTGTGGGAGGAAACCGGAGCACCTGGAGGAAACCCACGCAGACATGGGGAAAACATGCAAACTCCACGTCGACAGTGACCAACCAGGAATCGAACTCGGGTCCCTGGTGCTGTGAGGCAGCAGTGCTAACTACTGTGCCACCTATCTCAAACTGAGTAAAGACAAGAAACACCATCTCTCTCAAGAACAATATCTGAAAAGCTAGTTAAGAAAAATATTAAAAGTCCTGGCACCTGGTAGAATGCATTTGACGGGTCCTGAGGGAAATGCTGGAAGAAATAGCAGAGGCCGCAGAAATTATTGGGGCGATTCTCCCAAAAGTGCTGAATTGGTTAGATAAATGGTCCAGATCACGACTGTTTTTTTCAGTGCAACTTCAGACCTGAATCTCCCCACGCTGTGTAATGCAGAGGTCACAATCGTGAATATTATTAAAAACCCAGGGGGGCGGGGTCTATTCACACCGGATTCCGGTCTGACAGCTCCGGAACCCTGCACATGTGCAGTGGCCCTGATCTGTCAGAGTCCCTGTTTGCTGGCCAGCTGAATCGCTGGCCAGCCCGGGAGCCCCCCTCCACCACCCCCGCCGCCCAAGTGCTGCCCCTCCAGCCACTCCCCCCCCCGCCACCCCCCAGCCTGATCGTGGCCCCCATGACAATTCCCGGGCCAGCCCTGACCACTCCCTGCCCAGGACAGCCCCGAAGTCCAGCCCAACCACCCCCCCTCCGCCCCCCGCCCAGCAGTGGTGATCTCCACCCCCCCCACCACAGCAGACCCCGCCTGGCAGACCAACCCCCCGCTCGACAGGAGGCAGACATCTTCCCTGGTAGAGCACCCCCCTGCCAGCCCGCCCCGATCGCTGGCCTCCCTCCAGCCCAGACCGACCCCCATGCAGAGTGGCACTGGGTCCCCCCCACCCCCACCGATTGCTCCCTAGGCCCTGCCCACAATAGGTCCGTCCACCTTGGCACTGCCTGATGCCCCGGTGGGCAGTGCCAAGGTGCCCGCTGGGCATGGGCACTTTGCCCCTTGGGCAGTGCCAGGGACACAGGCTGGCACTGCCAGGGTGCCCATGCTCAGGGAGCACCACACCCGCTGTCCCACCCCCTGGGGGCCCTGATTGCCCCCCCTTCACTCCGGCGGGGTCTCCCGCTAGTTCACCGAATGTGGGGAGCTACTCTAAACCCCGTCAGAGTGAAGTACTCCTGGCGGGGTGGGAGATGCTATCGGGCCCGGCAAGTTCGCGATAATGACATTTAAAATAGATTAAAAATACATTTAAAACAGATTAGAATTACTGACCTCTCTTCCCACCGGTTTCCAGCATTGTCCCGACTGTGACTGTTCTCCAGCTCTGGGAGACGCGCATGCTTGAATCCCGCGAAAAGGCTGACATGTGCATCTCCCGGCCCAACCCGCCAGAAACTTTGTGGGTCGCAATGGGAGAATCAGTCCCCTATGTTTCCCAAGTTGTGTGGAAACTGAATGTGTTGAAGAACCAGAGAGAGAGGCCAACACAATATCCATTCCATGAAGGAGGATGGAGCTAAACTCAATAATGACAGGCCAGTTAGTTTAACATCTGCGGCAGGGAAAATTTGTGAATCTTTAATTAAAGCCGAAATGAACAAGTACCTAGGTTAAGAGAAAATAATTGGAAGCAGTCAGATGTGTTAAAAAAAAATGATCATAGCATGACAAACCTGATTGAGTTATTTAATATGCTGATATAAGAAGTTGCAGGAGATGGTGCCGACACAGCGTGCGAACCAGGCCATCACTGCAAGGGTGGTGACCGCAGTGGAAAGTCTGGCTCAGGGGTCTGTCCTCATGGGTGACAGGGTCCAGGCCATCCTGGAGACACAATGGGCCATGGGCGAGTATGTTTCTGGCATCCAGGAGGCACAGTGTTCGACGGCCATGGGTGTCGGGGGCATGCGGGAGACACTACTGGCCATGGCTGGGCAATGGGGCGTGCATCGCAGCTGGACCCCTCCACCTCTGATGTGCATCCTGGCATAGAACCTAGAAGAAGCGGTAGACCGCACAAAGTTGGAAAGTTGTAGTTCACTAAGAGGGCACGGGTGTAGGTCACCAGTAGTCAGGGTTTATTCGTCACTAATGTTAAGAGCACCATAAACTTTTATTTGCACCTCACAGTTGCGACTAATGTGTCTCTGATTCTACCCCCTACCAACAGAGCTGAGTGGCCCCCATTCCCATGCATAGAGGTGCTGTTTGTTGTGCCTTGCAGACTCAGCCACATGTTACAGAGTGCCTGCCCTACCTTCTCCAACATCCACCAGACCCTTGGTGCAAGATCCCCCCCCCCCCCCCCCCCCCCCCCTCCCCCCCAACACACCGGGGATTGCCCAACAAACATGTGTCCCCAACCCTTACAGATACGTGGGCCAGGGTGGCAGCGTGCATTCGGAGTACAGGTAAGAGTCAGACTTGAGTGGCACCAGGGGCAGGATCCCAGTGTGCACAACAGCAAGTCGTCATCATCATCCAGCTTTCAACCAAGACTCGCAACCATTGCCAGCCCAGGCACATTAACAGGTTCGGATGTTTCTGGGGGATAGGGTGGTGAGATGAGAGAGGCTGGGGTAGGATGATGTGGTGGTTTGAGGGCCCAGGTCGGTTTGGAGGGGGATTAGTGGCTGCACTTGCTCCTGGGGTGTGGTGATGTGAGGTGGTTGCAGCCCCCTCACTGCACAGCACCAGCTCAGTGAAGCGGGCTGCAATCAAGGCATTCCTCGCTGCCATCGCCACCCGCCCTCTTTCCTCCGGCTCTTCATATGGTGGGGCGCCCACCTCGCCCCCTCGCTGCTCCTCCTCTTCCTCCTGCTCCAGCTGATCTCCCCGCTGCTGGGCAATGTTGTGCAGAGTGCAGCAAACGATGATGATGCGTGAAGCACGCACAGGGTCATACTGGAGGGCCCCCCCAGAGCGGTCCAAGCAGCTCTTCAGCACGCCGATGCACCGCTCTACGATGGACCGGGTGGCTACATGGGCCTCATTGTAGCGGGTCTCCGCCTCGGTCTCGGGCCTCTGCACAGGAATCATCAGCCATGACCTTAGCGGGCAACCTTTGCTGCCCAGTATCCATCCTGGCAGTCTGGGCTGGTCTTCAAAAAGGCCAGGGATGTCCGACTGCCTGAGCACGTAGCTGTCATGGACACTCCCTGGATGGTGTGCATTGACCTGCATAATCCTCATTAGATGGTCACATATGATCTGCACATTGAGGGAGTGGAACCCTTTCCTGTTGACAAATTGCTGTGGTGCTGCATATGGGGCCTGCAAGATGATGTGTGTCCCATTCATTGTCCCCTGGACATTGGGAATCCCAGCAATGGAAATGAAGCCGTGAGCCCGGGCCTCCTGCCCTGCCCGGGCACACAGGGCATCTGTGACCTGCCGCACACATCTGTGCACGGAGGCCTGGGAGATTCCAATGAGGTCGCCATTGGGTGCCTGAAATGACCCAGATGCGAAAAAATTCAGGTCACTTTCATGTCCACAGGGAGTGGGTGGCCACCCCTCCCCTGAGGTGCCAGGTGGGTGTGAGCACCTCACAAAGGTGTCACACCGTGCTCTTGGAGAGCCGCAGCCGGTGACGGTACATCTCCCCAAGAGGGCCTCAAATGATTTCCGGAGCCTGTACCTCCTTCCCCTCGGCACCCTCTGCCTTCTGTGCTCTCTCTTGGGAGCCTGCTTACCCACTTCCTGGCCCTCAGTGGCAGCCCCCTGCCCTCCTTTCGATGGACTAGTAGTGGCTGCTCCTGTGGTGGTCTCTCCACGTCTGCCACCTCCTGAGCTGCCTCCTCCTCCTCCTCCGCTGCCACCATAATGGCCAGCTCCAAACCGACCAGACAACAATCCATCTGCACAGTGAGGTTTGGAAAGAGCATAGAATGACGGATTAATGTTATTGGCTGTATAGAGCCAGCACCACCCCAATCCCTCACTTGGACCAGAACCCCCATTTGTGACTGCTGGCGCCACCACACAATCCATGGTGCCATGCGTGACCCGATTATGGTTGTGTGAGATTCCCATCATGACAATGCTGGCACAGATTTTGCAGGTTGGTGTGCAGCCATGGGCAATACGCACCCTTGAGCCATTGCTATGTGTGCAACAGGCATGTGTTGCTGGTCCGTGTCACAGGGCAGGGACAGACTGCAAATCAGCACCAGGTGGGTGCCCAGTGACAGCAGATTCCATGCAGTCCATGTCTGAACCTCTGCACCCCGGCCTGGAGCAGCAGCTGCTTCATCTGGTTAGGCTTCAGTCAGCACATGGTGCACTCCTCCCCCACCCCGGAACACCAGCACACTGTCAAGTCCCTGACCACAACCTGCAGCAAGACAATGCCACTGCACAGTGCCGTCAAGGGGAAGGCTGAGCAGTACCCCTATTGGGACCCTCCCCCAGTGAGCTACAGCACTGCCCTGAAGGGGAAGACTGAGCAGGACTCCTTCAGGGACCCTCCCCCACCCAGCTCTGAGGAAATAGAAGCCCCCCCCCACCCCAGATATCACTGGTCCACTGGCCAGCACCTGAAGACAGCCAGGGGGAAGCTCATCAAGCATCCCCAGGGCCTGCCTGCAACGTACTCTGCTCCCAGCACTTATCTGCTTCATGCCAGTTCAAGGCTGCCACACCAGATTGAGACTTTTATATGCCGACTCTGATTCGCGCCAAAGTGTCATCACGCCAAAGAGGTGGGAGATGCAAACATGGGCGGAGATTGCCGTGTCGATTCCGATAATGGCATGCTAAGGTATGGTAAGTAATGCTAATCAGTGGTAGGCCGGTTTTCAGCACAGTTCCAGTGGCGTCATTTCTTTCTGGTTGGGAGATGCGCGCAGGTTGTAGACACTCACGGGGATCCCGTGAAATGGCCGACATGTGAATCTCCCAACCCGACGCACCAAATAAATGTGCGCATCGCGATGGGAGAATCGGGCCCAACATTTCTTATATTGAGGTAGGCTGAGTGTTGACCAATAATTGGTTAACATAGCTGTCTGTCATTTAAAGTTCAGACATCTTGAACAGGAGCCGATTCATTCCCTCCAATCAAGGTTTACAAGTCATGTTACATTGTCTGTCTGAGAAGGGCACAGGTTTATAATTCCGGCAGTATTTCAATAATCTGTATGCATAGTCAAGTGTTAATAATGTGTTTATAATTATAAATGCTATCAACTTCTGTGTTCCAATTTATATTTCCAGCCTTTCTAACATATCTATTAATGAATTACATTCTTTAATTGTCTCACAATTACGGTTGTCTACTTAACTAATCTGGCTGGTTTCCATTAACATTGATTTAGTTTTTATTAAAGTGGCTTCGATGAATTTAGGACAAATTACTTAATAACATATTAATTCAAACTACAAAAATGATAGTCACACCTAAACTAGTGACGTTGAAACTCCTAACGTTGAGAGATGTAAAAGATTAGGGCAATCATAGAAGCTTTGAATGGTTACATAATAGAAGGAGGCCATCCCACTCATTATGCCCATGCCAGGCTCTCTGTAACAGCAGCTCAGCTAGACCAGCTCCATCATCTTTTCCTCTTAACTCTGCAAATCTTCTCTTTTCAGATAATTATCCAATTCCACTTTGAAAGCTACGATTGAATCTGCCCCACCACACTGATCCTCATCATTCGCTGCATGAAAGCATTTTTCTTCATGTTGCTGTCAGTTCTTTTGCCAATTGCTTCAAACCAGCATCCTTCCACCAATGGGAATAGCTTCTCAGGATCTACACAGTCCAGACCCCTCATGATATAGAATATTTCTGTCAAATCTGCACTCAGCCTGCTCAGAGAAGGAGAACTGCCCCAACTTCCCTAATATATGTGTATATTTAACTAAAGTCCCTCATCATTGGAACTACGTTGATAAATTTTCTCTCTACCTTCTATAATGCCTTCTTAAAATGCAGTGCCTAGAATTGCATGCAAGGTACCAGTTGAGGCCAGGCCTATATTTGCATAGGGTCACTGGGGGAGGCAATGGTATAGTGGCATTGCCAATGCACTAGTAATCCAGAGATCCAAGGTATTGATCTGGGGAAAAAGCAAATTACTGCGGATGCTGGAATCTGAAAACCAAAAGAGAAAACGCTGGAAAATCACAGCAGGTCTGGCAGCATCTGTAAGGAGAGAAAAGAGCTGACATTTCGATTCCAGATGACCCTTTGTCAAAGCTTTGATAAAGGATCATCTGGACTCGAAACATCAGCTCTTTTCTCTCCTTACAGATGCTGCCAGACCTGCTGAGATTTTCCAGCATTTTCTCTAATGATGTGGGGACCTGGGTTCAAATCCCACCGTGGCAGATGTTAAAATTTGAATTCAATAAAAAAAGAAAATCCCAAGGCGATGCCATCAAATGATTGTCGTAAAACCTATCTGGGGCGGCACGGTGGCACAGTGGTTAGCACTGCTGCCTCACAGCGCCAGGGACACGGGTTCGATTCCTGCGTTATGTCACCGTCTGTGCGGAGTTTGCACGTTCTCCCCGTGTCTGCGTGGGTTTCCTCCGGGTGCTCTGGTTTCCTCCCCCATTCTGAAAGACGTGCTGGTGAAGTGCATTGACCCGAACAGGCGCCGGACTGTAGTGACTAGGGGAATTTCACAGTAACTTCATTGCAGTGTTAATGTCAGCCTTACTTGTGACTAATAAACAAACTAATTAAACATCTAGTTCACTATTTTCCTTTAGGAAAGGAAACCTGCTGTCCTTACCTGGTCTGGTCTATATGTGATTCTTAAATGCCCTCTGGAATAACCTGTGACTGCCAATTTTGTCCTCAATTATTATTTCTAGAATTTTTCTTTGAACTGAGGCTAAACTGACTGGACTGCCATTGTTGGGTTTATCCTTACACTCTTTTGTGAACAAAGGTGTAAACATTTGCAATTTTGCAGTGTTATGGCACCATTTCTGTGCCTAAGGAGGATTGAAAAATTATGGCCAGTGCTTCTACCCTTTCTTCCTTCAGTATCGATTCATCCCATTTGATCCTCATGTCTCTTATCAACTTTCAAGCACAGGCAACCTTTCTAATGCCTCCTCATTGTCAATTTTTAACTAATCCAAAATCTCAACTATCACCTCTTTCATTATGTCTTTACAACATCTTCCCTGTGCTGCAAAACATTCATTCAGTACTTCAGCTCTGTCTGCTGTCTCCATGTATAAATCCCTGTTTTAATCCCTAATCAGTCCTACTCATCCTTTCATGATTTACATGCCAATGAATGGGTCTTGGATTCCCCTTCATGTTTGCCGCCAATTTCTTCTCATATACTCTCTCTGTTGCTCTGATTTATTTTCTTACTTCCCCTCTGAACTTACTCTTGAGCATGGTTTCCATTTGTAGTTTAAATTTGACATCTGTCACTTTTTCTGCTTCATCTTTATCTCCACCTTGTTTGCCATCCAGGGAGCGCTGGTTTTTTTGTCCATCTGAAGGGAATGAACCCTTGACTGTACCCAAAAGGTCGCCTCTTTAAAGACAACCCGTTTGTTCAGTTAGAGTTTTGCCTGCTAGAAAGAGTGCAGAAAAGATTTACTGGGATGCTACCGGGACTTGATGGTTTGAGTTATAAGGAGAGGTTGGATAGACCGGGACTTTTTTCCCAGGAGCGTAGGAGACTGAGGAGTGATCTTATAAAGGTATATAAAATAATGAGGGGCATAGATCAGCTAGATAGTCAACATCTCTTCCCAAAGATAGGGGAGTCTAAAACTAGAGGGCATAGTTTTAAGGTGAGAGGGAAAAGATGCAAAAGGGTCCAGAGGGGCAGTATTTCCACACAGAGGGTGGTGAGTGTCGGGAACAAGCTGCCAGAGGTAGTAGTAGAGCCGGGTACAGTTTTGTCTTTTAAAAAGCATTTAGACAGTTACATGGGTTAGTTGGGTATAGAGGGAGATAGGCCAAATGTGGGCAATTGGGACGAGCTTAGTGGTTTTAAAAAAAGGGCAGCATGGATAAGCTGGGTCCAAGGGTCTGTTTCCATGCTGTAAACCTCTATGACTCTATGCCAATCTTTCATACAATTTACCTGGATCAGACCAGTTCTCATCTCATTGAAATTGGCCCAGCCCCAGTTAATTATCTTTATACTGGATTGCTCCGTGTTCTTTTCCATGACTGATCTAAACCTCACAATATATAATCACTGTAATTTAAATGTTCCCTTTCTGACACTTGATTCAGTTGTCCACCTCATTCCTCAGAACCAGAGCCAACAATGCTTCCTTCCCCATTGAGCCAGAAAGATACTAATCTAGAAAATTCTCCTAAACACACTTCAGTAACTCCTTCACCTCTGTCCTGCACGTGATTACTATTACAGTCTATATTAGGATAATTAAAGTCTCCATTAGATAGCCTATATATACTCCATAGTTTCTGCACCTCTTTAATTTCCTTGCAAATTTTAATTGTTCCTCTATATCTTTCCCACAGGCTGATAGCCGGTAGAATGCACTGACTAGTGAAATATCTGTAGGGGTGAATCTTACCAAAAAATGGCAGAGTTTTGGTTCAGACAAGAAAATGGTCAGTTTTCTCTCCAGATCTTACCACACTCTGCCACAAAAAAACAGGTAGACATGTTTCACAACATCATATGCGGGGTGGGGCCTCAACGTGTTGGCAAAGTCTGGGTGCACTGAGATAGAGTAAAGTAAATTTATTAGTCACAAGTAAGGCTTACAGTAACACTGCAATGAAGTTACTGTGAAATTCCCCTAGTCACCACAGTCCGTCGCCTGTTTGGGTCAATGCACCTAACCAGCACGTCTTTCAGAATATGGGAGGAAACCAGAGCACCCAGAGGATACCCACGCAGACACGGGGAGAACGTGCAAACTCCACACAGACAGTGACCCAAGCTGGGAATCGAACCCGGGTCCCTGGCGCTGTGAGGCAACTGTGCTAACCACTGTGCTATCTTGCCATCCCACGGTCCCCTCGATCAAAGCAAAAAGTTGTTACCCCCCCACCCCACCACAAAGGTCTCAAGGGCTCCTCCCATGCCTCCCACCCGCTCCCCCCTTCCAATCGGTGCCAAAATTTCTCCCCCCCCACAACCGTCTCACTCCTCAAGTCAGTGCCAACATTTACCCTTCCCCCCCACTCACACTGGGAATGCAAATGGATTGAAATGTATTCAAATCAGGTCCACGGCCATTGTAGGCATGAACCTGACTATATCACCGGCGACAGGTGAAAATTGGAAGTCAAGATCCACCTTGCATCCAGAAATGTTTGGTGCCCAGACTGATCCTTCTTCGAGCCAGCTCTCTGTTATTGTCACATCATATTCCCACTTGTACCTGCAGCTCACCAACCTTATTTAACACTCCACACATTCCCATTTTTAGGCCTTATTGCATTTCTTCTTACTCTGATCCCACCTAATACCTTAGTGTCTGTGCTACCTATCTCTTCACGTTCCTGTCTAATGTTACATCCTCTACCCATCATCCTGACAAGGTAGTTTAAAGCCTTCTCAATAACACTAGCAAACAACCTTGCAAAGACCGTTGGTTGGACTCTGTCTCGGACTGGCCCTTCCATTCCGTACAGGTCACACCTCTTCCAGAACTGATCCCAATGTCCCAGGAATCTGAAATCCTCCTTCCTGCATCATCCCTCTAGCCACACATTCACCTCCTCTGTCCTCCTACTTGTATAATCACTCGAGCGTGGCATCAGGAGTAATCAGAGATTACTACCTATGTGATCCTGCTTGTTAATTTATTTTACAGCTCCATAAGGTCCGTCATCAGGATCTCAAATTTCTTTACTTATATGTAAACCACTCTGGACTATGATTGCTGACTATTCAGCCTTCCCTCCTCAGAATGTTCCATAGCAGCTCAGTGACATCCCTGACCCTGACATTATGGAGGTAACATACCATCCTGGATTCACATCTGCAGATACAGAAACATATCAGTTTCTTTGAGTATAGCCCCCCCCCATCGCTTTCCCAATCTTCCTCCTGTCCCATATTAGGCTGAACCAGCCAAGTTTCACAACATCATATGCGGGGTGGGGCTCAACGTGCTGGCAAAGTCTGGGTGCACTGAGATAAAGTAAAGTAAATTTATTAGTCACAAGTAAGGCTTACATTAACACTGCAATGAAGTTACTGTGAAATTCCCCTAGTCGCCACACTCCGTCGCCTGTTCGGGTCAATGCACCTAACCAGCACTTCTTTCAGAATGTGGGAGGAAACCAGAGCACCCGGAGGATACCCACGCAGACACGGGGAGAATGTGCAAACTCCACACACACAGTGACCCAAGCTGGGAATCGAACCTGGGTCCCTGGCTCTGTGAGGCAGCAGTGCTAACCACTGTGCCACCTTGCCGCCCCACGGTCCCCTCGATCAAAGCAGAAAGTAGTTACCCCTCCAACCCCACCACAAAGGTCTCAGGGGCTCCCCTCATGCCTCTCACCCACTTCCCCAGCCCAATCGGAGCCGAAATTCCTCCCCCCCAACAACCCTCTCACCCCTCAAGTCTTGGCCTGGCTTTGGCCAGAACCAATATTGACTGGAGCATGAGACAGCGCAGTGGCTGGAAATATGCTTCAGATGAAAATATATTTCATAGTGAGCTTGAAATAGGTAAAGGAATCTACTGCTGTAAGTTTCAGTTTATTGGAAAATGCTTATGATGTTGTTTCCCTAGAAAGCTGGTGGAATGATTATTCTTAGGTAATGATAGTTAGCCCAAATAAGGGGCCATAGTAGAATGAATGCTAGATATTCATTCTAGAATAATAATAGAATTATCTATTATGCTAGATAATAGAAAACCTGCTAGAAAGCAGCACTCGACTTTTAATTTAACTATACCTAATTAGGATGCCTGCTGAAATACGTTAAGCTAATGATGTGCAGGAATGAAGTAGGAGTTACCTTAGTGATTCGCATTGTCAACGGCTTGATAAAAAACAAGGACAAATGGACTAAATGGCCTTTTACGAACAGCTTATTAAAAGGACTTATTAACAGCTTTGGGCTGTTAATAGTTGTAGGACACATACTGAAAATTAAACTTTTGGGAGTTAGTTTGACAGCTAGAGAGGATGGGATTGAACAGGGAAAATAGCATGAGATGAGATAAAGAATCTTATAATGGCCCGTGTGATCAAGAACAGAAATCATGTGTGAAGTCTCAAATAGCTAAAGGCAGGTAGATGACATTAAAGGTGGTTTTTGCACCTCATGCTTTGGGTGAAGAAATTGATCTTTTACTGAAATAATTCATCCAGGTCCAACCAAAAATAAGGATTCAAGTAAGACACTTTAAGAAGGCCTCAATGCACTAGGGGGTGGAGAGCAACTCCAAAGGGTAGAATGTGGATGGATTGAAAAGTCATGAAGGCATGGCACTGAGACAAATGGAAGAAGAAAGAAAGAAAGAATTGTTCCCACATACCAGCCATGAGGAATGAGGAAAGGAAGAGTGTTGTGAAAGAGCAGAGGGACATATGATGTAAGGCTTACAAGACATTAAAAACAGCACCTCAGGTGGAAAAGGCTGTTAAAAAGCTAATGTGATCTGGGTTTTATGGCAAGAGATATGCAATATAAAATAGAAACAAACCTAGGTATAATCTGCAATAAGACCACTGGGAGCACTGTGCGTGGGTTTGGATATCACACTGTTCAAAGACACAGCACAATTCACTACAAAGTTGAAGGCAGCTCACCATCAAGGCTAGTTAGAGATGGGCAATAAATGTTGACTTCACCAGCGATGCTCACATTTCAGAAACAAATTTAAAAATACCAGGATACCACCTATATAAAGAAATAGAAACGATATAACAATTGCAACTATTTTCATTAGAGGCAAAGAGATTATAAAGCGATTTGGTAGTTGATGATTAAGATGTTGCAAGATGGGACAGAGTACATAGGAACCGAAAACCATTGAACAGGAGCGGATCATTTAGCCCCTGATGTTTCTTGCACTATTCAATGAAATTATGGGTAACCTGCAACATATCTCTATGTCCCCACCTTTGTTCCAATGTCTCCATGTCTTTGGTTGACAAACAAAAATTAATTAATCTCGCTCTTAAAATTTACATTGATCTCGCATCAATTGTGATTTGTGGGAGAGAGTTCTCAACATGTACCACATTTCATGTGTAGAAATATTTGCTAATCTCATGCCTGAAGTGTCTTGCTCTATTTTTTGATTATGCAGAACTAGATAAGATAAATAAAAGAGATTTATAACAGAAGCCATTTGTTCGAACACAGCGGTCAGTCTATGGATTACGCTACAGGTGTTCATGATGAAGCAGAGATCATGTCAACTTTTAAGAAATTAGGTGTAGTGCAAGGAGTACTAAAGGGATATCAGATTAGAATCTGTAGGTGGGATCATGAATACTGGACATGTAGAAGATAAGTGGCATCATGATGGCCTCAGCTGGATGGACTGAACAGCTTGTTTCTGTGCTAGTCATGATGTGGAGATGCTGGCATTGGACTGGGGTGGGCACAGTAAGAAGTCTCACAACACCAGGTTAAAGTCCAACAGGTTTATTTGGAATCACGAGCTTTCGGACTCAACCGATGAAGGAGCAGCGCTCCAAAAGCTCGTGATTCCAAATAAACCTGTTGGACTGTAACCTGGTGTCGTGAGACTTCTTACTGTTTCTGTGCTGTAATTTCAACCCAATTATTAATATGGAAGTATTAATTGGGTGAGCAGAATCTGCCCTTCGGATACTGAAGTTAGAGGAAAATGTCTGTGTGTATGTGTGGCCTGACATGTAACTATGGTCCTCAGGAAATTCTGGCCTGAGCTCCAGTGGATTTGGGGCTCATGGTGTATGCAGCAGGCATTGGAGACAAAAGTGGAGAATCTTCAGGATTGATGTTCCCCACTTGAAAAGTACAAAATATCCCAAAATGACTCAGTAGTAATAAATTTATCTGAAGTGGAAATCTCAGGAAAATTTTGCAACTTTTCTTCATATGAAATAATATTTAAAGACACTAAGAATATAAAGTAGTAATAAATTTATCTGAAGTGGAAATCTCAGGAAAATTTTGCAACTTTTCTTCATATGAAATAATATTTAAAGACACTAAGAATATAAAGACAATGCATAATATATTAAAGTTTAAAATTTGGCAAGTCATTTCAATGGAACATTAAGGCTGTGATTATACAGTAACTACTGGTCTCAAGCTGATAGTTAAAATATTAATTGCTGACCTGCAGCAGTTAGACTCCTTGGCTGCCTTGGCCCGGGGTAGGTATCTGCATGTAATGTTCGTAATGTTTAAAGCATGAGTGGGCCATTAGGCCTTTCTCAGACATTTAACTAGCTTCTGTACATGAAGCAGCTCGGAGAATCCAACTGGCCCATTGTGCATCGTCTAAACTTGGCTTTAAACTGTAATGCAATTATGCTCCAGGTGTTACAGTTTCCAATGCAGTGTCACATAATTCTCCGCCCGCAAACTGGGCTGGGAGCTGATCCCCCAGGGTCTGCGGCCAGTTTTCCGTTTCTGTGCATTTTAAATTAACAGAATAGCTGCACTGTTCTAACAGGCAGTGTGAGAGGAAAAGAGTACCCGTGCTGGAGCATCAGATCCTGTGCCACAGCGTAAATGGCTCTGTGCGCATGTCGATATTCCACACAGGCTGAGTTACCAGGGTTCTTCTTCCTCTGGGCCAGGAAAACCCAGCCTGTAAACCTTCCCTCCTCACAGATTGCCCAGCCGGCTGACCCATGTGTGCCTTCACACTCTCTTTTCACATTGGAGGGGATTTTCACAGGACCTTCATTGTTGTGTTAATGTAAGCCTACTTGTGAGTAATGAATAAACTTCAACTTTGAGTCAGGTTTGCAGTGCAGTTCATGAACTGCACTGGACTGTGCGAGGAGTGTTGCCGTGGAGACGGGCTGGTTAGAAAGTCAGCCTGAGTTCTCCAACACATTGAGTGGGTTATTCTGGCTGCGTTCGGCCCAAGATGGGACAATTCCGCCCAAGGTCAATAGATCTTAGCTTTGACAAAGGGTCATCTGCACTCGAAATGTCAGCTCTTTTCTCTCCTTACAGATGCTGCCAGACCTGCTGAGATTTGAAAGACGTGCTGGTTAGGTGCATTGACTCGAACAGGCGCGGGAGTGTGGCGACTAGGGGGATTTCACAGTAACTTCATTGCAGTGTTAATGTAAGCCTTACTTGTGACACTAATAAATAAACTTTACTTTATTTTCCAGCATTTTCTCTTTTGGTTTCAGACCTTTGTATGGTCTGTGTCCCACCCGTTACAATTCCCATGGCGGGCGGGACGGGAAAACTCTGCCTATTATCTGAGCTCCAGTGTTGACAGCCTCCCTAAAGCATAGCCCTCACCTCCAGCACCCCACTCACTCCTCACACACCCATGCCCCCACTTTAGCCCCATGTATCTTCCATAGCCACTCACGCAGTGTGAACTGTTACAGTACTCAAGTTCCACGTAATGTTGATGGAAATATAGTACATTCCTTGGGGGGAGAAATTAATACCTCAGCATCTAATAAAAGCCTTTATATCACTAATTGTGAGGAAAAGTGCATTCTGCCTTGTGAAAAAAACGTGTAATACTCTTAATCCTATTAGCTTGTGCCAATGAACCAAACCCCGTATAAAAGGGACAGTCTGTTTTCACAACATCTTCAAACTGTCATTCATTCTCAGATGAATGGAACATCTACTGTGCTGAAACCCATTAACACTTGAAACTCAACCAAGCATCGATAATGGTGACAGCTGCCCAAACAATACACTTCTCTCTGGAAAGGAAAGAACAGAAAATATTCCTTCCAATTTCAAAGCAGAATGCCTGTCAATCAAAATAAGGGAGCAGACAGATAGGAGTTTTTTCTTGTGTCAAACCGGGCATTTTTTTTTTGATCAGTCAGAGCCATTTAAATCACAGAAGAAAAGATGACAACACAGGCGGGGAGGACATTTTTTAGCATTTCTCAACGCATTATGGGGCTTTCTCCACTAAAAACGTACTGTGATGCATGTGAACAATTACACAATGTTGGTCAATGTAAGGGCCATCTTACCTTTCAATGACAGATCCCTATGATAAATCATTGCATTCAAAACATTACTCATAACTTTGAATGTTCAGACTCCTCAGCAAGCTTCTCATTTACTTCATGAACTCTCAAACCCGACGTGATTTTAATAGGCTCGCAAAACCTCACACCGCAAGATGGAAATGGAGTACGGGAGGAAATAACATTTTTATCCCCACTTTAAAATGGGGGACCAGACTCAGTGGGGGTGGGGATGCATCTTTTACTTTGGGCAAGGTCTTCTTACATCAGCAAGGTCAATTGCAGGAAGAAGGATTTAGTGGGAGGCCCAAAAATCAGTCTCAAACTGCCATCAAATTACAGGGGGTTCTTCGGTGAACCCCACTGGAGGCCGGTGTGGAATTGATTTGCATCCCACTAATGGAATGCAGATGAGGCTTGACTGGAATTGTCCTTCCTATGCCTGGTTCTCTGTGACACCGGCAGGAAAATGCACCAGTCCAAAACATGCATGAACCAATGTGGTATGAAAAAGTCAGGACTTACCTGAAGAAGACCTGGGGCTGCCTCCAGTATTTGGGGTGGAGGGTGTGAGTGATCCTGGACCCTGGAACACCACAGCAGTGGTTGTGGGGAGCTTCCATCACGTGAATTTTCCAGCTTCAGTGTCTTCTGGGAAGTCCATCTTCTAGCCTCAGAGTTTTCCTGGAGGTCCAACTTTTTTCTTTAATGGTGGCTCAATGATGATGAGTACATTTTAAATATGGCATTCAGCTATGATGGTGGGACACGCACTATCAAATCGGACCCCACGGAAGACATTACAAAACCTCTGGATGCGTAATTAATTATGCCGGGGATGGAAAGATATGATTTTCCGTCAGCCTCTGCAGCAGGAAACATTCCTTGCCCCTGTCCTGACCATCCGACTTAGTCCCGGATGGGAAAATTCAGCCTAAAGTATGGCCATTTACCCAGCAAAATGTATCTCTGCAACTGGACACAAATTCACCTCAGGACTTCTGTTCCATGATAATCAAGGAACTTTCGAATTTCTTCCAGGCTGCTCTTCCGGAACAATTATGGAGAAGTGGCAGCAATGTTCTGAGAAAAGGTCAACCTTTCAACCCCTTGGTGAGGGGTGGTGCCCAGAGCAGGCATCACATCAGAAAATGGTATGGTGGAAGAAAACCTAAGAAAGCAACTTTGCATGTTAAGAATGAATCGCCTTAGGCCAATGTGTCTGAATCTAGAGATCTAAAATTTGGTGACTGACTGATATGATTATTTTTGATGCAATGAATAATACATTTACTTGAAAGACTTTAAACATCAAAGGAAGAACAATTAATGAATACCTCTCATTTTTCTCCTTATTCAGATTCTACTTCATGCCATATATTATTCACTAACTAACTAGGCGGGCAGGTAATCTGCTTCTAGGCCTTTATTAAGTTCTAAGTAGTTGCCAGGAAATGCAAGGAGTAGGCAGCATATTAAAAACTGTTTGCATTGCTTCCAAATAATGCCCTCCATACCCTGGGCATATCTCAATGCAAGTTTTCCTAGCAAGTCCTGGGCCATGCTCCCCCAGAATTTAAGATTTTTGATCAAGTGACCTATTTTGATTAATTTTACAATACATTTTTCATGTCAAAGATGACAAATTTTAAATAATGTATGGAGAAAATAATTTCTGTCAGTTAGATGAGCATAGATGTTGCCTGGATTGAGTGGCATGCCTTATGAGGATAGGCTGAGGGAGCTCGGTCTTTTCTCCTTGGAGAGACGTAGGATGAGAGGAGACCTGATAGGGGTATATAAGATGTTGAGAGGTATAGATCGGGTGGACTCTCAGAGGCTTTTTCCCAGGGTGGAAATGGCTGCTACGAGAGGACACAGGTTTAAGGTGCTGGGGGGTAGGTACAGGGGAAATGTTAGGGGGAAGTTTTTCACACAGAGGGTGGTGGGCGTGTGGAATCGGCTGCCGTCAGTGGTGGTGGAGGCAAACTCAATAGGGTCTTTTAAGAGACTCCTGGATGAGTACATGGGACTTAATAGGATGGAGGGTTATAGGTAGGCCTAAAAGGTAGGGATATGTTTGGCACAAGTTGTGGGGCCGAAGGGCCTGTTTTTGTGCTGTAGTTTTTCTATGTTTCTATGTTTCTATAGTCACTCTGGCATCTTCAAATTAGACAGTTAGGCGAAGTCCAGTCGCCACGATCCTTGTACTATAACACTTCAATCGACTTATTCATTTAAAAAAAAATAGCAGTCCTATCAATATTTTACTGAAATATTTTCAGTGTTGGTATTTAATTTGTAACTTTTTTTCAGTGCAGTCACCTTTCATACAAACCTTACATGGGCAAATCACTCCATTTAATTTAAAACACATAATGTTAACAAATTATATTTTTACTTCTTCTAGATGGTGTTTTGCATTCCATCAAGATATCCTCACTCTGCTAAATCCCAATCATGATGTAATCTGCACGAGAACATTTTCACTGGGTGGGTGTTTGTGTTATTGCTAATGGAATTTAACACCTTTATGTAAACAAATTGCACGCAGCAAATTTATTCCACTATAAGATTTGCTTTACCTTGAAAGGAAACTGGGAACCTCTGAGAATAAAAGTGCATCATTACAGACCTACTTCATGAGGCAAGGTGTTAAAACTGCAAATATTGGGCAGGATTTTCTGGCCCTTTCCACTGATGGGATCTTCCAGTCGCGCCAAATGCAACCCTTTCACAACAGGTTCCCCCGGTGGCTGGGTGGTGAGCCGTACAAAACACTGTGGACATCAGCAGAAGATCCACCGGCAGCCAATTCTGCCGCTGGGAAACAAGCTGAGGGAGGACCAGAAAATCCTGCCAATTACTTCTTAACACCTCAGTTAAGGACAACAGAAATCAATGCATGAGGTACAATGAAGGGATTGCAATACTTATAACCAGCAGTTGTTTGGTATTTAACACAACCTCTTCCGGTTAAACTGTGTCCTAGTTTCTGGTCGTTTTGGAAAAATTATTATAAGAATACCTTGAAAAAAACCAAGGATTTTGGGTGCCACTGTTGGCTGGAGACAAGACTGAATGAGATCTGGAATATTTAATAGACTTAGCACTTTGCCCCAAAATTGCAAGACTCCACTCATGCTGTAGAGTTGTGCGTGGTGGATACACAGACACAAGAACTGGACAGCAATCAATGCACATTATTTGCACTGTTTACACTTTCATGGTCATTAATTTAATTACAGTAATCCTAAGTACATTGCGAATTGCCCACATTACTAATGTACGCTTTTCCAAGAGATCTCTCCTGTCAAACAAGGTTCAATGCCAGAAGCATATGTGGCAAATATAATGTGGGGTGTAGTATGAATCAAATGGGGTGATCTTACGTCCACACTCTGCTTCTGCGGGAATGGAAGCATGCACTTAAAATCCAGTAAGAGCAATTCACACCGGCGATTTTCCGAGTTCCAATCTTTTCAGCCACTCGCCGGCAGATTGCCGTGAAACATGCCACGGTGCCACAGAAAGCTAATTTTAATAGATTAGCATGTCATTAGCCAGAACTCTCTCTCAGGCTTCCCCCCCCCCCACTGGATATTCAGCGGGTGCCAGCGTGATGTCACACTGGAACCATTTAAAACAGGTTCAACCCCAGGGGGTTGTGAAGTTGAGTAGAGCCTCTGGGGGAGAGGGACATGTTTAGGCAGTGCACTGCTTTGCCCCCTGTACTGCCCCTTGGCACAGGTTGGCACTAACTGGTTAGCACTAAGCCCATACCAACCTGGCAGTGCTAACCTGTGCCAAACGGAGGACCCCAGTGGGAGCTTCATGGGGGAGGGAGGGAATTAATTCAGATTTGATTGTGCGCTGGGAGCGGATGGAGGAGCAGGGGATGCTAGCTCTGACTGTGGGGGTGGGGAGAAAGAGCTGATGATCGGGATGAAGGGGGGTGGCAGTGAGAGAAGTGCCGACTCTGATTAGCTGTGGGAACCCCTGAGACCTCCGTGATGGGCTGGTGAGGGGGGAAGGTTTATTCCTGTTATGATCTTGCCCTTTAAGCATGGCACCCCAATCTCAGTGCAGCCGGGCATTGCTGGCGTGCTGAGGTCCCCTCTCCCCTCACCCTTGCATGATGGCGTGAAACATGCCCCCTTGATTTTTTTAGGCAGATTGTCATAAGATTTGGAGAGAGAAATCCGGCCGGTTTCTCTGGAGAGAAACACACTGGTTTTCTCACTGTAAACAACACTCGGCCATTTTTTGGTAAGATTCCACCCAAAAGGTGGGAACAGATTGCTGGAAATTACACTGTTGAGTCAGTTGAGTGAAGGGATGATGATGCCCTGAAACTTTGAGACACAAGTGTTACATTAAAGTTCCAGAAACTGATCAGAGAAAAAATACAAAACTGATCCGTGGCATCAAAAGTCTGATCTTTCAAATGAGGAAGACTGACTGGGTGATTTTTGTCAGCTTGATCAGGAGCTAATGATATTCTGAGGGGCTCAAGATGGAAGCATGAGCTGAAAGATGGTTAATCCTAGATTTACCACAAGACACCATCATGGTATGTAAATGATTCGAAGCTTGCAGTAGGAATGGCTGCCCTGAGGCTCATTAAGGGGGTGATTGCCTTTTAAAATGTCTGGTAGCAGACATTAAAGAGACTGTCTGCCATTTTGGTGGTGAATATTTCAACTAATGGCCTCTCGTAAGAGACACCAGCTTCTTTGGGACTAAGTACAGCTTTGATGTCAATATTCAGCATTACTTAAAGGGATATTTGAGAAAGTGACCAAGGAGGTGGATGGGGGCAAGGCAGTGGACGTGGTATATATGGATTTTAGTAAGGCGTTTGATAAGGTTCACCATGGTAGGCTTCTGCAGAAAATGCAGATGTATGGGATTGGGGGTGATCTAGGAAATTGGATCAGGAATTGGCTAGCGGATAGGAAACAGAGGGTGGTGGTTGATAGTAAATATTCATCATGGAGTGCGGTTACAAGTGGTGTACCTCAGGGATCTGTTTTGGGGCCACTGCTGTTTGTAATATTTATTAATGATCTGGATGAGGGTATAGTTGGGTGGATTAGCAAATTTGCTGATGACACCAAAGTCGGTGGTGTGGTAGACAGTGAGGAAGGGTGTCGTAGTTTGCAGGAAGACTTAGACAGGTTGCAAAGTTGGGCCGAGAGGTGGCGGATGGAGTTTAATGCGGAGAAGTGTGAGGTAATTCACTTTGGTAGGAATAACAGATGTGTTGAGTATAGGGCTAACGGGAGGACTTTGAATAGTGTGGAGGAGCAGAGGGATCTAGGTGTATGTGTGCATAGATCCCTGAAAGTTGGGAATCAAGTAGATAAGGTTGTTAAGAAGGCATATGGTGTCTTGGCGTTTATTGGTAGGGGGATTGAATTTAGGAGTCGTAGCATTATGTTGCAACTGTACACAACTCTGGTGCGGCCGCACTTGGAGTACTGTGTGCAGTTCTGGTCCCCACATTACAGGAAGGATGTGGAGGCTTTGGAGAGGGTGCAGAGGAGGTTTACCAGGATGTTGCCTGGTATGGAGGGGAGATCCTATGAGGAGAGGCTGAGGGATTTGGGATTGTTTTCGCTGGAAAGGCGGCGGCTAAGAGGGGATCTTATTGAAACATATAAGATGATTAGAGGTTTAGATAGGGTGGATAGTGATAGCCTTTTTCCTCTGATGGAGAAATCCAGCACGAGGGGGCATGGCTTTAAATTGAGGGGGGGTAGTTATAGAACCGATGTCAGGGGTAGGTTCTTTACCCAGAGGGTGGTGAGGGATTGGAATGCCCTGCCAGCATCAGTAGTAAATGCGCCTAGTTTGGGGGCGTTTAAGAGATCCGTAGATAGGTTCATGGACGAAAAGAAATTGGTTTAGGTGGAGGGTCACAGTTTTTTTTTAACTGGTCGGTGCAACATCGTGGGCCGAAGGGCCTGTTCTGCGCTGTAATGTTCTATGTTCTATGTTCTATGTTCTATATTCCACATTTCATCACCACTCACAGATGAAGCTGTGAAGAGAATCTGAAACAAATCAGATTAGATCGACAGGTCCACAGCAGACGCCATCTCCCTGACTCTGCACTCAACCCTGGAACACCTATACAACAAAGCACCTATATCAGACTCCTATTTATTGAATACAGCTCAGCCTTCAACACCATTATTCCCACGAAACTCATCTCCAAACTCCGTGGCCTAGTGATCGGCTCGTCACTCTGTGACTGGATCCTGAACTTCCTGACCCACAGACCACAATCAGTAAGGGTAGGCAACAACACCTCCTCCACGATCATCCTCGACACCGGTGCCCCCTGCTGCCTCGACAAAGCAGCCAGCATAATTAAGGACCCCATGCACCCCGGACATTCTCTCTTCCACCTTCTGTCAGGAAAAAGATACAAAATCTGAGGTCACGTCCCAACTGACTCAAGAACAGCTTCTTCCCTGCTGCCGTCAGGACCTACCTTGTATTAAATTGATCTTTCTCTACACCCTAGTTATGATTGTAACACTACATTCTGCACTCTCTCTTTTCCTTCTCTATGAACGATATGCTTTGTCCGTATAGCGCGCAAGAAACAATACTTTTCACTGTATGCTAATACATGTGATAATAATAAATCAAATCAAATCAGATTTTCTGGGACACATTTTCAAGACTTCACCAACACACCAAGGGTAGCACGGTGGCACAGTGGTCAGCATGTTCTCCCTGTGTCTGTGTGGGTTTCCTCTGGGTGCTCTGGTTTCCTCCCACAGCCCAAAGATGTGCAGATTAGGTGGATTGGCCATGCTAAATTGTCCCTTAGTGTCCAAAGATGTACAGGGGATGAGGAGAATTGGTGGGTAATTGTGTGGTGTTATGGGGTGGGGTGGGCCTGGATGGGACTTGATGGGCCCCATGGCCTCCTTTGTGCTGTAAGGATTCTATGAACACTCAGACAACATTTATTCAAGAAAGTTTCTGAGAATGCCAGCTAAAGAGAATATGATCTGTGAGACTTCACCATATAGTTCACCTTGTAGGAGTCATAAGAAGAAAAGAAGTATTTGGACATGGGCATTTTGCTCGGGGTCTCCCTTGGTTTGGTTGAGGAATGGGAGGCGGCCATAAGACCAGGCAGAACAGCACCAGCTCCTGCAAGAGAGAGAGGCAGGCGGGAGAGGAAGCTGAGGGAAATGCTTCCCTACTACAGGTGCAGGATACCTCTGCACAGTGGTTAGCGCTGCTGTCTTATAGTGCCAGAGACCCTGTCGACCCAGGTTTGATTCCCGGTTTGGGTCACTGTCTGTGCAGAATCTGCATGTTCTCCCTGTGTCTGCGTATGTTTCCTCTGGGTGCTCCCATTTCCTCCCACAGTCCGAAAGACATGCTGGTTACGTGCATTAGCCATGCTAAATTCTCCCTCAGTGTACCCAAACAGTCGCAAGAGTGTGGCGGCGAGGGAATTTTCACAATAAACTTCATTGAAGTGATAATGTAAGTCTACTTATGACAATAATAGATAAACTTTGAATCTTTACACCAGGACCTCCAGTGCCACATCCAAGAATCATTCACAGTCTCCTTTGGTCCCGTAGACACGCTGCAACATGCATCTGTGTGCTAGCCAGCTGACTTTGCACCTTCAATTGAAGTGTTTATGAGGTGTCCGCATAGACTGCAACATGAAAATTGCATCTCTTAAGTACAGAAGTGTTAAACCTGCAGGAGTCTGTTTTGGCACTTCCCAGAAAGTTCAAATTATGATCATCAACAGTTAGGATTTAAGTTGTGTGCTCAGTCCTGATTTTCAATGCACATGTATCTAAATATAGCACAACACCCACTTCGAGTCTGCTTTAACCCATTGGTCCAAATATCACTCTTTGGAACACTGCAGCAGAGGCAACTTATTGCAATCATGTAGAAATACACAACTTATTAAATGGGACTGAAAAGGTAATGAATGAATGTGTTCAAGCTGAATGGCTTCACTCATTAGTTGACATGAGGTGCACATTCCATGTCAGAAAAAGGAATAATCAGCCATGGATATCTAAAGATATAAGGAGAGTATCAAATTGAAAGAAAATGCACACAAAGTGGCAAAGATTAGTGGGAAACTAGAGGATTGGGAAATCTTTAAATGTCAACAGAAAGCCACAAAAAAAAGCAATAAAGAAAAATAAGATAGATTGTGAGAGTAAGCTAGATAGCAAAGGTTTCTACAAATATATGAAATGGAAAACAGTGGTTAAGGTTCTTCAGAGGATGAGAAGAGGGATTTAATAACAGGAAATGAGGAAATGGCCAAAGCATTGAACAGGTATTCTGTGTCAGTCTTCACAGTGAAATGCTTCCCCACCACCGGTGCAGGATATCTCTCCTCCAGGTGGCACAGTGGTTAGCACAGCTGCCTTACAATGTCAAAAATTGATGACAAGAAGGTTATGGGAGGTGAGGACCTGGAAACAATCATTGCCAGTAAAGAAGTAGTGTTGGATAAGCTAATGGGGCTAAAGGTAGACAGGTCTCCTGGCCCTGATGGAATGCATCCCAGGGTACTAAAAGAGATGGCGGGGGAAATAGCAAATGCACTTGTGGTAATTTACCAAAATTTGCTGGATTCTGGTGAGGTTCCGGCAGATTGGAAAATAGCAAATGTGTGCCACTGGGAGGTATCTTATAGAAACATATAAAATTATGAAGCGAATACATAAGATAGAAGCAGGGAGGTTGTTTCCGCTGGTGGGTGAAACGAGGACTAGGGGACTATTGGAGGGAATGAATGAACTGAGTCTTCCCAGCCGCATAGAACTTCAACAAAAATGGCTTTGTTCAACATGCATGAGGGAGAGCAGTACTCAGAGCTGTAATTCCAATTTGTTCCCGAGTTACTCTGCTAATCATAGCTTCTTACACATTCTTATACTTTTTTGTGTTGCAAAGTGCTACATTTCGATTGGGTCATCATATTGTTACTTTAAATTTGTTAAAGTTTTGTTTTGATCACATTATGCTGACCCATTATCCTGTGTGCTTTACCTTTAATCATTTTCTGAACATATTCTGTCTACCCGTTTGCAATATCAGAGCACTGTAGTTATCAAGCTTATTTCAATGGTGTGTTAATTGTCCCCATTTCTCTGATACTTGATTAGTTTTCCAGAGACACAATGGCTCCTTTAGACACTGTGGAGTCTCGATAAGTGGTATCAATACTCTTATTGTTGCTGTCACCTCAGAAAGATCTCACCTGGGGTGTGACTGTTTAGCACTGCCTGGGATGTAGTTATTTGTAATTTGTCGTGTTTCTGCCTGCAGTGAGTATGAATATGACAGTCAGGCTGTCTGTTTAAACCTTTCCATTCTTTCCTCTCCTACTGCAGCCCTACTTAGGGCGGCACGGTAGCACAGTGGTTAGCACTGCTGCTTCACAGCTCCAGGGTCCCGGGTTCGATTCCCGGCTCGGGTCACTGTCTGTGTGGAGTTTGCACATTCTCCTCGTGTCTGCGTGGGTTTCCTCCGGGTGCTCCGGTTTCCTCCCACAGTCCAAAGATGTGCGGGTTAGGTTGATTGGCCAGGTTAAAAAAAAAAATTGCCCCTTAGAATCCTAAAATGCGTAGGTTAGAGGGATTAGCGGGTAAATATGTGGGGGTAGGGCCTGGGTGGGATTGTGGTCGGTGCAGACTCGATGGGCCGAATGGCCTCCTTCTGCACTGTAGGGTTTCTATGATTCTACTTTAGGGGCATAGCCTCAAAATAAGGAGGAGTAGATCTGGGACTGAGTTGAGGAGGAACTTCTTCACCCAAAGGGTTGCAAATCTGTGGAAATGCCTGCCCAGTGAAGCAGTTGAGGCTAACTCGTTGAATGTTTTTAAGGCAAAGATAGATAGATTTTTGAACAGTAAAGGAATTAAGGGCTTAGGTGATCAGGCAGGCAAATGGATCTGAATCCACGAAAAGATTGGCCATGATCTTATTGAATGGTGGAGCAGGCTCGAAGGGCCAGATGGCCTACTCCTGTTCCTAGTTCTTCTGTCATCACGTAGTCATGCGATATTTCGCAAGGGTGGGGGGGCAGCGCGGGGGGGGGGGGGGGGGGGGGGGGAGGGGGGGGGGAGATGGGCGAGAATCAGGCACACACCCAAGAACAATTAGGGAAGTGATTAAGGGGATGAAAATTCCAATTGACTGGGATTTCACATTACCTGTGTCATTTAAGCTTGTCACATGGGCTACATAGGTGAGGAGGGGGAGGGCGGGGGGTGGGGGGGGTGGGGGTGGGGGTGGGGGGCGGAGGGCGGGGGGGAGCAACCAGAATTTATGTTTCTAAATTCAAGTGTGGGATAAAAGTCCCCTGCTGGCTACAACGGCTGAGATTTTTGGCGTTTGCAGGGGCGAGGTGATGTGCTGGTCTCTATTGTGAAAAGAGTGTTGGGTTCATCCGAGTTTGGAACTCCAATGAGATTTCTCTTGGCTGGAACCAGACGTTTGGGTTCCTCTGTCACCCTTTGGGCATCAGTGATCCCCATTAGCCAAGCCGCTGATGGGTATTGTCTACTCGGCAGGGAGCCCCTCCTCCTCTGTGGAGGAGGAGAGAGAACAAAGACTGGGGAGGCAAGGTGGCTGCATGCACCCTCCTCAGGCAGAAGTCCTGGCACAGGGTAATCAGAGTCATCAGGGAAGGCAAGAAGACCATTCTTGGAGAAGACAGCACTACCCAGCTGCCAAGGTGTACAAGAAACAGTTCAAGCACCTTGACATGACCGATGTCCATTACCGTGGGAACTCTGGCTTCCAAGCGAAGTTGTAATGAGCATGTGCCAGATGATACGGCCAGAGATAACCTCCAGTTGTGTGGTGGGGTCACTCCCAATGCCTGTAGCTCTGAAGTTCACGATGGCACTAAATTTTTATGCCTCCAGATCCTTCCAGGGTGCTGTGAGTGATCACTGTGAAGTGTCACAGTCAGCTAAACACAGCTGCGTCTGGTGAATGGATTCATCCATTTCAGAACGGATCAAGACAGCCAGGCTGAGCAGAAGAAGAGGTGTTACAGCCATTGTTGGGTTCCTCCACATCCCGAAAGCAATGGATTATACCCATCTGGTCACCAAGGTGCCAGTTGACCAGCCGGCAGCCATTGTGAACAAGAAGGGGTTTCACCCAATGAACTTTCAGATTATGGCCGGAATTTTACCGGCACGTCCGCTTCAATTCCAGGGGCGGGCGAGGCTCTGAGAACAGCATTTTCCATTGGCATTGGGTGGGATCGTGCGAACCTCGAGCGGAGTGTTGGTAAAATTCTGCCCTATGTGTGACCACAGGACCCAGATTCTGTAGGTTGTGCTGGTACCCGGGCAGCTCCCATGATTCGTACATTCTGTGTCACTTGCTGGTGCCCAGGCTCTTTGCTGTTCCAGCTCATCTCGATGGATGGTTTATTGGTGACAAAGGTTAGCTGCTGAAAAGGTGGCTGATGACGCCTTTCAGGATACCAAGGGTGGAGGAGAAATATAACTGCCGCCATGTATCCATAAGGAAAGTACCAAGCAGAAACAGATAGAACTGAACTGCATGCACCTGAAGAGGGACCTGTCATTGTGGTTTTGGCTGACAGAAATCCCCAAGCAGAGGAGTTACGCAAGGATCCAGGAACACTGTGAAAGACTTAATATATAATTGACTAAATTCATGTACTAAATGTTTAATTGTCTTGGACAGTGTAAAATGAGTATTGACATTTGTGTAAAAGGGCTTAAAGGGGGAGAAATGTGGAGTTTGTCCCCTGAAGGATCATTCTGCAGAGTAAGGGTCTCATGACCCAGGGAATCAGTCAAGGGTCAGGGTGGGGGAATCACCCTGGTAAACGTGGTCTTCTGTACTCGGAGTCATCGCGGTAACTGATTGGAGCTATGAGGCTGCGAGCCTCTGTATAGTTTCAACCTGTAAAGAAATGAGTGGTGTTTTCACTAAACTGGTGAATAAGCATCTTTACACCATCATCCTTTATGCAATCTAAAATGGGGAAGTTTCCACCAATGGAAATTTAAGCCATAATAATGGGATCAAGTGTTGTGTTTGTTGGGCCATTTTAAGTCACTGCCCTTGAATGTGAAACCAAAATCATACACATCTATTCCATGTGAAAAATAGACCAGCAATTCAAATTTAATGTGTTTTAATAGTAAAAATAAAAGAGAATAAACTAATAGTCTTGGGATGTTTTTGATTTACTAACGTAGATCACTGATGCCACTGTGTGTTTAATAATGGGAATTGCAAGCAATACGTAGCTTTGTCATTAAGAAAGGAACCATGTAACTTACGTGGCATTTTGGTTTTAGATATAGCGTGTAATTAGGAAAGCTAATAGAATGCAATCATTTATTGTGAGGGGAATTGAATACAGAGGTGGCAAGGTTATCCTTCAGTTATACAGAGCGATATCCGGTGCACAGTGTACAGCATTAGCCACCTCATTTAAGAAAGGAAGTAAATGTGTTGGAAGCAGTTCAGAGAAGGTTTACCAGACTAGTACCTGGAATGGGTGGGTGGTCTTATGAAGAAAGGTTAGACAGACTAGGCTTGTATGAGCTGGAGTCTCAAAGTGTAAGAGGCAACTTGATTAAAACATAAAAGATCCTGATGGATCTTGACAGGGTGGATGCGGAGAGAATCTTTCCTCTTGTGGGAGAATCTAGAACTAGGGGTGCATTCTTTGGCCGTGTGCGCCCCAAGACTGGAAATTCCCACTTGAGCTCAATGGACCTTTGAATTGTCTGCCAAATTTTCGGTCTCGCCCGCTATGATTCCCGCGGCGGGCAAGACGGGAAATTTTCGGCCTATGTGTCACTGCTTAAAAATAAGAGATCACCCTTTTGAAGCAAGGATGAGGTGAAATCATTTCTCTCAGGGGGGTCATGAGTCTTCGGAACTCTCTTTGTGAAAAGGCAACGTAAGTAGAGTCTTTCAATATTTTTAAGGCAGAGGTGGATAGATTCTGGTAAGCAAGAGTGATGATAGAGGGTTATCGGGTGGTAGTTAGGATGCAGATCTGAGATTACTATTTGGTCAGCCATGATCTTTTTAAATTGTGGAGCAGGATTGAGGGGCTGAATGGCCTACACCTGCTGCTTGTTCATGCGTTTGTATGTGTGTTATAATTTTACAGCTGTATTATTGAATAGAATGATTGCAGCTCTTTAAAAAATCATTTTTGAGAGCTGATCTTGCAAGGGATTGCTAACAGATAAAAATATTTAAAGTCATTTGACATATGAAACAGAGTATTAACTAATATTTCCTGATATCCCTTTTATATGCTTGCTTATATAATTTTTTCTATGCCACTTTATCTACAAAAGTGAACTGAATATTGCAAGCCAGTGTTGGAGGACAATGCCATTATCCTTCTTTCTTTAGCTTTCAAATGTATTTTTAATAGTTTGTACTTAATAACCTGTGATCTGTTTGATATAAGCATTCCTCTTTGGTGCACAAAATATGATTAGACCTGTCTTTTTCTCATGAAAGCAACGTGTCCAAAAATAAAATCATATCAACACACACTGAAAACATTCAGCTTGTCCAAGAAATTTGTCCCCTTCAGCTTCAACTGATGCACAGTGATATCTGCTTCAACTGAACAACATGAGCACCCAATGTGCCATTATAAGCCAAGTAGTCACCAGGAGGAAGTAAAAAAAACTAATAATGAACCCTGGCCAATTAAAGGAAGATAGATTTGGGAAGTTTCTGTCTACGAAGAGGATCAAAACCAATCAGCAGACAGGACAGGCCATCAGCCAGATCCAGGCCTGAGAGATAAAAGGATGCTGTGCCAATTCGTCTGAAAAAATTAGAGGATGCTTAAAAATTAAATTATTTGTTGCACTTTGGCTTAGTTAAACATAGATTGATCAGAAGTGGTGTGCTAATAAGCTGCAGCAAAGAATGCTAGAATAAGATTTGGACCATGATCTTCCATTACATTCTCCCCATTACCTCAGCCCTACCATGTATGCAGCAGAAAAACACTGAGTGAAATCCAATAGCTTTGTCACTGCAAAGAATATCATTCTAGGCCTCTATTGCACATATCCTCATGAATTTTCCCTTGGAATGGTGCAATCAGAAACTTGGGAGTAGTTGAGCTACACTTTTGTAGGAAGGGAGAATGTATGGTGCAGCAAAACCCAGGAAAGAAACTGGGACAAAAATCTAGAATAACTGCACCTATGGTCTCTCCTAGAAACCTTTTTGTTCATACTGGGTGCTCAGAACAAAATTATAAAGTGTTTAAAGAAAATTATTGAGCAGTTCTGCAAATAGTAAATTGGTTAAACATTTGTAAATATGCATTCCCTTTTCTCACTGCCCTTTTCCAATTTTAATGTCATGCGATCATCCTTAATTTATAAAGGTAGCAGTGTGACATTCAGGTTCATGTGTGTCATGCATAAAATGAGTGATTCAGTTTGCTAAATTTTGGAAACTAAGTGTGAGGAAGTTTCATGATTGGGTTTGCATTTAGAGATTACATGGTGGAGAGTGATGGTGAACTGAAATGCCTTTTTTATGGCGAGAACAGTTGATGGGAGGAAACTGGTTTGCAGTAATTAATAAATCTGACTGTGTGAGGGAGTTAAATTGTCAGCACACATTGTTATTAACCTAGAGCATTTCTGCAATCTGGCAATTTCAATTGCAAATATTAATTTGACTCCCCACTTCGCTTCCCCCCCACCCCCCGCCCCCACAAATCTGTCAGAAACAAACTAATTCCAGGGACAATGTTGTTAATACTCAATTTTTGAAGAAAGATAATGAAAATTCAATGGAAATTTCCAGAAGGACAAAAATTGTTATTCTTCATTCTTGTAAATTTCTTGACTATCTGCTTTAACTATCTGCTGAGATAAATCAACATAAAATATAATGTCAAGTTCAAATGTAACTTGCAGAAATTCTACTATAATAACTACACACTGGATTCAGATATTTCCACTTCAAGACTTGTCTAATTCTGTCCCAGTTTTCCTGTTATTCCAATTCCAGTTCATTTTAATGATTATCATCCAGTCTGGTTATCTTTTAAAAATTTATGGCAGTGTTACTGCCTTTCAGGTGCTGTACATGTAGACACGTCAGCTCATTAAAATGTTTGTTCCTGATACACGAACATAACTTGCTGGAGGCACCAAGAGATGAATGGATGGATGTTCCAGCACCTGCAGCACTTACAGAATTGTTGACCAAGTTTATAACTATCCTGCAATGGAGGTGGATAAATAACTGGCGGCGAACACAGGACAAAAACTTTCAAGATCCAACAGAGAAAGGTGGTCCTTTAGGAACTGGTGTAACTCTGCAATAAAGAGTTGTAGAACAGCATGGATGAAAATGATGGAGCATCTGAATTCTGTGTCATTTGAAGCCCAAACATCTGAGGAAGAAATGTGTTGGGTTATACAAAAGGAAGGATGTGAACACATCGGAGAGAGTGCAGAACAGATTTGCAAGTATGGTTCCAGGGACGAGAAACTTCAGTTATGATGATAGATTGGAGAGGCTGGGGCTGCCCTTCGAGAGAAAGCTAGAAGGGGATTTGATAGAGATGTTCAATATCTTGAGGGGGCTGGACAAAGTAGAAATTGTTCCCACTCATGAAAGGATCAAGAATGAGAGAGCACCGATTTAACGTGATTTATAAAAGAAGCAAACATGATGTGGAAAATACCTTTCCACATGAGTGGTTCAGCTCTGGAATTCACTGCCTGGAAATGTAATGGAGTCAGGTTCAATCAAAGCATTCAAGAGGGCACTAGATGATTATTTGAAGAGAAACAATGTGCAAGAGTATGGGGAGAAGGTAATGGAAATGGCACTAAGTCATAATGCTGACCTGAAGAGCTGGCGCTGACATGATGGGCCAAATAGCCTCCTTCTGCACCATACCAATTCTGTGATCCAGTAAGCATTTGCAATTCATGTTACTCGTACTTGTTGTTGAACTAGGCATGTCATCCAAGAAATTGGATTGTAGTTTGCCAACTGCATTTTCATTTTCTGAACGCATATAAATTATAAACGTTATATAAATTGTTGGCCTGTGGCTCTTTTAAGTATGGAAATGCCACGCATGTTGTCAACACAAAACAGTGGTGGTTGGCGGCCTTGACACTTGGCTGAGCACACCGCCAACGTTTCTGTTTTCTCTCCTTTCAAACTATGTCCATTCTATTTCTTCTTGTAGGAGAAGGTTGCATATAAAAAGAGACAGTGCTTGCATACAAGAGGACACAAAAGCTGTGACTGTTCCTTACGAAGAGGAGCGGGCAGCACGGTGGCACAATGGTTAGTGCTGCTGCCTTACAGGGAACAAGGTTCAATTCTGGCTTGGGGTGACTGTCTGTGTGGAATTTGCACATTCTCCCCGTGTCGCGTGGATTTCCTTTGGGTGCTCCGGTTTTGTCCCATAGTCCAAAGATGTGCAGGTTTGGTTGATTGGCTATGGTAGATTGCCCATTAGTGCTGGGGGATTAGCAGGGCAAACATGGGGATATAGGGATAAGGCCTGGGTGGGATTGTGGTTGGTGCAGGCTCGATGGGCCGAATGGCCTCCTTCTGCACTGTAGAGATTCTATGATTGAGAATGCCATAGAAATTAAGCAATCAAGTGAGTGGATGATCATACTGACAGAGTCTCCTCTAAGAATATGGCTTCTATCCTTGACTATTCATCCCATATCCCCCTATTCATTGGGCCCGATTTTACCATCAAGTTGCGCCTGTTTTTGGAAACTTGGTAAAGTCGGACGTGAGGCGAGTAGCGTGATCTGCGCCCGCCTCTGCACCCATTCCCCCTTTACCAATGGCCACCGTCGGGACCACGCCCGAAATGGGCGCGATGTCAATTTAAATGCATTTGCATGCATTTAAATTGACTTAATGGCCTGCACGCCCAAACTTACCGGCACTTCCCCTTTTACCACTGCATTCACCAGTCCAGATTCGGCACGAAACAGACATGGTCCGCAAAGGTCCGATTCGGGTGCTCCAGCTTCTGAAAAGGTAGGTTCAGAGCTTCCGATGGCTCTCTGCATCAGATTGGTGGTGGTGGGGGGGGGGCGGCGGGGGGGGGGGGGGGGGGGGGGGGGGGGCGGGGGGGGTGGTGGAGAAGGAGGCGGATCAAATGGCTCTCTGGTGGGTGGTAGGGGGAGGAAGGTGGGTGGGTCAGTTGGCTCTCTGGTGGGGGGAGTGAGGTGGATTAGATGGCTCTCTGGTGGGGGGGTGGGGGAGGGGCAGGGGCGGGGAGGTCTGCTGCCTGCCGCTCTGTGTGCGATTGGTGGGGGGGAAGGGGGGTCCACTGCCACTCTGCGTGCGATCGGTGGGAGGGAAGGGGGGCAGAGGGCCATGATCGGTCTGGGTAGTGGGGTTGTGGGGGATAAGGGGGTCAGTTATGTTGTGGGGGTGGGGCAATGTCTGTGGGGGCCACGGGGAGGCATTATATGGCCCGGGAGCGATGTGGCAGAGTAGTGTTTTCCTATTTTTTTTACTGCGCATGTGCAGTTGGAGGCTCTGATCGGAGCTGCAGTGTTTTGGGTGCGTTAAGCCACTCCCACAGGCATCGCGATTCAGAATCACTGCTATTTTTT
Source organism: Mustelus asterias (assembly GCF_964213995.1). Lineage (NCBI taxonomy): Eukaryota > Metazoa > Chordata > Chondrichthyes > Carcharhiniformes > Triakidae > Mustelus > Mustelus asterias. The sequence goes on along the minus strand of NC_135804.1, from coordinate 120,348,747 downwards.
CAGGCAGAGTGCATATGGGAGCGCCTGAGAACGGGTCTAAAAGTTGGATCTGAAACACTTCCAGTTTCAAGTCCGCCCAGCATTTAGAACTAAAATGGTAAAATAGGGGGCCCATTGTCTCCATCACACAAAAGCAACATTGCAGCCAAACCTACTGCAACGTCCTACAAGTGAATGTACAAAGTTCCAGGGAGCACTGATTGATCTCATAGCATACATTTTCAGGCAGTCAGTGAATCAATTGCTGTGGTCACTGCAGTTGCAAGGCCACCTCATGGCACAAAGCAATATTGCATGCTTGCAAGAAGACACATGCACTCAGTAGTAAGCACCTACCCTTCTTCTTACCTGAAAGGAAAAAAGTTTTCATGGCTACGGGAAAAAGGCAAGAGGCAGGGGAGTAGCACTAAGTGAATTGCTTCTTCACTGCTTAGACATGACAGGCTGAATGGCTTCCCATCCCATAACCATTCAATGATTCTTTCTATTGTAGGTGATTTTAGAAATTGCTCACAGTTAGAAAGCAGGAGGCATGTTCACATTTTAAGTGAGGAAGATCACTGGGGCAAGACATGATGAACACACCAGCAAAGTGCACCACACAGCACTGAGGTCACAGCATGCGGATGTTCATGAAACTAACAGACTCGAGGATTTTTGTGAGAAATCATTGTTCAGTGGGGGAGGTGGTGACACAGTGATATTACGACTAGACTATTCATCCAGAAACTCGGCTAATGTTCTGGGGACCCGGGTTCAAATCCCACCACAGCAGATGGTGGAATCTGAATTCAATAAAAAATATCTGGAATTAAGAATTAAGAATGATGATCATGAAACCATTGTCGATTGTTGGAAAAACCTATCTGGTTCACTAATGTCCTTAAAGGAAGGAAATCTGCCATCCTTACCTGGTCTGGCCGACATGTGACTCCAGAGTTAAAGCAATGTAGTTGACTCTCAACTGCCCTTGGGCAACTAGGGATGGGCAATAAATGCTAGGCAGCCAGTGACGCCCATGTCCCAAAATGAATTTTTAAAAAGCCACACTAATTTACAGAGTAGAGTAGCGAAGAGTAGTAGCAAAATCATCAATAACATAAAATAAATATGTTGTTGACTGTATTTTGTACATAGAATACCAAATGTTTTCCAGAATTAACAGTTTATTTCTGAATTTCAGCTCTGAATTGCTTTGGGAATTGGAATCAGTGTGTTTTATAGGATTTGATATTTAAAGGTTAAGGTCTGGGAGATCTGGTATTATAAATCGACAGTAATGTCCTAATGTATTACACATTCTTTGTACCCTGGTGCCATCTGCAGCTGTGAAGGCTAAATGATCACCTTCTCCAGCAAACCCATCGCTCATTTTGATGAGCAAATTGTCACACAGAAAGCTGGAAAATTAGACGAGAGGCTAAATGAAAACAGAATTCTCCAGAGTTTAGCTTCCCACAGTGATGCAAAACAATTTAAAATGTTTATTTGGCATGAGTCATTCTTAGAAGTGCAAGGTTGGTCAGTAGCAAGCAAGTAAAGCTAATTCAGCAATCCAAGTCTTCTCTCCCTGCTACTCCCACCCCCACCAACGCCTCCGCAACAGACCCTCAAGACCGTGTGCAATTGATTCTATCATGCATACAATTGACTCATCTAGTCTTTGAAGTAACGAAAAGGCTTCACAACATTACTTCTGAGTCATCAGAAACCAATTAAACAGAACTGAAGAATATAAGTAAATGCCCACCATTCACCCATGGGCACCAATAGATTCCTCATTCCTTCTTACTTGTAGCATCGCTACAAATATTGTTCTGAGAGAAATATTAGCTGAAGTGTATTTGAGTGGTGCAGCTAGGAATCCCTGCTCGTTAGCGGTTTTATCCTTCCTTTTCAAGGTAAACACACTGGAGAGATGAAATCCATCCTTCAAGACTGAGACACATGAAAGTGAGCTTTTGAAAAATTATTTGGCTGTAAGTTGATATGTTTCAACATCTTTGCCTTTTAAAACAGGGCTGCAAAAATTTACTTGAGAGCAGCAATAGTGCATGTGGGCAGCAGCTCACCCATAACAGATAATTAATATGCTTGAAACAATAAACATAAAGAACACTGCTATTATTTTCATTATGGAGCAGAACAAATAAATCTTCCACAGAAGAATAACTTAAAAAGGCAAAAAAATCATTAAATCTTCAAGTCTCAGGTACAAAAGATTATGCATCCTGAATATTGGAATTATGACAAGTTAAGAATAATTCAATTCAAACTATAATTACGTGATCTCACGATACATTTCATGAGATTTATTGACAAATTCTTCACATTGGCTAGATGGTATCAGCGAATAGTTATAATTGCAAAGAGGTTCTTTCCTTTTCCATTCCTGTTAATGACATCCCTTCATCTTCTATACTTGCTCCATGTTTCCTGTTCCAATTTGCATCGCTTTATATTTATCAGCAGTAAAATATATCTGCTAATGTTCAGAACCAAAACCTTACAGAATTTTTTTGCTTGAGGACAGGATGTAAATGACAGATGCTTGATTTATGAACAGACATTGGCCTGTTATGTAGTTGAACATCCAACAGGATTTACCCTTTGTCTGTTTTGGATTTTATTTCATTTTGCATGGCAAATTGCAGAAAATGCAAGCTTATATTATCACACTATGGGAGTCTGGGCATCTGGGATCGAAGTGAACAGGGTAACCAACAATATATGTCCTTAACCAATGAGATTGGTTTTGAGAAATGAACTGCTCAAGGACGGAGAAGGAAGCATAAATTGGAGTGGGTGAATTCAATGCCGAATCATGTGTTGAAAGATAAATGAGAAGAAACCTTGGATGTGTTAAAGATTTGATTCAGTCCATGAAAGGGTTAAAAATTAACACAGCTAAAAAGTCCTTTGCAAAAGAACAGTGAGAGACAACATTAATTTCACACATATATATACACAATGCCTCATTGTGGCACAATGCCACAATAAAAAATGCCTTGAAGAGAAGGTTTTTCAGATAAGGAACCATGCCTAAGACATTGCAGCTGTGTTTCAGAAAAACATGTTTTTACTTGTTTCTCAATAATTGCGAGGTAAAGTAGTCGAACAGTAAAAAAGACAATAGTCATGTTATTCAAATGCAAATAAAACTTTAAATTGGTAACTTAGTTAAACAAGTTAATCAGACCTGTGAGACCTTCAAGACATTCAAATATTCATCATTGGAAGAGAGTTGAGACCAATAAGTTTCCTTCCAAGCTGAGATAAAGACAGCTGAAAACTACACCTTGTACTTTTGATTGTACGTATTAAAAGCTAGTTCTTATTTGTTTGAATATCCTAGTTTAGTTTTCCAAGTGAATTTGAACTTTGCATTTACTATAATTAGATGAAGCTTTCCTTGCACTTACATTATCAAAATGTTATATACAATTTGAGCTTATAATAAAATATAAGTGGTAGTCTCACTCTAAGGGCCCAATTTTACCATTTTGATTCTAAGTGCTGAATCTGGGCGCAATTCAGATCCGACTTGGAAACTTGTTCTCAGGCGCCCCCACACGCACAGAGCCTGAAAAAAATCGCGAGTCAGAATTGCGTTGTGGGCGGGGCTTATCGCCCCGAAACACTGCTGCTCCGATTGGAGCTTTGAACTATGCATGCGCAGTGAAAAAAAATTGAAAAACGTTCCCCGGTCACATTGCTCCCGCAAAAAACAGATAAAGCGGCCCAGGAGCGAAAAGTGGGAGCGATGACCCCCACAGACATCACTGTCCCCCTTCTCCACCCTTCCCCCCATCACTCGGACAGATTGCGACCCCCTGCACATTCCCCCCCCCCACCGATTGCCCCCATAGTGGCAGCGGTCCCCCCGACCACCCCCCCCCCCCTCCTCCCCACCAGAGATCCTTCTGGCCTCTCTCCCCCCCGACCAGAGAGTGATCGGGCCTCCCTCCTCCCCCCTTCCCCCCATCAGAGATGCATCTGACTCGCCTCCCTCCCCCCCACCAGAGAATGACCGGCCTCCCTCCTCACCAAAGAATGGTCTGGCCACTTTCCTCCCCCCGCTCACCAGAGAAGGATCTGAACCACTTCCCTCCTCTCCCCGCCTCACCAGAGAATGATCTGACCCGCCTCCCCCCCCCCCCCCCCCCCCCAAGAGAATGATCTGGTTTCCTTCCTCCCCCTCACCAGAGAATGATCTGGCCCGCCTCCCTCACCCCCCCCCCCCCCCCCCCCAAGAGAATGATCTGGTTTCCCTCCTCCCCCTCACCAGAGAATGATCTGGCCCGCCTCCCTCACCCCCCCCCCCCCCCCCCCCCCCCCCCCACCACCAATCTGAGTCAGAGAGCCGCTGGAAGCTCTGAACTTACCTCTTCAGAAGCTGGAGCGCTCAAAACAGAACTTTGCCAAGCATGTCTGTTTTGCGCCGAATCTGGACGTGCGAACACGATGGTAAAGGGGGAAATGCTGGTAAAGTTGGGCGGGCAGCCCATTAATTCAATTTAAATGCATGCAAATTGCCTCACGCCCGACTTTACCAAGTTTTTGCACCCGAAAACAGGCGCGCGCAATGGTAAAATCGGGCCCTAAATCTCAAGAACCCTAACTTTTCCAGGTCGGTATAATCGTGAATTCTAAGCTCTGGAAGAGGTACAACTCTTTAAGAGAGACATTTCTGCTATAATATATCTGTAAAGTCTATGTATCTTTGTTTAGTCTAAATACTTTATCTTAAGGTCAAGTTTATAGCACAATTAACATAAGCTCTTGTGATGTATTAATCTCTTAGTTGAGAATTTAAACTGACAATAAGTTTGACTGAATAAATTTAGCACTGCTGCCTCACAGCTCCAGGGACCCAGGTCCGATTCCCGACTTGGGTCACTATGTGGAGTTTGCACGTTCTCCCGTGTCTGCGTGGGTTTCCGTTGGGGGCTCCGGTTTCCTCCCACAGTCCAAAGATGTGCTGGTAAGGTGCAATGGCCATGCTAAATTCTCCCTCAGTGTACCCGAACAGGCACCGGAGTGTGGTGACTAGGGGATTTTCAGAGTCACTTTATTGCAGTGTTAATGTAAGCCTACTTGTGACTAATAAATAAACTTTTTTTAAAAATTACCTTGCTGAAAGGTGAAGATAACAGAATGTAAAGAGATTAAGAGAGAAGAGAGAGAAAGAGGAGCTCAAAGAGAGAAAGTGAAAAAGAGAGAAATGAAGAGAGAAAGGGAAAGGGAGAGAGAGAAAGGAATTGTTAAAACAATTAATCTCCAAGAATAGTTAATATATGAAGGAATGAGACTCTTTATGATAGTTGATTGGCAGCAATGAGCACTTATCAGGTGGTTATAGGGTACTTCGGTGTGCAATAAAAAGACTTAACTACCTGTGGCAAACTTAGTTCCTGTCCACTGTAAAAATACAACAACTTCAACCATTCATTGCATTTCAGTAGTACAAAAACAAAGAACAAAGAACAATACAGCACAGGAACAGGCCCTTCGGCCCTCCAAGCCCGTGCCGCTCCCTGGTCCAAACTAGACCATTCTTTTGTATCCCTCCATTCCCACTCCGTTCATGTGGCTATCTAGATAAGTCTTAAACGTTCCCAGTGTGTCCGCCTCCACCACCTTGCCCGGCAGCGCATTCCAGACCCCCACCACCCTCTGTGTAAAATACGTCTGATGCGCGATATAACTCACGAGGCTAGAGATGCTCGAGGAAATAAAGGTTTTTATTGACTACTACAATAGAGCTACCATATATAATACACAATCCCAGACTAAAGGGTCCCAGACAGAGCAGTGACCTTTATACCTCTCCCAGGAGGCGGAGCCCGACTGGGATGTACCATAAGAACTATATTACAGGTAGAACAGCCCAACCCTAACCCCAACAGTAACATATATACAGACTCATAGTACTGGCCAGACCCTGGCTCAGCACTACCTGGTGGGAACCAACGATGGTTTACCACAACGTCCTTCTGATACCCGTGTTAAACCTCCCCCCCTCACCTTGAACCTATGACCCCTCGTGAACGTCACCACCGACCTGGGGAAAAGCTTCCCACCGTTCACCCTACCTCTGCCTTTCATAATTTTATACACCTCTATTAAGTCTCCCCTCATCCTCCGTCTTTCCAGTGAGAACAACCCCAGTTTACCCAATCTCTCCTCATAACTAAGCCCTTCCATACCAGGCAACATCCTGGTAAACCTCCTCTGTACTCTCTCCAAAACCTCCACGTCCTTCTGGTAGTGTGGCGACCAGAACTGGGCGCAGTATTCCAAATGCGGCCCAACCAACGTTCTATACATCTGCAACATCAGATCCCAACTTTTATACTCTATGCCCCGTCCTAAAAAGGCAAGCATGCCATATGCCTTATTCACAACCTTCTCCACCTGTGACGTCACCTTCAAGGATCTGTGGGCTTGCACACCCAGGTCCCTCTGCGTATCTACACCCTTTATGGTTCTGCCATTTATCGTATAGCTCCCCCCTACGTTAGTTCTACCAAAATGCATCACTTCACATTGATCAGGATTGAACTCCATCTGCCATTTCTTTGCCAAAATTTCCAGCCTATCTATATCCTTCTGTAGCCTCTGACAATCTTCCTCACTATCTGCAAGTCCAGCCATTTTCGTGTCGTCCGCAAACTTACTGATCACCCCAGTTACACCTTCTTCCAGATCATTTATATAAATCACAAACAGCAGAGGTCCCAATACAGAGCCCTGCGGAACACCACTAGTCACAGGCATCCAGCCGGAAAAAGACCCTTCCACTACCACCCTCTGTTTTCTGTGACCAAGCTAGTTCTCCACCCATCTAGCCACCTCCCCCTTTATCCCATGAGTTCCAACCTTTTGCACCAACCTACCATGAGGGACTTTGTCAAACGCTTTACTAAAGTCCATATAGACAACATCCACGGCCCTTCCCTCGTCAACCATTCTAATCACTTCTTCAAAAAACTCCACCAGGTTAGTGAGGCATGACCTCCCTCTCACAAAACCATGCTGACTATCATTAATGAGTTTATTCCTTTCTAAATGCGCATACATCCTATCTCTAAGAATCCTCTCCAACAACTTCCCGACCACGGACGTCAAGCTCACCGGCCTATAATTTCCCGGGTTATCCTTCCTACCCTTCTTAAATAACGGGACCACATTAGCTATCCTCCAGTCCTCTGGGACCTCACCTGTGTCCAGTGACGAGACAAAGATTTGCGTCAGAGGCCCAGCGATTTCATATCTCGTCTCCCTGAGCAGCCTGGGATAGATTTCATCAGGCCTGGGGATTTGTCAGTCTTTACATTCCCTAAAAAAAAACCTAACACTTCCTCCCAGTGACAGTAAGAAGTTTAATAACACCAGGTTAAAGTCCAACAGCTTTATTTGGTAGCAAAAGCCACATAAGCTTTCGGAGCCTTAAGCCCCTTCTTCAGGTGAGTGGGAATTCTGTTCACAAACAGGGCATATAAAGACACAGACTCAATTTACAGAATAATGGTTGGAATGTGAATACTTACAGCTAATCAAGTCTTTAAGATATAAACAATGTGAGTGGAGAGAGCATCAAGACAGGCTAAAGAGATGTGTATTGTCTCGAGACAGGACAGCCAGTGAGACTCTGCAGGTCCAGGCAGGCTGTGGGGATTACAAATAGTGTGACATGAACCCAATATCCTGGTTGAGGCCGTCCTCACGTGTGCGGAACTTGGCTATCGGTTTCTGCTCAGCGACTCTGCGCTGTCGTGTGTCGTGAAGGCCGCCTTGGAGAACGCTTACCTGAATATCAGAGGCTGAATGCCCGTGGCCGCTGAAGTGCTCCTCAACAGGAAGAGAACAGTCTTGCCTGGTGATTGTCGAGCGGTGTTCATTCATCCATTGTCGCAGCGTCTGCATGGTTTCCCCAATGTACCATGCCTCGGGACATCCTTTCCTGCAGCGTATCAGGTAGACAACGTTGGCTGAGTTGCAAGAGTATGTACCGTGTACCTGGTGGATGGTGTTCTCACGTGAGATGATGGCATCTGTGTCGATGATCCGGCACGTCTTGCAGAGGTTGCTGTGGTGTCGTGGTCACTGTTCTCCTGAAGGCTGGGTAGTTTGCTGCGGACAATGGTCTATTTGAGGTTGTGCGGTTGTTTGAAGGCAAGAAGTGGGGGTGTGGGGATGGCCTTGGCGAGATGTTCGTCTTCATCAATGACATGTTGAAGGCTCTGGAGGAGATGCCGTAGCTTCTCCGCTCTGGGGAAGTACTGGACGACGAAGGGTACTCTGTCCACCATGTCCCGTGTTTGTCTTCTGAGGAGGTCGGTGCGGTTTTTCGCTATGGCGCGTCGGAACTGTTGATCGATGAGTCGAGCGCCATATCCTATTCTTATGAGGGCATCTTTCAGCGTCTGGAGGTGTCCGTTGCGATCCTCCTCATCCGAGCAGATCCTGTGTATATGGAGGGCTTGTCCATAGGGGATGGCTTCTTTAACGTGTTTAGGGTGGAAGCTGGAGAAGTGGAGCATCGTGAGGTTATCTGTGGGTTTGCGGTACAGTGAGGTGCTGAGGTGACCGTCCTTAATGGAGATGTATGTGTCCAAGAATGCAACCGATTCCGGAGAGTAGTCCATGGTGAGTCTGATGGTGGGATGGAACTTGTTGATGTCATCAAGTAGTTGTTTCAGTGATTGTTCACCATGAGTCCAAAGGAAGAAAATGTCATCGATGTATCTAGTGTATAGCATCGGGTGAAGGTCCTGTGCGGTGAAGAAGTCTTGTTCGAACCTGTGCATAAAGGTGTTGGCATATTGAGGTGTGAACCTGTGCATGAAGGTGTTGGCATATTGAGGTGCGAATTTGGTCCCCAAGGCTGTTCCGTGCGTCTGGATGAAGAACTGGTTGTTGAAGGTGAAGATATTGTGGTCCAGGATGAAGCGGATGAGTTGTAAAATTGCATCTGGAGACTGGCAGTTGTTGGCGCTGAGCACTGAGGCCGTTGCAGCAATGCCATCATTGTGGGGGATGCTGGCGTAGAGTGCCGAGACATCCATTGTGACGAGGAGAACTCTTGGTTCAACTGCTCCATGTGCGCCGAGTTTCTGTAGGAAGTCCGTAGTGTCGCGACAAAAGCTGGTGGTTCTTTGTACAATGGGTTTCAGGATGCCTTCGACGTAGCCGGAGAGGTTCTCGCACAGGGTCCCATTGCCCGATACAATGGGACGGCCAGGTGTGTTTGCCTTGTGTATCTTCGGGAGGCAGTAGAGATCTCCAACGCGGGGAGTACGTGGGATGAGGACGTGGAGGATGCTCTGAAGGTCCGGATCAAAGGTCTTGATCAGACTGTTGAGTTGACGGGTGTGTTCTTTGGTCGGATCTGCGGGTAACTGTCTGTAGTGTTCCTCGTTGTTTAGTTGTCGGTACACTTCTTTGCAGTAATCCGTTCTGTTCAGTATGACGATGGCCCCTCCTTTGTCTGCTGGCTTGATGACAATGTTGCGGTTGGTCTTGAGAGCGCGGATGGCGTTGCGTTGTGCTTGGGTGATGTTCGGGGCTGTCTTGTGAGTGCGGCTGATGAATTTGGTGTTGACGCACCTCCTGATGGCTTGGGCATACATGTCAAGTCGAGGGCAGCAGCCTTCCGGAGGAGTCCAATTCGATTCTTTCCTCTTCGGATGCACTGCGGATCTCTCTGTCGGCTGTTCCGGTTCATTGGCTGTCTCATTGTGTTCGCTGTTGGCCTCTTGGAGTTTGTGGAAGAACTCCTGCAGCCTCATTCGCCTAATGAATTCCTCTGTGTCTGCTGCGAGACTGATGGGGTCTATTTTGGTGGTGGGGCAAAAATTAAGCCCTCGGCTGAGAACTTCGATTTCATCTGGTTGAAGTGTGTAGTCGGACATGTTGACAATGGACTTCCCTGCAGTGGTACTATTTTCTACTGTGGTACCGGGGGCTTAATTAATTAAAATTAATCCGAGGGCGGTCATTGTTTTGGCAAAATGAGATGGACAGCAATTTTCTGGATGTTGGCATTCAAAACTCCTCACCTCAACTGCTGTGGCATCCACACAAATAATAATGAACACCATCAGTCTGACTGTTATATAACCTAGCCTGTTGTAAGCAAGAGCTTTACATTCCCTGTGGCAAAATTGACAGAGCAAAGATTGTACTTATGTAGTTGAGAGGAAATGAGCAAAATGCTCAACTCACTTTCCTGGGCTCCCAGCATGGAATTAAATTCCAAAGATGTCTGGAGTTTTCCTACAGTTTTTACCCGAGCTTGTTGTCTGAGCTAAACTTCAATAACAGAGAGCACTATTGGACACATCTACCTTTGCAGCAAAATACCCATCAAATATGTCATACATACCTAAAACAAGTGATAGCAACTCTGAAATACCTCGTTCACTGTTCCAATCATTAGTGATGGCCGAAGTAATAAAATAATATATTATAGAGCATCATAAGGTGAACATAACTCAACCCAAGTACAAACACTGTTCAAGGGATCTGCAGATCCAATGAGAATTTTTAATTACTTTAATTTTGTGGTCATTTGGAACTACAGAACTTGAGCATTGCTGTGAAAAGAGACATGTTAAAATTTTTCAGCCTGCACTCATCAGGCCGCTTAGCAAGATGAAGCTGGTTGTTTCACACTGACATTATGGGGTGGCACAATGGTTAGCACTGCTGCCTCACAGCTCCAGGGACCCGGGTTCAATTCTGGCCTTGGGTGACTGTCTGTGTGGAGTTTGCGTGTTCTCTCTGTGTCTGCATGGGCTTGCTCTGGGAGGAAGCCAGAGCACCCACAGTCCGAAGGTATGCAGGTTAGGTGGATTAGACATGGTAAATTGACCCTTAGTGTCCCAAGATGTGTAGTTGAGATGGATAAGCCAAGATGATTTTTTTTCCCTGGATGGTGCTGGAGCGTGGCGACTTCTTGCAAGCTGTGCCCAGCATACCTTCTAATTCTATCTTTTACTCTCGTTCTATGCTTTTAAAACTTCACTCTAACTCTTTTAAATTCTCTAACAATGCTTTAATTCATTAAGTTGATCTTTCTCTACGCCCTAGCTACAACTGTAACACTACATTCTGCACTCGCTCGCTTTCTTCTCTATGAACGGTATGCTCTGTCTGTATAGCACGCAAGAAATAATACTTTTCACTGTATGCTAATACATGTGACAATAACAAATCAAATCAAATGTGTGGGGTTACAGGGATAGTGTGGAGGATGAGTGGGGACCTGAGAAAGATACTCTGTCACAGAGTCGGTGCAGACTCGATGGGCTGAATTGTAGTGAGTCTATATTCTATTCTGTGATTTTATGCAGTGGTAGCATGAGTGGTAGAGACCGTTTTCAACCAGTGACTTGCCAGTAGGGGGAGTGGACAGAGTCTATTTGCACCACCATGCTGGATGCTGACTGCTAGAGGGCACTATTGCATTACATTATGTACATTAGTACATAATGCATTGGGAGATTGTCCCCGGACATCCTCTTCCATCCCTCCGATTGCCCCTCAATCGCGGCCCCCTGGATTGCGCCCCCCCCACGGCATCCATTGATCACATTCCCCCAATTTCCCCCTCACCACCCCGCCCCCCCCACCCCTCCCCAATTGGTCACTACTTCTGTTACCACCACACCCCCCCTCCCCCGCCACTCCCTGTTGATTGCTGCCATGGCAATCCCCGATTGCAGAGTGTGCAGCTCCCCACACAGTCTCCTCTTCAAACCCTGACCCCTTAAACCCTGCGCCCTCTCCTTAGGCCCCACCCCAAAGCACTGCCTAGTGCCTTGTGGACAATACCAGGGTGCCTGCAAGGCACCACCAAGATTCCAGGATGGCAATGCCAGGGTGCCCAGTGGGCAGTGCTAGGGTGCCAGGCTGGCACTGCCCAAACCACCCATGGGGCCTCAATAGTCTCCAATCCCACTGGCGAGGCCATCACTTCTGGTCCCCATTGCTGGGGACCATACATGATCCTCGACTGTTGAGGAACTCCACCGACTAAGCTGTTAAGGCAACCTCACTAATAATATTTAAATTACAAAATGAATATTATAATCAGCCTTGAGCTTGGGAAGGAAGGGCATGAGGCTGAATATACTAGCAATTCAGTGCCTGTATCATCACAAGAGGTAAGAAATCTGGTGTGAACCCCATTTTTCACCTCTCTTGTAATCTTATCTGCTCACCATACTGACTGGAAACACGCACTCTCTCCAGTCGACTATTTCTGGAGCAACTTAATTGTGAAAGTTTATTTATTAGTCACAAGTAGGTTACATTCACACTGCAATGAAGTTACTGTGAAAATCCCGTAGTTGCCACACTCCGGCGGCTGTTCGGGTCCACTGATAGTCATGATGTGGAGATGCTGGCGTTGAACTGGGGTAAACACAGTAAGAGTTTTAACAACACCAGGTTAAATAAACTTGTTGGACTTTAACCTGGTATTGTTAAAACTCTTACTGCGGGTACACTGAGGCAGAATTTAGCACGGCCAATTCACCTAACCTGCACATTTTTGGACTGTGGGAGGAAACCAGAGCACCCGGAGGAAACCCATGCAGATACAGGGAGAATGTGCAAACTCCACACAGACAGTGACCCAAACTGTCCCAAGGAACCAAGGACCTGGGTCCTTGGAGCTATGAGACAGCAGTGCTAACCAAAATCAAATCAAAATCAAGACGGGGGACGTTGAGGCTCAACTGTCTACGGGAAGCTAGTGGATGAGTGAAATCATTATTGATTGGATAAAAACAGTCAGAGGTGTTTGATACAAAGATGTAACAGAGTGGGAAAAAGGTGAGAGCCCAAGGGTATCCATGAGTTAATGTAAAAAAGAGTCAGAAAGTAAATCACCAACCAAAAAAGACCTGAGGGAAAACAAAACAGACATAAACATAAAAGCTAATAGAAGACTATATGAAAGTCATTTGTTTAGCAATGTAGAGAACCAATTTCTATCAGAGGGTTTGCCATTTTCCTAATTAATTACGGATGATTCATTATTATATTTAAAAGCAGAATTCTGGAAGCATATAATATTGAATAAAGTTCATACTCACCATTATGGACCCGGCCCTAACTTTCAAGGTGGTAGATAACGTGTTAAATGTCAGATTCCAGAACTTTAGACAGTACAAATACAAGAGCAATAGTCAGTTTGAAGGATATCATATTTTGACATTTTCCACACAAAAGGATTTAATTAATTTCTAAGTTAAAGTTTTCAGAAAAGCGTAGCATTGGATTTTTTTTTAAACGTGTTTAACCAATTGAAGGAGAGGTCATTTGTATCCTCTGGAAGTTACTTTACCATAGGTTGTAAACTATAAGCAAACTGAGTTGCATGTCTTGGTAATTGGAAAGCACCTCATATCCATTGTGTATGAAAGCCTTTGATCCTTTTTCACTGAGAACAAAAGGAAGGAGATAGAGACAGAAATAAGCCCTTGTGAAGGTTATTCAAAAAGAAAGCAGGAAAGATTTCGCTTGAGCCGAAGAGGTTTGAACGCGAGAAAACAGTTGGAAGTGAATTTTTTTCAGCAAGAAAGCGTAATGACAACAGAACCCAGGAATGTAACAATAGTGCCATCTTGTCGCCTTAAGTGGATCTTCATGGCTTTTGCATGTGCCCTCAATTGTCCCTCCAACCTTTCTGGAAGCAGACTGAGAAAGCACCGTGTAAGATGTGAATTGATACATTGCTTTATTTCACAGCGACGTACACACACCAGAACAGCAGTTACAATTGGACTCACTTAATTTCTCTTCATGTAGTAATACAAAAATACATGTTTCAAACACCAGAACCAAAATGAACAGTTCTGTAACTAGATGAAATGAGATCTGATGAAACACATAAAATTTTCCACCCAAATTATTAATTGACTTCCAACTGTTACATAATATTTACATAGATTAATATAGATATGCATGTGAATGACCAAGCAAAATGATTAAATTCAGAACCTATTCCTTACATGATTGAAATTCATTATTTAAATAATTGTATTGGTATGGTGCACTGTCCTGTTCCTTGTCGTCTACAATTCCTATGTGTGACACATTCATTCCAATTTATCTTTCTATTTCAGATCCTGCTAATCTTCTGCTTGTTGCTTGTCATCCAATTTTCTCAAAGCGAGACGAGGATTCACACGCTAAACTTTGTTCAGTAGCTCTGAAAATAAGGCCAAGCATCCCATAAAGTAGAAATAGTAAGAGGTATCAGGCCGTCCTTTGAGGATAGGTGACAAATGTCACCAGCATCCAGGTTTCTTCGTTGTGTTAGATTCAGCTGTGGGGTTGCATTGAAAATTGGAATAATTATCATCGGGTCAGAAAAACTTCATTCTAAGTAATAGATTCTGTGTTATAAGAAGGAGAAAGAATATTAAAACTGGGTCATAGTATGACTACAGACCTTATCTAAAAGAGCTCAGAGCTCTGGAGTACACCATTTAAAGAAAAGAAAAATGACTATCTGAAATTACATATTAATATTACCAGGAACAGAATTACGAAGAGTTATCAGGCAACATTTTCTGTGACTGCATTTTGACTCAAGAACATGAAGATAGGTCATAGAAGTCTCAAAGAGGAAGAGATTTAAGAAAGCAGCATTACTGAGAACTCGTGCTTTCCTTGTAAATCAATCTCGTTCGGTTTTCTTTTTACCTGCTTAAGACAAAAATCAGATCATTGGAATCCATAATAAATGAGTTTTGGTCTATTATAGCTCAATCCACAGTGAATTATTTTTCCAGATCGTGGAAGAGCAAGGGGACACAGTCAGAGTAACCAGTGATTGGATGCGTAGAGAGAACAATCTAAATTGGCTTCTTTCTGTCAGAAAACCTATTTCAGATCTGTCAGATTTGAAACTCATGAAGGAAATATTTTAAATTATTTTACAAATTGGCTGGTTTATACTGGCCTGAGCTAAAGAATGATCAATTATTGATGCTCAGATAGCAATTCACAGCCACAAGCTGATCTTTTCAAAATACCAGTCTTCTACAATGTTTTAGGTACCTCTTTCACCCAAATCCCTGATATTTCACTTAGGAAATGTGTTCGAAATAAACAGCATACTGATTTGCCTGATAGCAGAAAGTAGCACTGGTTTCCACACAACTTGGCTGGATTTCATTAGAGTTCAGCTGCGGTGATAAAAAGAAATAATAGACATTTATGAGCTGGCACGAGGGTGGATCTGTGTTTTCTCCAAACAAATGAAGCTCCTCAGTAAATTTGATATATATCTAAGTGAAACTTTAAAAAAAAAGTTAACACAACAGTTTCACAACCAGCTCCAGTCAAGCTACGTTTGGTGAGGAGAAAATGGAGTGACATCTTGAAATCCTGGTGCCAGTTCAAAGGTGAAACAAGCATGGCTGCCTGCAGAATAAGATCACAACAACAAAGATGTTGTTAAAGGCAAAATACTGCGCATGCCGGAATCTGAAACATAAACAGAAAATGCTGGAAAATCTCAGCAGGTCTGACAGCATCTGTAGAGAGAGAATAGAGCCAATGTTTTGAGCCTGGAGTCTGGATGATCCCTCAGAGCTGAAGAGAAGGAAAATTTATACTATGGGGCAGGGTGGGGGGCGGGGTGGGGGCAAGGGTGTGGATGCTGTAATTGGACTAAAGCAATGTAAATGGTGATGACAAAGGCTGAGAAAGGTGGCTTTTGGAGACAAAATGGAGAGTGAGATTTCAGAAGTGGAAAAATAAAAACTAAGAAGAAAAAGTGATTAAAATTGATGAATGAGGTGAAAAGAAGAAATGAAATAAAATAAATGGAAATGGGGCAAAGGTGGAGGGGAGAGTTCATGCTCTGAAGTTGTTGAACTCAAATGTTCAGTCCAGAAAGCTGGAGAGTGCCCAGTCGGAAGATGAGGTGCTGCTGTTCCTCCAGTTTACGTTGGGGTTCACTAGAACATTGCAAAATGCCAAAGATGGACATGTGGACAGGAGAGCAGGGTGATGTATTGAAATGGCAAGCGACAGGAAGGTCTGGGTCCTGCTTGCGGAAGGGCTGAAGGTGTTCAGCAAAGAGATCACCCAGTCTGCGTTTGGTCTTACCCATGTAGAGTCGACTGTATTGGGAGCAGCAAATGCAATAGACCAGATTAAAGGACGTGTACATGAGGCGCTGCTTCACCTGATGGAACAACAAAGATGTTGCTCCATCTTTAACATAATAAAATGTTTAGCACTTCACAGGAATATTGTGAAAAGGAACAACACCCAACTACAAAAGGAGAAATAAGGCCCAATATCCAAAGTTATGGTCAAAGAGCTAAGTTTTTAAGAGTGTCTTCAAGGGACTAAGTAAGGAAGAGAGGAGGAAAGTTATTGGAGTACCCTTCCTGAGTTTCCGACTTAGGAAACCAAAAGCATGGCCACCAATAGTGGACGATTAAAATCAGGGACACTCAAGAACCAGAATTAGTTGAGCGCTGATATTTTGGAGAATTGTGGGGCTGGAGGGAATTACAGATAAGGAAGGGGGTGGGGTTGTGGTTATGGAGAGATTTGAAAACAAGAGTGTGAGTTTTAATTCCAAGATGTTTCTTGACAGTGAGCCAGTGTAGGCGAGATGGTTTAAATGGTACTTGGCATGATTTGATTTGATTTATTATTGTCACATGTATTAACATACAGTGAAAAGTATTGTTTCTTGTGCGCTATACAGACAAAACATACTGTTCACAGAGGAGGAAACGAGAGTGCAGAATGTAGTGTTACAGTCATAGCTCGGGTGTAGAGAAAGATCAACTTAATGCAAGGTAAGTATGAGTAAGTGGATAGGCAGCAGAGTTTTGGATGACCTCAAATTTATGGAGGATAGAATGTGGGAGATCAGGCAGGAATGTTTTGAAATAGTCTAGGCTACAGGTATCAAAACATGAATGAAGGTTTCAGCAGCAGAAGGGCCGAGGAACTATCACAGTCAGGTGACGCCATGGAGGTGAAAGTGGTTGGTTTTGGTGACAACACAGATGTGGGTTAGAAGCACATTATAAAATGATCATACCTTGGAAAATTGCAGGATCAGGAGTGATCTCAGGTACAACTTGTTTTTTTGTATGAATTGTTCATTTAAGTCTGCTTGGAATCTGGACAAAAATGTATATTTATAAACTGCTTACAGATTTGATCTACCACTGCTTGAATATCCTCCATTTCTGTTATATCAAAGAGGGACTGCCAGTTTGATATCATTGTCCAGCAAAAGAGGCTATAGTAACAAATGGCAAAGTAGCCCATATACTAGACGGGATTTTCCACGCACCCCCATGACATGTTTTGTGGTGGCAGAGGTGGCACACCATTGGCTGATCTTGGAATCTTATGGTCCCATACCTGTCAACAGGTTTTTCCATTGCATGCACTCACTTGCGGCCAGAGATGGCCAAAACAGATCATTCACTTGGCACTTCTGGCTGAAGCTGGTATCAACTGCTTCAACCTTGTCTTTTGTACTAATGCGCCGGTCTCCTCCACCATTGAGGATTTGTGGAGCTTCCTCCACCGGCTATTTAATTGTGCATCACCATTTACAACCGGCTCTGGCAGGACTGCAAAGCTTAGATCTAATCCTTTGATTGTGGGATTGCCTATCTCTGTCTATGACATGCTGCTTCCACTGTTTAGCCTGCAAGTAGTCCAGTGTCATAGCTTTACCACTTTGGCACCTCATTTTTAGGTATGTCTGGTGCTGCTCCTGATATGCTGTCCTGTACTTTTCATTGGTCAGGACTGATCCTCTGGATTGGTAATGGTAGAGTGGGGGATATGCCAGGCCATGAGATTACAGATTGTGGTTGCATGAAATTCTGCTTTTGCTGGTAACCCATAGCGCCTCATGGATGACCAGTTTTGAGTTGCTAAATCTGTTTGAAATCAATTGCATTTTATACGGTGTTAGTGCCACACAACATGAGCGAAGGTATGCTCAATGTGAAGAAAGTACTTTGCGTACAGTGGTAACTGTGTGTGCCATCTCCAAGATGCTTGGCCACAACTCATCAAGGTTCGTTTTGACAGCATCTTCCAAAATGACCTTCTACTATCTTGAAGTTCAAGGGCAGCATATTCTTTGGAGCACCACCACCTGGAAATTCCCTCCAAATCACAGACCAACCTGACTTGGAACTATATCATTGTTCATTCAATGTTGTTGGGTCATCATCCTAGAATGTTGGGTGTATCTACAACACATGGACTGAAGCGGCTCAAGAATGTAACACACCACCTCTATGGGAAATTTGGGGTGGTCAATAAATACTGACCTATCTAGCAATGTCCATAACTCATGGACACATAAAAATAACCCCACCCCCGCCCCCCACTTCTGGATGAAAGATCATTGTTGGAGCTGAATATGGGTGCAACTAAGATATGATCTTGAACTACTCTTGAAGCAATGTCTGGGGTTGAGATGATTGGCCTCCAACAGCCCCAACCATCTTCCATGTGCTTGATGGAGGGATCTATTAGTGGAAGGATTTAAGTCAGAGACTTAAGATTCAGGGCAGGGAGAGCAGGTAAAGGTTGTATTACAAAAAGTTATACTCACTTGAAAAGGAAAGTTTTGTTTAGGAATTAAAGGAGAGAGAGTTGTTGTGTTATGTAAATGTGTTCAGCAGAGCAAGGGTTAACACGGAACTGGAAAATAACATCACCCATGGTAAAATGTATAGAGTCACATGGTAATAGATCCAGAGAGAACAGTTTGGAGGGAACATTCTAGAAGCAGTCTTCCTGTATGGAAACAATGCTATGAATATAACAGTACTGTTATATAGTACCAATAAATGGTTCACGTTTAAACATGCAAGTCTCAAGCTCCTCATCACTAAGACACCACCACAGCAGTGAGACACCACAGTGCAAGGTACTGCAGTCTGCTCCCACCCCCATAAAATTAAAATTCTGTCCTTGTGGGCACTTTCTCTCAAGACGGGCAGGCTGAGCTGACAATTTTAATGTATCCAGGATAAAAAGCTAGGCCAACATGTACAGTAGATCCATACTAATTCACTAATTTGTTAGCTTCTTAAGTCAGCAGGTAGCACAATTAGATAATGGGGAAAATGTGATTTGCTTCTATTTCCGCACTTTAAAATATAGCCTAAAGCACATATTTGCTGCAAATCTGATAA
This sequence comes from Mustelus asterias, assembly GCF_964213995.1. Classification (NCBI taxonomy): domain Eukaryota; kingdom Metazoa; phylum Chordata; class Chondrichthyes; order Carcharhiniformes; family Triakidae; genus Mustelus; species Mustelus asterias. The sequence continues at coordinate 120,329,524 of NC_135804.1, read as the reverse complement.
CTCTGTATAAATAGCTCACTAATGAAAGACTTTTGGTGGAGTCGTGTCAAATCTTGAGGTCTCAAAAGTTACTCGCTTAATCACTTTTACCGACTTTGCAATATTTTAAATCCTTTTTCTGACATGAAATAAGAGATTACTTCATGCCATTTCCTGACACATGGGGCTGGAATTAAGTAAATTTTCCCATGTGGACTAGCAAAGTAACAAATGTGATCCATCAAATCACTGACTGAATGGTGAAAACTACAATTTTGCCTGGGGAATCTAGAACATAGGGCCACAGTCTCAGAACTAAAGTGGGGGCGTTTCTCCCAATAAAATTCGAAGTGCTGAATTTGTATGAAAACTGGAGTAACTCCTGCCGATTTTTTTAGCAGGATTTGCAAAATGAATCTCCCACAATCTGAGCACTGCAGAGTGCCCTCGAGAAATTTAGACTGAAAATCAGTGGGTGGGGCCTATTCCTGCTGGAGAGGACGGCAGCATAACGCTGAGCGGGCCACTGCGCATGCGCCGATCTGTCAAAACAAAGATTGGCACATTGCAGGCTTCCAGATCACTGGTCAGCCCCGCAAGCCCCCAACGCTAGCTTTCTGGCCACCCTCACCCTCTGATTCCTGGCCACCTAGACTTCTCCAGGCCAGCCCCAATGTCATCCCCACTCTGCCAGTCCCTATCTTCCCGAAACTCCCCCAGCCGTCCCGATCCCCCTGGAAGTCTGACTACTGCCACCCTCCCCCACCCCAGCCACTGCAGTCCTGACCCCCGGCAGTCCTGAATACCCCCAGCAGTTGAGACCCCCCCCAACCCGGATGGCCAGCCCTGATCACCTCTTCGCTCCCTCTGTCCCCGATCCCTATGCAGAATGGCAGCAGCACCGTCCACCCCCACCGATCGCGCCCCTGGTAGTCCCCATCCTAATAGGCCCCACCCCCACTGTCCCCACCCCCTTGGCACTGCCTGATGCCAAGCTGTCCCCTCGGCATTGCCACTTCACCCCTTTGGCAGTGCCAGGTGCCAAGCTGGCACTGCGAATCTGGCACTGCTCAGGGGGCACCCCCTTCCCCCAACCTCCTGGGGTGGCCACTGTGGCCTCTGGCCCCTTCAGCGGGGTCGGCCGCCTGTTCCCTGCTAGTGGGGAGCAGGTGTAAACCCCGCTGGAGTGAACCACTCCTGGCAGGGGAGGGGGAGACGCAAGTGGGCCCAGTGACTTCATTCCCAGGCCCACTAATTCAATTTAAATATTTGAATCTGCTCCGCACTGATTTTCGGCATGGAGCTGATTACTCCAACAAAAATGGCCTCCTATGATGTCTTCCAGACAATTGCACTGCCAGAGCAGTGCAGCGGGCTGGGAGAATTGCCTCCGTGGTGTCAACTAATTAAGATGATGTTGAGGAGAAGTTTCTTCACTCAAAGGACTGTGAATCTTTGGAACTGTCGACTTCATAGAGAGTTGTGGACGCATGTCGCTTGGAGACATTCCAGACAGAGCTCAATAAGTTTTTTGATGCAAAGGAATTAAAGAATTTTGGAATAGTGCAAACATGCAGACTTAGGGTAGAAGATCAGCCATGATGTTGTTGAAAGGCAGAGCAGGCTTGTATAGCCAAGGGGCCTGCTCCTTTCTGTTCCATATGTTCTCCCATAATGAATCACGCACAAACTCAAATTGCTCAAGGTACAGATAAAATTCTCAATTCAAGCCTTAGGCTCTCGGCAAACAAGTAAGTCTATGCTTGCGAAAATTTTTACCAGTATTTATAATTGCGTAGAATTTCCCCATACCGATTAGCTTTTACACTATATATATCTGTGTGTGTGTGTTCCTATTCAATATCTATCCTGTAAACAAAGCTTGCATTCTCTATAATCTTGAGACAGTAATTTTATGCCCAATTTCTAAACAACAGCAACATCCAGGAAGATAAAGAATTGTTCCCCCTCGCTCACTTATGACAATGGCCCCAAAATTAAGCACATTCAACCCTTCAATTGATGACAACAGAACTGACATTCACCATATCACTTGCCACAAAAGTCAATGGACGCAATTTCCCCCCCTCCTACTCTGCTGGTCGAGTACCTGAGGCTCCATCCTCCTCCTCCACCCCCCCCGCCCCCCACTACAAGCGTGAAACTCCCTACGGCCAAAAGAATTGACAGAGTTTGGGATAATTGCATGGGGTAGCTCAACGAAAAAAACAGAATGTAACTCTCCAGTTTTCAGACCTTTGTGACACTTGGAATTTTTGTGGGGAAAATCCTGCCCAATATAAACCCACAAATTAAAACACCTGACAAACAAGCTATCTCTGTTAAAAGGAACAGATATTTGCCCGGATCCTTTTGTAACACAAAACACTTATGAAATAACATTAAAACAGTAGCCATTGGATGGGAGAAATGTTCGGAATTACCTTAAGTCAAGCACTACTCACCATTATTGAATGGATGCACAAGAGCCAGGTGTCTTGTGATTAAATATTCTGGTCTTGGTCAATTAGTCAATTGTTAGACAACTCACTTCCCGGCTTGGGTCACTGTCTGTGTGGAGTTTGCACATTCTCCTCGTGTCTGCGTGGGTTTCCTCCGGGTGCTCTGGTTTCCTCCCACAGTCCAAAGATGTGCGGGTTAGGTTGATTGGCCATGCTAAAAATTGCCCCTTAGAGTCCTGAGATGCGTAGGTTAGAGGGATTAGTGTGTAAATATGTAGGGAAACTGGGGTAGGGCCTGGGTGGGATTGTGGTCGGTGCAGACTCGATGGGCCGAATGGCCTCCTTCTGCACTGTAGGGTTTCTATGATTTCTTCTATGATAAACTCTTGCCCAATCCTTACCAGCCTGCCCGGGCTATTAAACTGACAACCTTCTATTCAGAATTATTTCTCTGTGATCTATTGTTCAATTCTACCATGTTGTTTCAAGCAATGGAAGATACAAGTTTAAAAAATCCATCAGAGAGAAATATCAGTGAGCTCAACACATTAACATCAATTCTTTGAAATAATGAACCACATAGTTCCAATATGCTGCTTTTTCCACATTTTCATTTTTTTATATCAAAAATTTATCCCCCTTCCTTATAAAAGCCATTGTGCAATTTGTTTCTCTGCATGTTGCCATGAAGATTTTCTATGCAGTTAAACTATCCTTCATTTTTTTTCCCCTTCATTTGCTTGGCTTAAATTCACCTTAAATTCATATCAGAAATCAGCTGCGTAGGATTTGATTTGATTTATTATTGTCACATGTATTAGCGTACAGTGAAAAGTATTGTTTCTTGCGTGCTATACAGACAAAGCATATCGTTCATAGAGAAGGAAGCAAGTGCAAAATGTAGTGTTACAGCCATAGCTCGGGTGTAGAGAAAGATCTACTTAATGCAAAGTAGGTCCATTCAAAAGTCTGACAGCAGCAGGGAAGAAGCTGTTCCTGTGTCGGTTGGTAAGTGACCTCAGACTTTTGCATCTTTTTCCCGATGGAAGAAGGTGGAAAAGAGAATGTCCAGGGTGCATATGGTCCTTAATTATGCTGGCTGCTTTGCCGAGGCAGCAGTAAGTGTAGACAGAGTCAATGGATGGGAGGCTGGTTTGCGTGATGAATTGGGCTACATTCACAACCTTTTGTCGGGAAACTCAGGGCTCTGTACTGGGACCTCTGCTATTTGTGAGTGTTCCGCAGGGCTCTGTACTGGGACCTCTGCTATTTGTGATATATATAAATGATTTGGAAGAAGGTGTAACTGGTGTAATCAGCAAGTTTGCGGATGACACGAAGATGGCTGGAATTGCGGATAGCGAAGAGCATTGTCGGGCAATACAGCAGGGTATAGATAGGCTGGAAAATTGGGCGGAGAGGTGGCAGATGGAGTTTAATCCGGATAAATGCGAAGTGATGCATTTTGGAAGAAATAATGTAGGGTGGAGTTATACAATAAATGGCAGAGTCATCAGGAGTATAGAAACACAGAGGGACCTAGGTGTGCAAGTCCTCAAATCCTTGAAGGTGGCAACACAGGTGGAGAAGGTGGTGAAGAAGGCATATGGTATGCTTGCCTTTATAGGACGGGGTATAGAGTATAAAAGCTGGAGTCTGATGATGCAGCTGTATAGAACGCTGGTTAGGCCACATTTGGAGTACTGCATCCAGTTCTGGTCGCCGCACTACCAGAAGGACGTGGAGGCTTTGGAGAGAGTGCAGAGAAGGTTTACCAGGATGTTGCCTGGTATGGAGGGTCTTAGCTATGAGGAGAGATTGGGTAGACTGGGGTTGTTCTCCTTGGAAAGACGGAGAATGAGGGGAGATCTAATAGAGGTGTACAAGATTATGAAGGGTATAGATAGGGTGAACAGTGGGAAGCTTTTTCCCAGGTCGGAGGTGACGATCACGAGGGGTCACGGGCTCAAGCAGAGAGGGGCGAAGTATAACTCAGACATCAGAGGGACGTTTTTTACACAGAGGGTGGTGGGGGCCTGGAATGCGCTGCCAAGTAGGGTGGTGGAGGCAGGCACGCTGACATCATTTAAGACTTACCTGGATAGTCACATGAACAGCCTGGGAATGGAGGGATACAAACGATTGGTCTCGTTGGACCAAGGAGCGGCACAGGCTTGGAGGGCCGAAGGGCCTGTTTCCTGTGCTGTACTGTTCTTTGTTCTTTGTTCTTTGTTAAGATTAATGATTTATTTTCAAACATTTGTTTGACATATTGGCCGTAACTCTCCGACCTCGCCAACAGCTGGGATTCTCCGGTCCCACTGCAATGAATGGAGTTTTGGCTGAACACCAAATTCTCTGTTCTCACTGGTAGCATGGACAAAGTGAACAAAATTGGTGAATCCCACTCATTATTTTTAGCTGCACACTGATGCACTATCAATTATGCGACGACTAGTGAGTACGCAAAAACAAACAGGCTTTTATTCACAAAAGAAAGACTTGGAGCGCACCCATGCTGATGAACAGGTCCGGCGACTGAGCAGGGGGGTTGGGGGCAGTCACCTTTATACCCGGGGGGGGGGAGGAGTCTCAGGCAGGGCAGGCAGGGGCATGTCCAGGAATGTAAAACATACACACAGGCAATAAATTAACAGTGGTTTACCACACACACACTCTTTGTAAAGAATATTTATTAGTCACAAGTAAGGCTTACATCAACACTGCAATGAAGTGACTGTGAAATTCCCGACATCGCCACAGTCCGGGTCAATGCACCTTTCAGACTGTGAGAGGAAACTGGAGCACCCGGAGGAAACCCACGCAGATACGGGGAGAACTTGCAGACTCCACATAGACAGTGACCCAAGCCGGGAATCAAACCCAGGTCCCTGGCGCTGTGAAGCAGCAGTGCTAACTGTGCTACCGTGCCGCGACTGGAGAGTGGAATTGCTCGTCAAATGGCTGACTGAGGACATCTTCTCAGTAATTTAACCTAATGAGTTTTGTGGTATTTGCTGTTTGATAAGGAACAGATTCGAAAATAAATTGAGGAATGTCATCATCATTCCCCTGTGATATTTTCTGATCTTTTCTTGTTTACATTTGAGCATTCAGATATTTGTTTGGCAAAAATTTAATAGATAAATGATTATTTGCACCAATCACAAGTTTTCACCGTCCCTTTGAGATTTTACTTTCACCTTCAGAAGATGTGACTGCAAGTGTGTATCAGGCAAAAAGCTTCTGATTGTTTGCATTTATATTAGTGGAGACAAAAATCACATGTTTTAAATACAATTATTCATGTGCGGAATATTAATTTTGAATGTTCTGGTGTAAACATAATAACAGCAACAATCTATGGGGAAGTGATTCTCTGTCCTCGCCACGCCTGGCACAAATTATCCAGAATAGCGTATGGACCTAAAAATTGGTTTCTTGCCCGGCGCAAAACTGTTTGCGATCCTCCCGGCCCCTTTCTAATGGCGAGAACCAGATTGCAACCAGAAAGGGTGCAAGGCCGATTAGCATATTTAAAGTAACATTTAAATATGCAGAGCCTGTTCGAATCCCAGCACATGGAATTCTCTGGCCTTCGGGCATGGCGCGAAAACAGCGAGAATTGCCATTGGTCCACTCTAGTGGAGACCTGGCACCATGGCCACGCTGGGGGGCTTGGAGGCCATTGGAGCCCCCGAGTGGGCAGGCAGTGCCCACCCAGCAATGTTGGCCAATGATGGCCACTTGCCACCCTGGCAGTGGCCATCAGGCAACATGGCAGTGCCAGTGAGGCACACCAGCAGTGTGCCAAAGGATGGGGCCTGAGGGGGGCTATGATGAGAGTATTATGCAAGGGAGCTATGAGCTATGCAAGAGAGGTCATGCAGGGGTGGATCATGTCAGTGGTTATGATGGGGGGGGGGGCGGGAGGGACATGTCAGGAGTCAGGCAGGAGACCCATTGGGAGAGCCCCAATGTCGGCAACCCATGTTGGGAAGGGTGTGGGGAAACATGCTGCCTATGAGGGGGACAGATCCCGATGTCCATGGGGTAGGGAGTGTCTCCCAGTGCACTGTGGAACTGGGGCACCCTTGCAATATGGCGCCCGCTGGGCTCATGAGCGTGTTTAGGTCCCTGCCTCCAAAAAAGTGACTGAGAGTGGGAGGATTGCAGTGCGGAGCACGTCTGAGAGATCAGTGCAGATCGCTCTGTTATTCTCACAGTTATGACATTTGAATTCCACTCTGTATTTATATAGTGCCTTTAATAGTTCAAAGACTGGAATATTATAAAACAAAATAAGGTCCTGAGCAATACAAGTGAGGAGATAATAGGTCAAATGACCAAAAGCTTGGTCAAAGAGGGAGATTTTAAGGAACATCTTAAAGGAGCAAAGCAAGGTCAAAAAGTGGAGAAGTGTAGCTATTCCATTATTTAGGGATTTAGGTAAGTGAAGGCGTGGCCTTCTCCAACCTATTTGAACATGTGACTGTGACTATGGAACATTTCCCCTCATTCTTTGCTGCCTCCCCTCAGCCTTTGACTTTGAAAACATTGGTTGGAATTTTACCAGCCCACTCACCATGGGCATTGGAGCAGGCACGGGGCAAACCATGGAAAGGTCCGTTACCTCGGGCAGGCTTTTATGTTTTTGGGGTGAACGAGACTGTAAAATCCAGCCCAGCCCAGTAGTTTTCTCTATTGCCTTTCCTCCATTCCCTGACGTTTTTGGGATGGCCATTTCTTGTGCCCATCTTTACTTGTTGAATTATAGTTAAATGATATCCATAAATGTCTCCATTTTCGACTACTCCATTGTTACCTCTGGAATTCCAAAGGGATCTATCCTGATCCGTTTCCTTCCTCATCTGCATAATAACCCACGTTGAACTGACTTGAGGTCATTTCCATGTTTATGCTGATAAAATCCAGCCTTTCCTTTACACCACATCTCTTAACCCGCCTCCCTGGTTGTCACACTGATAAACTGTAATTTCTGACAGCTAAACACTGACTCCATATCCCACCCATCACAAAGACCACTTACTCCCACCTCAAAATTATAGCCTACAACTGCGCCATCTCACCTAAGTTGCTGCTGAAACTCTTATTTTTCCCTTTATCACATCCATGCATTCCTGGCTGTCCACTTTGTGCCTTCTGTAAAGTTCAATTGAAGAGTGGAGCTGCCTAAAATATATGGCATTGGTGTGAGGCAAGGGCAGAAACATGGCACATCAACCACACGTACTCTTATTGAGAGAGATTTAATGTGTTCCTTTTGTGTTGTTTGAATGGGAGGGCACTGATAATTCATTTTTTATTCATGTACTCAATTTTTTTACCGAGTCTGAATTATGATCTGATAAATATATTCTAAGTATTTTTATGACTGTTTTCTTTGATTTCAATGAGTAATCTGAATCCAAAAACACATCAATCCATGGACATGCCACGTCCCAGTTTTCTATGGACATGATTCACACAGCAAGCTTTTAAAATTATGCAGATCGATTAACTAACTGGCTTTTCTTTGATTTATTTTCGGGACAATTGTTTTGTGCAAATTTTTATTTGCATGAAGACACTCGTCATTTTGATTACCATTTCAGTGTCTGTTCCTCCCCTTTCTGTTTATCATCGTTTCGAAGGCTCCAAATTAAATCATGATATAATAATGCGCAAAAGCTTAATATATTCATCAGACGTTCCTATCTCCACAGTTATAATTAGGCATTAACTCATTCTTTTTGGAAATGTTCCTAAAAAGGAAGAGGAAATCATTGCAGACAAACATGTAAGTGACATGTAACACTCATCTCCACGGCCAAATGTCAGGGTCAAGAATAATTAGATATGCTTCAATTGCCGGGTGCTCCGTTTCAGCACAAACCTCTTCATGATGATGCTAGACATGTCTCAAATTCCTTAGTTAGATTAACTGTCTCTCTCTCTCTCTCTCGTCAACAGTAGAAAATGACCTATGAATTTATAAGGAACAAAGATTTAACAAAAGAGTTCCTGATCTTTCTTTTAATCGATGCAGTCAAGCCAGAAATTCATTGATCATTTTAAATATTTGTTATCATCACAATTATCATGCAATCTTAGCGACGTATTTTCAGCTTTTTCTCAAAAAGATTTATCCTAACCTCAAGGCAGGTCACGAATTTTCTCTATTCTCAGAATCAGTCACGTTGTTTGAAATGATGAGGACAGGAAGTCAAAACAATCATATAATATTGAATCCATACTTTGACGCATCTCTCATTGTCCTTGCATCGCTGTTTCAATTCCAATGTTTAATTTGATGTTTTATATTCGCAAGAATTGGCAGTGGCTCTAATAAAGAAAATATTTTACGAAGATGGTTTTGAAGAGAGGTAAAATTTTGCACATTTCAGATTATCTTTTAATCCCCTCTTCATAATGTTGGAAAGCAGGATAATTTATAGCTGTGCTGTCTTACTGCAAAGGAACCAATTATTTCTGTAGATCCCCACTTTAAATTTCACTGATTCTCATTTATTTTTTTCACTAGATAATAGAATCATAGAATCCTACAGTGCAGAAAGAGGCCATTTGGCTCGTTGAGTCTGCACCGACCACAATCCCACCCAGACCCTATTCCCATAACCCAGGTATTTTCCCTGTTAATCTCCCTGACACTAAGGGGGAATTTAGCATGGCCTAGCAACCTAATCTGCGCATCTTTGAAGTGTGGGAGGAAACCAGAGCACCCGAAGGAAACTCACGCAGACACAGGGAGAATGTGCAAACACCACACAGACAGTCACCCGAGGCTGGAATTGAACCTGGGTCCCTGGCACTGTGAGGCAGCACTGTGTCACCATGTCATCCCGAATATCCCAGTCTGGTAAATATCAATTGGTGAAAATGTAAATGCATCACGACATACGTACATTTCTTTCCTCTTTATGTTGTTCTCGCACAGTTGTTTTTCTTGGGTCATTCAAATATTATAAAACAATGGCTTGCCCTTAACTGGAGTATTGTATATGATCCTGGCACCATTTAGAAATGATGTGAAGGCTTTAGAAAAGGGACAGAAAAGATTGATAGGGATGTGGATGGATTGGAAAATCTGGAGCGCTCCAACACTATAGTCTGTAGTGGAGGGAGGGTTGAGAGGTGTTTTGATAAATATTCAAATTAATGGTGGGTCTAGACAGAATGGATTGGAAAAAGCTATTGCCCTTGGTAGAAGCAGAGGTGCCGATTTAAGATGAATGGCCAAAGAACCAGGGCCCTCGAGGAGAAATATATTTACACAATGCTTAGTTAGAATTTGGAATGCACGAACTTGAGAGTATGGTAGAGGTAGATTCAGTCATGACTTTCAAAGGGGAAAAATATGTGGAGAGAAAAAAAATGCATGCCTATTGGGAAAGGGCAGGAGAGTGGGACTAGCTGAGTTTCTCTTGCAGAGAGCCAGTATGGGCATGAGGGCTGAATGGCCTCCTTCTGTGCTATAACCATTCTACTTTATGATTCATGCTATTCCAATTGAAAACAAGTTAGGCTTTTTTTTAATTGTGTAGATTAATGTGACAGCTATTCAAAACCAATGTTACTTTGCTGTGAGATTGTTCCCAAGATATTAACCTTCAAACATTGTGGGTCATTGCAATTTGCCTTAGGCCTTGTAAAAGAATACCTATTTGAAAAATATCAGTTGCTCATGATAACATTGCCTGCTGGTTGAATTTAATTGTTCCACCTTGGCTAACCATGTTTGCTCAGTATTACTTTAACAATGGGGCAGTGAGTAAATACTTTCAAGGTATGAAAAACAGAGCAAACATTGTGGAGACGGCTAATGCTGTTATTACCTGGTCAACCCTGAAACAAAGAGCACATGCAGATGGAAGTGGAGAATATGTTGTGCAGAGAACAATGAAATTGAATGAGCAAATAAAAGTCAGCAGTGACAAATCAAATTGAAAGCTTTGGTTTATTCATTTCAATTGTAACACAAATTAAATCAAGGTAGTCATTTCTTGTCAAGTGAATGCCCTTATTGTCTATGTCTTATTCACACATCATGAATTCAAACCTTTAGATTGTGATTTATTTAATGATTATATATTGTGTTTTCTTTTGTTAAAATATTATGTTCAAATGAAACAAAAGAAAATCCTGCAGCTCATAATGCCTGTGTATTCACAGTGTTGAGAGTATACTAAGCAGTATTCACAGTGACTTAGTCTCACAAAGGCCCGTTGATTGATCTTGGGTTGATCCCTTGCTTAAAATGGTTCTATTATGCCCGAAGTATCACCGCACAACATCTGATGCTTGTGATTCTCTAAACGTCCCAACATATGTTTCCGATCCATGAACCTCCAATTGCTCCTTGGGGAGAATGTTAGCGACTTTTTCTGCATAGTAAAATGTCAAAGCACCTAGTTTTTGTGCAGGGTTTAATTGTAGGGTTCATTTCAGCTGAAATTGAGCCAAAGTGTTGCTGGGGACATAGGTGGAGCATTTCTGCTCTTTGTGGACCCAACAAAAATTAAAACTTCCTGGGCCATTCTGGGAGCAACCTGTGGTCGTCCATTACCTGCCGCTAAATGGCTCTAAATCTCGATGCCTTGTAAAATTAGCTGTTTTATGCAAAATGCATGCTCGTCCCAATTATTAGGATTCTGATTCCCATTTGTAAGCAGACTACCATCTGTTCCAGGTTGGCAAGCTGCTTTCCCATTTAAGGGCTTGCTTTAAAATTGTATCACGCAGGCCTTGGCATCAAGAGGACATTAAGATGATCCCAGCAGCAAATATTTTCAATGGCCAATCCCCTACTGCTCACATACACACCTCAAATCTTTCTGGAGATGGATTGAAACCTGATCAAGATTTTAGTTTACAGATAACAAGTGAAGTTTCATAGTAACTGATGTAACCAGATCTAATGTTGAATCAATTAACTGCAGACCTCGCCTCAAGAATATAAAAAAAAATCAACCAGGCTATCTCCATCAGCTGGTTTGTTTAATTTTTTTCTGGTCAGCATTGTAATCCTATCTGTTCTGGGCTCGAGATAAGTGAGCTTCCTTTTACGAGATTAGGCTTCCTTCAAGACCTAGATATTGACTGATTCCAATGCGTTTCTTGGACACTTGTTTCTGTGTACCTAACCACAGGTTGGGGTCTCTCATTCAGCCATCTCTCTACCTAGCCAGTGATTCAGCTGCTTTTCACCACTCCAATGGGTGCTCGTTCAAAGAAAACATCTACATCAGGTCTAAATTTAATAAAAGACATCTTGACTTAATGATAATCCTGATTAGCCAAGAACTCCGACATACCACATGTTAGCTCATCTGACTTCAGTAAAAATCTTCATGACCTGCAGAAGTAAAATACCGCAGATGCTGTGTAGTAACTGCAAGGATTGGTGACCACCAGTTAGTATAACAAACTATTATGGTTTATTTACAAATAGATAACAATATACAGAGTACATTCACAATGTTAACACTTACAGCTCCAGGTTCGTTCTGGGTGAATAAGCCTGCGCTCTGCATCAATATCCCTGCACTCGTTCCCCATTGAGCAATCAGGTCAAATGACCCTCTTGAAGTCTGCCCTGTAAAGGGGTCAACTATAACATCCCTTCCCCTTTACGTCCCTTATTGCACAATACGTAATTAACCAATACAATTTCCAAAACAATGGCAATAGCGAACAGTTTATCAGAAACTCAGTCTGTCATGTTGGGCCTGTCCCCCGCGCCCCCCCCCCCCCCCCCGCCCCCCCGCCATGCAGCATTTCCTTCTTGAATGCCCCCCTTCCCCCCCACTGCCTTTCTGTAGATTTCCCTGCAAGTAGCTGTTGCCAGTCTACTTTTGCCAGATTGTGCCTTATTTTACTAAAATCTGCTCTCCCCCAATGCAAACCCTTTTTTTGCAATTTGTCTATTTCTTTGTCTATAGCAAGCTTCAATTGTACCATGTTGTGGTCACTGTCACCAAAATGTTCATCCACCACCACCTCAACCACCTGTCTGGCTTCATTCTCCAGAATTAGATCCAGCACTGTACCTTCACTTGTAGTACTTAAGGTAGAGCCCATACAGCCTTGCCTTACTCCCTTGAAACAAACTTAATACAGCTGTATTCCCTCTGACTTGATTGTTTTATTGTATTATGCTGCATCCCTATTCTAAGAGTCTGGGTCTTCTCCCCTGCCGAATTCATTAAAACTCCTCCCAACAGCACTAGCAAACCCGCCTGCAAGGATGTTAGTCCCGCTCTGATTCAGATGTTGATCTTGTACAGGTCCCACCTTCCCCAGAAACGGTCCCAATGATCCAGGAATCTAAAACCCTCCCTCCTAAACCAATTCTTAAGCCATGCAATCATATGTGCTATTCTCCTATTTCTGTGCTCACTTGCCACATGGCACTGGGAGTAACCCGGAGATTTCAACCCGAGAGGCCCTGCTTTTCAGTCTACTACCCAACTCCCTGAATTCATCCCTCTTTCTACCTGTGCCATTGCAGACATGTACCATGACCTCTGCCTCATCATCCTTCCCCCTCGGAGTGGTCGGCAGCTGTTCAGTGACACCCAGAACCTAGCACCAGGGAGACAACACATCATTCTGGAGTCATGTTGATGGCCACAGTGGAGCTTATCTGTTTCCCTGACTATAGAGTTCCCTACCACTATTGCTGTTCCTCTCTTTCTCCCCTCCTGTACAGACAGGCTGCTTGTGCTTTCAGAAGCTTTGTTCTTTTTGCACTCCTTGGAAGAACCAGCACCCTCATCAGCCTCCAAAATGGAATACTGATTTGTGAACGGAACCCCAGGGGACTCCTGAACTACTTGCCTGTTTCTCTTGGACTGCTTGGTAGTCACCATTCCCTTCCTTCCTCATGTCCCTTCAGCTGCATTGTGACCATCTCTCTAAATGTTCTACCCATGACGCTCTCAGACACGTGGATGCTCCACATTGATCCCAGCCACCGTTCCAGCTTTGAAACCTGAGCTTACACGAGCTGTAGCTGCACACACTGCCCGCACACATGCTGACCCCAGGCACTAGAAATGTGCCCGGCTTCCCACATAGAGCAGAGGAGCAAATCACAGCTTTGAGCTCTCCTGCCATGAATAAACTCTTTAAATTTAAAACTTTAGAAGATTTTTAAAAAAAAATCAAATTGGTTCCTACCCTTGCTTAAATAATGACTTACAATTTAGTATAGTTTGAAAATATCCACCAGGACGTACTCAGAAAGCAGCCGCTCCCCTTGGTTCTTCATCACTTTCTGAACTGTGACATCCCTCGGAACATTGGGCCTGTCCTCGTACGACCGCCGATTTGCCCTGTCACAACCACCGCTGTCAAAAAGGTCAATTTCGTCAGAATCCAAATGACCGCCCCGGAACATTGGGCCAGATTCCTGCTTCCGAGGTGGGTAGCACGGGTTGAGAAATGTCCCAGCTTGCTGCATTCACCCTCGGAAAATGTGCCTTGTTAGGTTCAAATTTCTGCTGGGGATTGTGGTGTGTGGTCTGGGGGGTGGGTGGGGGGGCGGGGGGGGGGGGTTGCTGGAGTACAGGGTAGTGGGGGAAGGTGAAGTTGTAGGGGGGATGGGGTAATATGGGGGTGGTGTGAGATGTTGACCTCCCATCCTGGATGCAGATTAGAGCTGAGACAGGCTGGTTAAAAAGTCTGCCTTGGTTCTCTGGGGCCTCATCCCAGTTGTTTTGTTAAATATTAGGCCTTTAAGTCCTTGATGCGCGATTGATTCACACGGGAGGCTAGAACGTACCCGGGAATAAAGGCTTTTATTCACTACAAATAGGAGCACACTACTCAACAATATTATCCCAGACTAAAGACTACTAGGAAGTAGCAGTGACCTTTATACTCCTGTAAGAAGGCGGAGTCCTGGGCGGAGCCGAACGGAGTGTACCACATAACCAGTAATAACAGGTGGAACACCCAACAACCCTAACCCCAACAGCAACGAGAGTAACATATATACAAGTACCCATAGTGGTAACCATCTATGGTTCACCACAGCCCTCATCTTCATAAATCATCACCCACACAGTCCCACGATCCATCCATGCCAACTCAAGTCAAATCATGTCCCCATTTAACCCCTGACCTTTAAGCCCCCCTTGTCAATTTGTACACCTACATCAATTCTCTTGTCCCCTTATTGTCCCATGCCTACTGTTAGGGACCAGATCAGAAATTCCAAGGTGTATTATGAAGTTAGCCTAGACCCCAACTTTTACTTTTGATTTTGGCATTAGGGTGAACATAAGGGTGTGGATTTTCCCATTTTGCCTGCCATGGGGATTGTAGCGGGTGAGGGGTGGACCATGGGAAAGGTCTGTTGACCTCAGGCAGGATTCTGCGGTTTTGGGGCGACAACAGCTGGAAAATTCTGCCTAAGGTGTTTGCTCCAGATATGATTCAATTGACCCACGAGGGAGCTTTGATCAAAACAAATTTTATTTAGGACTGTAGTTAGAATAAAAAAAGAATTAGCTTAACTTATATCAATTAAAATACTTAAACATGTCAAAGTATAATTTTTAACAGCTATCTATATCTATTGTTTCAATTTAGCAGTATCCCCCTTTCGACATAAATCCCTTCTTCAGAACCAATTAGAACCAAAAACAAATTTGCTCAAGTGGATACTAGATTTCCGGACTTTTAACACCCCTGGAGAGAGATCCAGTGTGACACCTGCCTTCTGACTTTCATATCACCAACTCCTCATAAAGGTCCATCCCCAAACAGCAGAATCTCTAAGAAAGAGACTTACTTCCTGGCAGATTCTAATCTCCCACTGCAGAGAGAGAAAGAAAGACACTGCTGTCTAACAACTCCAAGCAGCATTTAAGCTTGAGTTCTCTGTGTGAGCCCAGCTCCACACAGTCATATGACTTCACCTGTCAATCAACATAATCAAGTCCTATTCTGCAAAACTCCAGAGGAAATCACTGAAAGCAACAGAACAGTATTGTTACAGGTAAACCAACATTCCAGGAATTCGGAACAATTATGATGCTGCAGGAACAATAGAGGATGTCAGTTACAGACCCAGCAGCACTGGTTAGAACAGATTGTTAAACATTCATGCACAGGAAAAGTGACTCAAATACATTTCTTAAAGTCACAGTATCATCACACTACTTAATACCAACTCATGCTAACCCATGTCCATCATTCACCACTGTTTGTTCTTATGTTCTCCCTGCCAACTCACCCAGTATACTTTATGGGGACACACCAGGTGCTACGTTGAGATTAAATAAAATAAGTGTCTAAATATCTATTGCAGACTTAATTCTAATAAAAAAACACTCACATTCATGAAAGCCAATTCAAAACATTAAAAGCTTTTCCCATACTTAACCCTTTATGATAACAAACAGACTTGTATACATAACACCACATCAAAGACACATCCTTGAGCTGTCAATCAAACTGTGAACGGACAACCCTATTGCTGAGATAATTACAGGTTGTGGAAAACAGCCAGACATTAATAATGATATGATGATAGCTACTGGGGAATTATCAACAAGCAGCTGCTAGAACAAATGTTCTCCAAATCTCACTCGACACAGGAAGACTATTTATTTTCAATGTTTTAAAGGCTGGGGATTTATGTGACTTCACAGCTAGAGTTTATTTTCCCTCTCACAGACACAGGCAGGCTGCTTTTTAATTTTTAAAGGGATTGAAATTCCAGTAGCTTCACAGTTTGACAGGTCCACATACCTTATTCACCCTACACCAGCGTTTATGCCTCCTCCATCAGTCTGCGACTCCCAGACAGTGGGATAAGATAATTGCTACAAGGAGGAGACTGTTTAAAATCTGCATTGAGTTCAAATGGCCTTGCTGATTTTGGGCTTCCTAATGTGGGGGTCATGCCTCACCCCCTTTCTTCTATTGGCAAAAGTGGGATCTGTTGGAAATGGGAGAAAAACTTTCAGATCTGGATCCTGCCAGTCATTTTTAAAGATTTCCTCAGTTTTCATAATCTGAGAAAATCTTTCCCAAATTCTATTTCTCTCTGCACAGATGCTGGCAGACCTGTTGAATATTTCCAACATTTTCTTTTTATTTATACAGTATTTCCAATATCTGCAGTCATTTGTTTTTGTATCAGAAGCTATTTAATAACTTGTTTCCAATTCTCCTTTTGAAGTACATGCCAACTTAATAACTCATGCGAACCCTGTACAAGTACCAGTTTTGTATAAAATTGGATTTAAATTGATTTGACATTCCCTTGTGTAACTTTAGAAATCCCACACATCCATTGTGAGAGATATGTTAGATCTATGAAACCTCTTGCTGAAATGATACTGGCATTTACGCTGGTGAGATCTCATGGTCCCGTTGATGGTTCACCCTCGCCCTGGATATCCCCCCCTTCCCCCCTACTGATCTCAGGCAGAATGGCAGCGGACCCCCCACCCCCATCGTTCTTAAGCACCTACCTCTTCACTAACTGGAGCGCCCAAATCAGACTTTTGTGGAGCATGTCTGTTTCACGCCGCTTCTGGGTAGGCGAACACGGTGGTAAAGGAGGAAGTGCCGGTAAGGTTGGGTGTGTGGCCCATTAAGTTAATTTAAATGCATGTAAAAGCATTTAAATGGCCGTCACGCCTGTTTCGGGCACAATCCTGATTGCGGCCATTTTCGGGCCTTGGTAAAGGGGGAACCGGCGCGGAGGCATGCTCGGATCACACTACTCACCCCACGCCTGACATTACCAAGTTTTGGTGCAGTGTCATGGTAAAATCGAACCCATTAAGTGAGTTGGCATTGAGGGTATAAAGGCAAAGGGTGGTGCGTTAGCATGAGTTATTAAGTTGGCATGGGGCTATAAGGGGCAATGGGAATTGAGGGGGGTGCATGAGTTGACATTAGATTGGCCTGGGGGATATGAGAATCAGGTGTTAAAAGGGGGCATGGCTTGGTAAGAGTTGGCATGGATGGAGCATGGTACTGAGTGGTTGAGGTTTGGGTGGTGATGGTGTGTCAGACTGAGGGTTAAAAGGCCTAATATTTAACAAAACAACTGGGATGAAGTCCCAGAAAACCAATCCAAGTCTTTTGAGCAGCCTATCTTGGCAGTCAGCAGTGCCTTTTGCCAGTTTGATCGGCATCCAGGATGGGAGCCCAGCCCCATCTGACACCATCCCCAAAACCATTTCCCCAACCTCCCCACATCAGCGTTTCCCATATTCAAAGTTTATTTTTGTTATTAGTCGCAAGTAAGGCTTCCATTAACACTGCAATGAAGTTATTGTGAAATTCCCCTGGTCGCCACAGTCCGCACACGCAGATACACATGCAAACACATACACGCATTACAAGCTGGTATTAAGTTGGCACAGGGGCTACCAAGGACCATAGGGTAGGTAGAGAGGCATAGGTTGGTACGGAGGGTAGAAGTATGGGTTTCCTCCGGGCGATCCAGTTTCCTCTCACAGTCGGAAAGAAGTGCTGGTGAGGGTGCATTGGCCCGAACAGGCGCCAGAGTGTGGCGACTAGGGGAATTTCATAGTAACTTCATTGCAGTGTTAATGTAAGCCTTACTTGTGACTAATAAATACACTTTTTTAAAGGGTCAAGGAGGGATGAATGCGGACATGAACTGATTTGGATAAGGCAGGACGGGTATGAAAGGGTGAGGACTGGATGTCTTGTTTTCGTTTCTTGTTTTTTTAACAGCTGGGACAAGATGCTAGAAGCACCAAGACAGACCTTTCACATCTGCAGCCCTTGTGGCTACCTCCAAATTATTTCCAGGAATGGCAGGTCTGACTCTTGTTAACATCCCCCTGTTAACAACATGGGGGGTGGGAATCAAAATGTGGTGACTGGGAGAGAGGAGGTTAGAGTAAAAATAAGAGGGGCTGGTCGGCAGTGTGAGAGGGAGGATAGGCATGTGAAGGGGAAGGGGAGCTCTCAGACCGAAGGGTTGAGGTGTGTTTATTTTAACGCAAGGAGTATAGTGAACAAAATGGATGAGCTTAGAGCGTGGATTGCTGCTTGGAAGTGTGATGTGGTGGCCATTACAGAGACTTGGTTATCTCAGGGTCAGGACTGGGTACTTCAAGTGCCGCATTTCAGATGTTTCAGGAGGGACAGGGAAGGGGGCAAAAGAGGTGGGGAAGTGGCACTGTTGATCAGGGATAGTGTCACAGCTGTAGAAAAAATGGATGCCACGGAAGGATTGTCTACGGAATCTCTGTGGGTGGAGGTTAGGAACAGGAAGGGGTCGGTAACTTTACTGGGTGTTTTCTATAGGCCGCCCAATAGTAGCAGTGATGTGGAGGAGCAGATTGGGAAGCAGATTCTGGAGAGATGTGATAATAACAGAGTGGTTGTGATGGGAGATTTTAATTTCCCAAATATCGATTGGAATATCCCGAGGGTAAGGGGTTTAGATGGAGAGGAGTTTGTTAGATGTGTTCAGGAGAGCTTCCTGACACAGTATGTGGATAAGCCTACAAGAGGAGAGGCTGTGCTTGATTTGATATTAGGGAATGAACCTGGGCAGGTGTCAGATCTATCGGTGGGAGAGCATTTTGGGGATAGTGATCATAACTCTATCTCCTTTACACTAGCACTGGAGAGAGATAGGATCAGCCGAGCTAGGAAAGTGTTTATCTGGAGTAAGGGCAACTATGATGCTATTAGGCAGGAAATTAGAGGCATAAATTGGAAGGAGGTTTTCTCAGGGAAATGTATGGAAGAAATGTGGCAAATTTTCAAAGAAAATTTGTCTGGAGCTCTGCACGGCAATGTTCCGGTGCGACAGGGGAGTTATGGTAGGTTACAGGAACTGTGGTGCACGAAAGCTGGAACGGATTTAGTCAGGAAGAAAAGAAAAGCCTACAAAAGGTTCAGGGAGCTAAGTAATGTTAGAAATTTAGAAGAGTATACGACTAGTAGGAAGGAACTAAAGAGGGAAATTAGAAGAGCCAGGAGGGGACATGAGAAGGCCTTGGCAGACAGGATAAAGGAAAACCCCAAGGCATTCTACAAGTATGTGAAGAGCAAGAGGATAAGATGTGAAGGAGTAGGACCTATCAAATGTGACAGTGGGAAAGTCTGTATTGAACTGGTTGAAATAGCAGAGGAACTCAATAAATACTTTGCTTCAGTATTCACAGTGGCAAAGGATCTTGGTAGTTGCAGTGCAGACTTGCAGTGGACTGAGAAGATTGAGTATGTGGGCATTAGGAAAGAGGATGTGTTGGAGCTGTTGAAAAGCATCAAGTTAGATAAATCGCCGGGACCGGATGGGATGTACCCCGGTTACTGTGGGAGGCGAGGGAAGAGATTGCTGATCCTCTGGTGATGATCTTTGCGTCATCAATGGAGACGGGAGAGGTTCCAGAGGATTGGAGGATGGCAGATGTGGTTCCGTTATTCAAGAAAGGGAGAAGAGATAGCCCAGGAAATTATAGACCGGTGAGTCTAACCTCAGTGGTAGGTAAGTTGATGGAGAAGATCCTGAGAGGCAGGATTGATGAACATTTGGAAAGGAATAGTATGATCAGAAGTAGCCAGCACGGCTTTGTCCGAGGCAGATCATGCCTTACAAGTCTGATTGAGTTTTTTGAAGGTGTGACTAGACACTTAGATGGGGGAAGAGCGGTAGATGTGGTTTATATGGATTTCAGTAAGGCATTTGATAAGGTGCCCCATGCAAGGCTTATGGAGAAAGTGAAGGGGCATGGGATACAAGGGGACGTTGCGTTGTGGATTCAGAACTGGCTTGCCCACAGAAGGCAAAGAGTGGTTGTAGATGGGTCTTTTTCAGAGTGGAGGTCGGTCACCAGTGGGGTGCCCCAGGGATCTGTTCTGGGACCCTTGCTCTTTGTGATTTTTATAAATGACCTGGATGAGGAAGTGGAAGGATGGGTTGGCAAGTTTGCTGATGACACAAAGGTTGGAAGTGTTGTGGATAGTTTAGAGAGATGTCAGAAGTTGCAACGAGACATAGATAAGATGCAAGACTGGGTGGAGAAGTGGCAGATGGACTTCAAACCCAGATAAGTGTGTGGTGGTTCATTTTGGCAGGTCGAATAGGATGGAAGAATATAATATTAAGGATAAGACGCTTGGCAATGTGGAAGAACAGAGGGATCTTGGGGTCCGGGTTCATAGGATGCTGAAAGCGGCGTCGCAGGTAGAGGCTGTGGTCAAGAAGGCATATGGATTACTGGCCTTCATCAATAGAGAAATTGAGTTTAGAAATCAGGAGATAATGCCGCAGCTGTATAGGACCCTGGTCAGACCCCACCTGGAGTACTGTGCCCAGTTCTGGTCACCTCATTACAGAAAGGATGTGGAAGCCATAGAATGGGTGCAGAGGAGATTTACGAGGATGTTGCCGGGATTAAGTGGTATGCCTTATGAGGATAGGTTGAGAGAGCTAGGTCTATTCTCCTTGGAGAGGCGAAGGATGAGAGGTGACCTGATAGAGGTGTATAAGATGTTGAGAGGTATTGATAGAGTGGATTCTCAGAGGCTTTTACCCAGGGCTGAAATGGTTGTCACGAGAGGCCACAGGTTTAGGGTGCTGGGGAGTAGGTATAGAGGTGATGTTAGGGGTAAGTTTTTCACTTAGAAGGTGGTGGATGTGTGGAATCGGCTGCCGGTAGTGGTGGTGGAAGCGGATTCGATTGAGTCTTTTAAGAGACTTTTGGATAGGTTCATGGAGGTTCGTAAGATAGAGGGTTATAGATGAGCCTAGAAGGTAAGGAAATTGTTCGGCGCAACTTGTGGGCCGAAGGGCCTGCGTGTGCTGTAGCCTTTCTATGTTCTTCTATGTTCTAACTCTCTCTGGGGCAGTTTCTCTGTCTTGGGATTTCAGAGCTGGGAATTCCGCACTCCCGACTCAGGAACGAAAATTCAGGCCAGAGGCTGGAACTTTTACCTCCCCCTGCCCTATTCATAAATCAATGGATGAAAATTCCACTCTTAATTACCACAACACAATTTTTTATTAATATCATGTAACCTCTCACTTTGAGGAGGAGATATTTTATGGTTTCTAGCATCAGTTACGTATACTTCAGATCCAGAAGCTTTAATCGTCACAGTTTCTTTTAGACACTGGTCTCACTTTTACAAAAGGCATTTTTTTTCTGAATAGGTTTCAGTTTCAACTGCCGTTAATCTTGTGACTAATAAGGCAGCACAGAAATAGTCTTGCTACTGCTGGGATAGTTCACGTTGCAAATACACATCATGTCACAATTGTAAGAAAAGAAAGGGATGAGCATTTTATGCATTCCAAATGCAAAAGCAGAAATTGAAATCCGTGGAGGTTGAGATTGTCACTTCATTTGGAGCTTTCAGTTGATGAAATTACAACTAAACGTTGTAAGAGGCCACCTGATGCCATTCGTCTTTTCTCATTCTTGTTGGTCTTAGCTTATGTTGTCCTTGGACGAGCTAAAGACAAGGCTTTTGGTGACTTTTAGCTTTTGTTAAACATTGTGTACAGTGCAAGGCAAGATTTCATGAGGAACTATCAGCATGTTCAGTTGTCATGTCATCTTACATCAATGATGATGCAGACTGTCTATTTACATATTTAACATTAACCTTATACACTACAACATGGAATCATTTAGACCAAAGAGTCCTCAACTTAGTCTTAGAGTCATAGAGGTTTACAGCATGGAAACAGGTCCTTCGGCCCAACTTGTCCATGCCTCCCTTTTTTTCAAAACCCCTCAGCTAATCCCAATTGCCCACATTTGGCCCATATCCCTCTATACCATGTAACTATCTAAATGCTTTTTAAAAGACAACATTGTACCCACCTCTACTACTATCTCTGACAGCTTCTTCCAGACACTCACCACCCTCTGTGTGAAAAAATTGCCCCTCTGGACACTTTTGTATCTCTCCCCTCTCACCTTAAACCTATGCCCTCTAGTTTTAGACTCCCCTACCTTTGGGAAAAGATATTGACTATCTAGCTGATCTGTGCCCCTCATTATTTTATAGACCTCTATAAGATCACCACTCAGCCTCCTACGCTCCAGAGAAAAAAGTCCCAGTCTATCCAGCCTCTCCTTATAACTCAATCCATCAAGTCCCGGTAGCATAGTAGTAAATCTTTCCTGCACTCTTTCTAGTTTAATAATATCCTTTCTATAATAGGGTGACCGGAATTGCACATAGTATTCCAAGTGTGGCCTTACCAATGTCTTGTACAACTTCAACAAGACATTCTAGCTCCTGTATTCAATGTTCTGACCGATGAAACCAAGCATCCGAATGCCTTCTTCACCACTCTGTCCACCTGTGACTCCACTTTCAAGGAGCTATGAACATGTACCCCTAGATCTCTTTGTTCTGTAACTCTCCCCAATGCCCTACCATTAACTGAGTAAGTCCTGCCCTGGTTCAATCGACCAAAATGCACCACCTCGCATTTGTCTAAATTAAACTCCATCTGCCATTCGTCAGCCCATTGGCCCAATTGATCAAGATCCCGTTGCAGTTGGAGATAACTTTCTTTACTGTCCACTATACCACCAATCTTAGTGTCATCTGCAAAGTTACTAAGCATGCCCCCTATATTCTCATCCAGATCATTAACATAAATGACAAATAACAGTGGACCCAGCACTGATCCCTGAGGCACACCGCTGGTCACAGGCCTCTAGTTTGAAAAACAACTCTCTACAACCACCCTCTGGCTTCTGGATCCCATGAGATTTAACCTTATGCAACAACCTACCATGCGGTACCTTGTCAAAGGCCTTGCTAAAGTCCATGTGGACAACATCAACTGCACTGCCCTCATCTACCTTCTTGGTTACCCCTTCAAAAAACTCAATCAAGTTTGTGAGACATGATTTTCCACTCACAAAGCCATGCTGACTGTCCCTAATCAGTACTTGCGTCTCTAAATGCCCTGTAGATCCTGTCTCTCAAAATACCTTCCAACAATTTACCCACCACAGATGTGAGGCTCACTGACCTGTAGTTCCCAGGCTTTTCCCTGCAGCCCTTTTTAAACAAAGGCACAACATTTGCCACTCTCCAATCTTCAGGCACCTCACCCGTGACAATCGATGATTCAAATATCTCGGCTAGGGGACCCGCAAGTTCCTCCTTAGCCTCCCATAATGTCCTGGGATACAGTTCATCAGGTCCCAGGGATTTATCTACCTTGATGTGCTTTAAGATTTCCAGCACCTCCTTCTCTGTAATATGTACACTATATAAACTTGATGTCTTTTTGTCTTTTTGTGTGGGTTAGTTGATCTCAGTAAACAAGCAGTTAGCATATTCAATTCACTTTAGGATTTCAGAACAGAGTGGGTGAGGATGAAGAGGGACTGAGGGTCTACTTCTGCTCCGATGTCTTATGGTCTTATCGACAGATTTTTAATCAGAAAGGCAGTTAAGGGTTATGGGGGTAAGGCGGGAAAGTGGTGTTGAGGATTATCATGTCAGATTATTCATGATCTTACTGAATGGTGGAGCCGATGGGCTGAATGGTTTACTTCTGTTCCTATGTCTTATGATCTTATAGGGAGAAAAAAAGAAAAATCAAGAAGAGTTACACTTTTGATTGTTATTCAATGACTTCTTTTGGAAAACTTGAAGTACATGTGTGGACATCAACGTAGAGAGGATCTGGCTCAGACTATATATGCTGCTATGGCAGGATAGTTTGACAAAACTCATTATCAACCTTCATTCATTAAGGTGGACCACTTCAGCATGGTAAGCTACTGTCATCCACAGAACCCTATTCTAGCAACAGTTGATGCCTGTGAGCAAGTGCATGCTTTGGCAATTGCATTGTTACGCCAATAGCTTTATTAAAGACTAGTGATGATTATTGCCTCAACCTCAAAAAGATTATAAATGGACACAGCGAGGACAGTTGCTTTGGGGAATCATAAGGAGTTTGTATTTCTCTTGAGCTGCATGTAGAATAAACTTGCTGAAAGTAAAAGACAAGCTGCTGTATTATCATCACTCCATCATAAACCAGCATTGCAATTAACAATGTCTTCAAGGTGGGAGGGGAGGGAAGGGGAGAAAATCAATTGAGGAAAAAGAAAATACCCTGGAAAGTGTTACATACTTACCTCATTCATTCTCTTTTGAGTGCCAATTTGTGCTGAGAGAAAGCTGGTTCTGAAATGAGAGATGTTTTACCCGCATAGTTTGGAAAGACAAAAGGTGCAGAAACTAAATGAAGGATGGAATTTTTCAACAAAGACTTTCTGAACCCGTTTGTCAACTTTTCCAAGTGCATACAATGTCAACAATAAGGCAAATTTTGTGGTTTAACATGGAATGGTCTAATTTGAAAATACCAATGAATGGTGGGCCGGTTCAGGAACATTAAGTAGAAACAAATAAAAGTGTTGTGGTGAACTCGAAATAAAAGATTAATCAAAAATAGAATCTGAACAATTTAAAGACTGGACATTCATCTTTAAGTAAAAGCTGAAGCAAACGTTTTATTTTGTTCCTTTACAAATTGGAAGGTGTAAATTGTGTCTCTTGTGTATTTTGTCTCTTGTATTAAACATGGAAATATTTTCCAGCTCTCCTTTCACCCATTTCAAAACATTTTTCACTAATTTACAAAGATAATGCCTCTTTAGACTTGCAATGCTTCATAGCCGTAAATTTCTTAAGAATTAAGGTAGACAATTTTTTGAAGAATTCATTTCTCTGAACGCCAGTTTTTATCATGTCTTTTGCACATGTTCTTGGCTGTGTTATCTAAGATTTACATTCCGTTCTAGTCTATAATCTAAGTATACAAATTGAATATTCTGAAATTCATCCATGCTGTAAACACTTAAAAGTCTCCACAGTATATAGTGCCTGGAAGATGTGTTTTAACAGGTAGTTAACTTGCGGCTCCCGTTTATACATTAGGAAAAATAATGCTGCAGTAATGAGGTGAAGCTTTGCAGTTGTAAATTTAAAGCGAAACTCTGTGAATGTTTAGAAAACTAACAAAGTGTAATAACTCAGAAAAATGTACAGCTGTTGAAGAATACTTCATTCTGATGATTTATTCAACCTTTCTCTCTCCTCCATCTTTGGTATAATACTCCTCCAATGTTTTTTCTCTGTTCTCTGCCACAATGGGACTTGGTTCTTTCTTTCTTATTCATTTACGGGATTTTCCATCCCTAATTGCTCATGAGAAGGTAGTGATGAACTGCCTTCTTGAATCACTGAAGGCCCTGTGATGTAGATGCACAGTAAGAAGTCTAACAACACCAGGTTAAAGTCCAACAGGTTTATTTGGTAGCAAAAGCCACTCGCTTTCGGAGCCCCAAGCCCCTTCTCCAGGTGAGTGAGGACTCATGTTCACAAACAGGGCATATAAAGACACAAACTCAATTTACAAGATAATGGGTGGAATGTGAGTCTTTACAGGCAATCAAGTCTTAAAGGTACAGACAATGTGAGTGGAGAGATGTCCCGAGGCATAGTACATTGGGGAAACAATGCAGACGCTACGACAATGGATGAATGAACACCGCTCGACAATCACCAGGCAAGACTGTTCTCTTCCTGTTGGGGAGCACTTCAGTGGTCATGGGCATTCAGCCTCTGATCTTCAGGTAAGCGTTCTCCAAGGCGGCCTTCACGACACATGACAATGCAGAATCGCTGAGCAGAAACTGATAGCCAAGCTTCGCACACATGGGGACGGCCTCAACCGGGATCTTGGGTTCATGTCACACTATCAATAACCCCCATAACCTGCCTGGACTTGCAAAGTCTCACTAACTTTCCTGTCTGGAAACAATACACATCTTTTTAACCAGTGCCTAATGCTCTCTCCACTCACATTGTCTGTACCTTTCAGACTTGATTACCTGTAAAGACTCACATTCCACCCATTATCTTCCAAATTGAGTTTGTGTCTTTATATGCCCTTTTTGTGAACACGAGTCCTCACTCACCTGAAGAAGGGGCTTGGGGCTCTGAAAGTTTGTGGCTTTTGCTACCAAATAAACCTGTTGGACTTTAACCTGGTGTTGTGTGACTTCTTACTGTGTTTACCCCAGTCCAACACCAGCATCTCCACATCGTGTAGGTGCACACACAGTGCTGATAGGGAGAGAGTTCCAGGATACTGACCCATCAACAGTGAAAGGACAGTGAGACATTTCCAAGTCAGGATTGTGAGGGGCTTGGAGGGGAACACGTCGTGGTTCCCATGTACTTGCTGCCCTTTTTCTTCTAGTTGGCAGCAGTTGTGGGTTTGGAAGGTGCTGCCTAAGGAGCTTTGGTAAGTTGCTGCAGTGCATCTTGTAGATAGTACACACTGTATCCACTGTTCATCGTTGTTGGAGGGAGTAAATATTTGTGAAAGGGATGTCAATCAAGTGGTTGCTTTGTCCAGGATGGTGTCAAGCTTCTTCAGTGTGTTTGGAGCTGCACTCATACAGGCAAGTGGAGAGTATTCCATCACACTCCTGACTTGTGCCTTGTAGATGGTGGACAGGCTTTGGAAGACAGGAGGTGAGTTACTCGTTGCGAGATTCCGAGCCTCTGACTTGCTCATTTAACCACAGTACTTACATGGCTAATCCAGTTCAGTTTCTGGTCAACTGTAACTCCCAGGATGTTGATAATGGCGGAATTCAGTGATGGTAAAGCCATTGAATGTTAAGAAGCAATGGTTAGATTCTCTCATGTTGGAGATGGGCATTGCTTGGTATTTGTAAGGCACAAATATTACTTACCAGTTGTCAGCCCAAGCCTGCATATTGTCCAGGTCTTTTTGCATTTGGATATGGACTGTCCAGTGTCTGAGGAATTGCAAATGGTGTTGAATATTGTGCAATCATCAGCAAACATCTCCACTTCTGACCTAATGATGAAAGGAATGTGATTAATGAAGCAGCTAAAGATGGTTGGACCTAGGGCACCACTTTGAGGAGCTCCTTGAGTGATGTCCTGGAACTGAGATGATTAACCCCTAAAAACCACAGCCAGCTTCACATTTATCTATCCAGTCATAGCCAGAGCATCTCCAACAAAAGCATCCCATTCCTGTACAGTTAGAACATAGAACAGTACAGCACAGAACAGGCCCTTCGGCCCACGATGTTGTGCCGACCTTCATCTGAAACCAAGATCAAGCTATCCCACTCCCTACCATCCTGGTGTGCTCCATGTGCCTATCCAATAACCGCTTAAATGTTCCTAAAGTGTCTGACTCCACTATCACTGCAGGCAGTCCATTCCACACCCCAACCACTCTCTGCGTGAAGAACCTACCTCTGATATCCTTCCTATATCTCCCACCATGAACCCTATAGTTATGCCCCCTCGTAATAGCTCCATCCACCCGAGGAAATAGTCTTTGAACGTTCACTCGATCTATCCCCTTCATCATTTTATAAACCTCTATTAAGTCTCCCCTCAATCTCCTCCGCTCCAGAGAGAACAGCCCCAGCTCCCTCAACCTTTCCTCATAAGACCGACACTCCAAACCAGGCAGCATCCTGGTAAATCTCCTCTGCACTCTTTCCAGCGCTTCCACATCCTTCTTATAGTGAGGTGACCAGAACTGCACGCAATATTCCAAATGCGGTCTCACCAAGGTCCTGTACAGTTGCAGCATAACCCCACGGCTCTTAAACTCCAACCCCCTGTTAATAAAAGCTAACACACTATATGCCTTCTTCACAGCTCTATCCACTTGAGTGGCAACCTTTAGAGATCTGTGGATATGGACCCCAAGATCTCTCTGTTCCTCCACAGTCTTCAGAACCCTACCTTTGACCCTGTAATCCACATTTAAATTAGTCCTACCAAAATGAATCACCTCACATTTATCAGGGTTAAACTCCATTTGCCATTTTTCAGCCCAGCTTTGCATCCTATCTATGTCTCTTTGCAGCCTACAACACCCCTCCACCTCATCCACTACTCCACCAATCTTGGTGTCATCAGCAAATTTACTGATCCACCCTTCAGCCCCCTCCTCTAAGTCATTAATAAAAATCACAAAGAGCAGAGGACCAAGCACCGATCCCTGCGGCACTCCGCTAGCAACCTGAAGTTATCTCTGGACTTCCCCTATGATGTGGAGATGCTGGCGTTGGACTGGGGTAAACACAGTAAGAGGTCTCACAACACCAGGTTAAAGTCCAACAGGTTTATTTGGTAGCATAAGCCACTAGCTTTCGGAGCGCTGCCACTTCATCAGGTGAGTTGGAGTTCTGTTCACAAACAGGGCACATAAAGACGCAAACTCAATTTATAAAATAATGGTTGGAATGCGAATCTTTACAGGTAATCAAGTCTTAAAGGTACAGACAATGTGAGTGGAGAGAAGGTTAAGCACAGGTTAAAGAGATGTGTATTGTGTGCAGCCAGGACAGTTAGTGAGATTTTGCAAACTCAGGCAAGTCGTGGGGGTTACAGATAGTGTGACATGAACCCAAGATCCCGGTTGAGGCCGTCCTCATGTGTGCAGAACTTGGCTATCAGTCTCTGCTCAGTGACTCTGCGTTGTCGTGTGTCATGAAGGCCGCCTTGGAGAACACTTACCCGAAGATCAGAGGCCGAATGCCCATGACCGCTGAAGTGTTCCCCAACAGGAAGAGAACACTCTTGCCTGGTGATTGTCAAGCGGTGTTCATTCATCCGTTGTCGTAGCATCTGCATGGTCTCCCCAATGTACCATGCCTCGAAACATCCTTTCCTGCAGCATATCAGGTAGACAACGTTGGCCGAGTTGCAAGTGTATGCACCGTGTACCTTGCAGCGGTTGCAACCTCAGCAAGACATGCCGGATCATCGATACGAATGCCATCATCTCACATGAGAACACCATCCGCCACTAGAGGTTCAAATGGAGGAAATCCAGAGGAGGAAGGATGTCCTGTACTTGCAGAGTAGGATGCATGCCTCCTCGCTCTCCTGTCCTTCACTCCTTCAGCAGATAGTGCAATTTTGCCTGGTCTCATGCCCTTCATCTGTCCTTAGTCCTGAAGAACTGCTCTCTGAGCAAAATTTGATTTGATTTATTATTATCACACTTATTGGTATACAGTGAAAAGTATTGTTTCTTGTGCTCTATACAGACAAAGCATACTGTTCATAGATTACATAGGGGAGAAGGAAAGGGGAGGGTGCAGAATGTAATGTTACAGTCATAGCTTGGGAGTAGAGAAAGATCAGCTTAATAGAAGGTATGTCCATTCAAAAGAATGATAGCAGCAGGGAATAAACTGTTCTTGAGTCGGCTGGTCCGTGATCTCAGACTTTTGTTTCTTTTTCCCAACAGAAGAAGGTGGACGAGAGTATTTCCGGGATGCATGGGGTCCTTGATTATGTTGGCTGCTTTTCCAAGGCAGCAAGGGGTGTAGACAGAATCAATGGATGGGAGGCTGGCATGACGGACTGGGCTATGTTCACAGTTTCTTGCGGTCTTGGTCAGTGCAAGAGCCATGCTAAGCTGTGATACATCCAGAAAGGATGCTTTCTATGATGCATCTGTAAAATTTGGTGAGAGTTGTTGTGGACATGCTGAATTTCCTTAGCCTCCTGAGAAAATAGAGGCACTGGATTCCCTTTCCTCTAAGATAATCAACAAGATATAGTTGCACAGAACATTTTTAAGTGAAGTCCTCAGAGAATTTCTGGAATAGGTGTTGCTTGAGTGTTGGCGAAGTCTTGACAAAGTGAGCCAGAAAGTCTCCTGGCCTGTTTCAGTGGTCCTCTTCAAAGCTCCAGCTGCAATGAACATGGAAAAGTGAATATCTCTTTAAGTGGTGAGTATCCCTTTAAGTCGGACTTAAAATCAACATTGTGCCATGCTTACTCCCAGATAGTTGGTTGCTGTCAGGAGAGGGCAGCAGTTGAAGTTCTGGCTACTGAAATGCTGTGCACTCTTTAATGAGCACTAACAGACAGTCTCGATAATAATCAGTTATTTAAGAACCCTCTGGAAGGATGACCCTGATGCTGAATTCGACTCTTTTACCAAGATAGTGTCATGCTAAATACAGTCTAAACTGATGCTTCTTTACCTCTTTAGTGCTTAAGGTATCAGTGTAAATTATTAAGAAATTCTGAACTGTATTGTATCTGATTTGCCGTGGCAATTGACTTTTGAGAAAATTGGAAGAACATTTTTGCCAAATACAGGTAAAACAAGGAGAGTTTTAGGATGATTTGATAAAGAAATTGTTTGTGAAAATAACTTTTGCCAGAAGGGGGGGGGGGGGGGGGGAGAGGACAAGGTGTGTAATATTTTCTTTGAAATGAAGCCCTGTAAGTGGTGCAGAAAAGCACAATTGAATGATGTACCAAAATGTACCCAGGAACAGATGCCATAAGTAAAAGGGACCATGACGCGTGCTAGGAACTGTGCTCAGATTGTCATAAGTAGAGATTGAGTGTGAAATTGTAATTTTCAGTCATCTGAAGTTATATTACCCAACAAATTTCAATTTCTGTGTCATGCATTCCATCTGCGTAGAGTTTGTTTTGTGTTGATTTATGCTTGGGCAAATTGCATAGAGGACTTGAGTTTCAGTGAAGTGTTACAACATATTAAACAATGCAAGCATAGCTGATATTCTGCACTCACCATGATCTTTTGTTTATGTCTCTCAGCATTGACAACAGGACCTACAGGAATGATAGAAATTACTTTATTGAGACTGACTCTGAAACACAATACATATTATATTGGAACCTGCATCATATCGTCCAATTAATTATCAAAGGTTATGTGGGAAAAGCTTTAAGCTGGAAATGATTCTTTTGTTATTTATATTTCAGGTCATTGTTTTGGTGAATTAAGCTGCACAATGTTTTTACTATTTAAATCCCATGCATCATGTTTTTCTGTTTGATACACATTGGAACAAATTATCTTGATTATCTGACAATCCCCATTATCTACCCGGATTGACCTCTATTAAAGTAACAAATGGAAGTTCTACTGTGACTTTACAGAAGTGAACCAGTAACATCTAAAGATGCTATATTAAACCCCATTTTTGGACTGGATTATATACTATGAGCAGTCTTCCTAGTCTCCGCCATAAATTTCAAAGGCAAGCCCACCTCTGCTTTGCTGGTTTGCCTTGTTTCAAATTTTTGTGTGATGGCCCTTTAATTAGGCTGTGATAGGACTCCCTTTCAGCTCCAGGAAGACCTCCCATCTCATGAAGCTGTTGGCTAATTGGAGTAAGAAGTCTCACAACACCAGGTTAAAGTCCAACAGGTTTATTTGGTAGCACGAGCTTTCGGAGTCTCAGGCTCCTTCATCAGGTGAGTGAAGAGCTGTGTTCACAAACAGAGCATATAAAGACACAAACTCAATTTACAAGACAATGGTTGGAATGCGAGTCTTTACAGGTAATCAAGTCTTAAAGGTACAGACAATGTGAGTGGAGAAAGGGCCAAGCACAGATTAAAGAGTTGCGCTGGAGACAATATTTTAACCTGTGCTTGGCCCTCTCTCCACTCTGTGGCTTTAAGAATTGATTACCTGGAAAGACTCACATTCCAACCATTATCTTGTAAATTGAGTTTGTGTCTGTATATGCCCCGTTTGTGAACACAGCTCTTCACTCACCTGATGAAGGAGTCTGAAACTCCGAAAGCTAGTGCTGCCAAATAACCTGGACTTTAACCTGGTGTTGTGAGACTTCATACTGTGCTTACCCCAGTCCAACGCCAGCATCTCCACATCATGGCTAATTGGAGGCCAACAGCTCTTGAGCCACACTGACCCAGGATCAATGGTCACTCCCAGTATTGCAGGAGGCCCTGATGGAAGAAGAACCATGGATGTCCCAAACCCAGGGAAGTCAGGATCTAATCTGGGCCAGGTTGGCAGTCCCTGATGAAAGGGCTGAGGGTTGAGATTGCTGGACAAGGCAGGGGGATGTGGACACGGGGAGGCAACATTTTAGGGGGTGGCTACCAATTGGAATGGGGACCCAAGAAGGAGGCTTTAGGCATTAACTGCCCCAGTAAGAGCCACAATTGGGTCACGGGCAGTTGGCCCTCTTGATGCCCCTCTCACACCCTGTAAAATTGTGGTGTGAGTGGGTGGATAGACAGTGGGTACACCATTGCTGACAACCTGCCCTAATTTACAGGTCCACCCATCTGTTTCCCATAAAATGTAGCCCATTTGCTGGAATTTCACAAGCACACCTGCCCCGGAATCAGGCTGGGTGAGGCTCGCAGAACAACATTCTCTGTTGGCCTCGGGAGGGAACTTATGAGCCTCAGGTAGGCGAGGTGGTAAAATTCTGGCAATTGTTCTTAAATAGTGGCTTGGTCCCAAAGACAAACTAAGGGCCTGATTTTACCATTTTCGTTCTAAGAGCTGAATCTGGGCGCAATTCAGGTCTGACTTGGAAATCTGCTTTCACGCGCCTCCATAAATACTCAGCCTGAAAAAAAAATTGCGGGTCTGAATCGCACTGTGGGCGGGGCTTAGCGCGCCCGAAACGATCGGAGCTCTGAACTGCGCATGCGCAGTTAGGAAAAAATTTGAAAAAGCGCGCCCGTGTCAGATCACTCCTGGGCCGCAGAAAGCGGAGAAAGCGGCCCGGGAGCGAAAAGTGAGAGCGATGGACCCCCCCCAGACATCACTGTCCCCCTTATCCACCTCCCCCCCCCCGACTACCTGGACCGATCGTGACCCCCTGCCCCCTCCCCCCCAACTGATCACCTGTAGAGTGGTAGCAGACGCCCCTACCCCCCCGTCCCCCTCCCACCAGAGATCCATCTGGCCGCCCCCCCACCCCCTGCCGGCCCTCCCCCAACTAATGAGCGATCGAGCCTCCCCCCCCTCTACCAGAGATACATCTTACCCGCCTCCCTCCCCCCTCCTCCAAACCAGAGAATGATCTGGCCTCCCTCACCACCCCACCCCGCTCCTCCACCCCTCCGAGTATGATCTGGCCTCACTCCCCTCACCCCCTCCCTGAGAACGATCTGGTCTCACTGCCCCCCCCACCTCCCCGCAGAGAATGATCTGGCCTCACTCCCCTCACCCCCCTCCCGAGAATGATCTGGCCTCCCTCCCCCACCCCCAGAGAATGATCTGGCCTCACTCCCCTGCCCCACTCCCCCAGAGGTACCATCTGACCTGCTTCCTCCTCCCTCCCCACTCCCTCACCAGAGAATGATCTGGCCCGCCTCCCCCCTCCCTCCAACCTGACAACGATTGGGCCTCCCTCCTTCCACCCCCACTGACCGCCCCCCCACCTCCAACAACCCCCCCTGCGCCCCCCCCCCCCCCCACCAGAGATACATCTGACCCACCTCCCTCCTCCCTCCCTCCCCAACCAGACAACGATTGGGCCTCCCTCCTCCCTCCCACCCCCACCACCAATCTGAGTCAGAGAGCCGTTGGAAGCTCTGAACTCACCTCTTCAGCAGCGGGAGCGCCCGAAACAGACTTATTCAGCATCTTCATTTCGGCGCGGTTCCGGATTGGCGAACGCGGTGGTAAAGGGGGAAATGCTGATAAAGTTGGTCGGGCAGTTTATTAATTCAATTGAAATGCATGCAAATACATTTAAATCACCGTTGCGCTCGTTTCGGGCGCGAATCGGATTGCGGCCATTCCTGGGCCTCAGTAAAGTGGCCATCTGCGCGGACACGGGCGCGGATCACGTTAATGGCCTCACACCCGACTTTACCACGTTTCTGCGCCTGAAAACAGGCACGACGCAATGGTACAATTGGGCCCTAAGTGTAACATCCTAAAGTTGGAATGAATAGGAAATAATTAAGCACTCAATTTAAAGAAAATAATGTGCCAGTTCAGAAATCATTTATATTATGATAGTAAGGAGAAAAGAAAGACAAGCATTTGCTTACATATTTATGATCACAGGATTTCCCAAAACATTTTACAAGAAATGAGGTAATTTTGAAGTGTAGTCACTGTTTATAATGTAGAAAATGCAGCAGCCAAATTGTGCACAGCAATTTTGACAGACAATAATATGATAGTGTCTAATTAACTGCTTTCGTTGTTTGAAAGATAAACATTGGTTTGGACTCTGCTCTTCTTCGGAATATTGCTGTGGGATCTTATATCCAACCTGACAGAATAGTTGGGAGTCTCAGTCCAACATTTCATTCAAAGGCCTGCCCTTCAGATGGTTCATCACTTCCTCAGTACCACATTGATTTGTCAAGCTGTGAGTGTTGATCAAGTCCTGTGGCGGGACTTCAACCCACAAACTCCTGACTCAGTGGGCAGAGTGCCAACAACTGGGCAATGGCTAATACCGTGAAGAGAAATAAGTGGGAATGAAGTATGTTCGCCGGAAACCTCCGACCTTGTCCGCAGCTGGGATTCTCAGGTGTTGCAGTAGTGAATGGAGTCTGGCTGAGTGCAAAAGTCTTCATTCTTGTTGGCAGCAGGTTAGGAACGAACGAGAGCAGGGAATCCTGCCTGTTATTACCGACAAGACTTAGAATAGAATTTATTCTAAGTGCAGGAAAAATGCTGCTGAAATAAGAGATATTTTAATTCTGTGTGATTTGGGATATGGTACCATAAGTATTAGAATTGCAGTATATTTGAGTTTTAGTCCAACTAAGTTCTTTTGACATAAAGAATCACTGGAATACTACCCTCAGCATCTTGCACAACAGCATCCATTTTTTCAGTATTTTGTAAATCAATACTCATCTTAAAATTAAAGTATTACAAAATGAATGGCACAATATCTCAAATACTGGAAGCCCCAGATAAATTGTTCAACGGGTTTTATTAAAGACGTAAGTACATTATTAAAACATTGGTAAAGTTTTTTTTGAAACAAAACAAATCATTTCTGTTTCAGTTGGAGATCAAATAAAGGTTTTTGTTGAGGTCCTACCTTTACTTTGCGGGTTCTGTGGATGACTGATAAATTTACATAATTTAAAGATCGATCTGGTTCAAATTATTTTGTTACTGTTTTGACATAAACAGGTTAACTCGTCATATTTGGATCTTTGATCAAAGGAGATGAAATCCAGCAGAATGTGGCTGAAGTGCCCTGCTTAGGAATGATGGCCTTAAAGAAAACTTCACAAAAAAGCCACTTACCACAACCTGATGGTTTGCTGAAGGATCATCAATTCCTTGTAAAGACTTTTCTTACTTATCCTCTGTTTCTGTGCATTCATTGGTTCTGCTGGGTAGACATACATTCCTCTGACATTTTAATATCTTTTTTGCCAAAGATAAAATTGTGGAAGGTGGTGATAGTGCAAATGATACATTTTTAAAAATCATGTTTGAATCTGTTCATTTATCTTGAAATTTCATTTTTATGACACTGAGCTTTGAATGAATCCATGAAGTTGCATGTCCAGCCGAGTTGACTCTGTAGTGCCACTCAGTTCATCTTTGTTTGCCTGTAGTTGGCTGATTTCTGCTTTGAGGCTCATTCATTGTACCAACCCCAACCGCATCTCTCAGTTAGCCTCGAACCACAAAGCAGAATACTTTGATCGGATTTTAACGCCGGGCTCATTTCTGACAGCGGTCGTGAGTTACAAGGGTTATGGGAAGCTGACCAGGGGAGCATTGTCATAGTTGAATGTGGGGGTGAAGAAGGCCCAGTCAAGAGTTTTAGCAGCCAGTAGGAGGCCCGAGGCATTAGAAAAAATGGGTGATGTTGAGATGGAAGTAGATGATCTTTATCCTTAATATTAACCCTGCCATGATGAGGGATGATGAGGTTAAAATTGTTACTTTCCCATGAATAAGAGCTTTAAAAGGGTTCATTTTTTTAAGATGTTAAATACTGTGAGGGGGGAAAGTTTAAAAGAGATGTAAGGGGTAAGTTTTTCACACAGAGGATGGTGAATGCCTGGAACACGCTGCCCGTGGAGGTATTGGAAGCAGATTCTATAACAATGTCAAGAGGCATCTGGGTAGATACATAAATAGGCAAGGAATAGAGGGATATTAACCACATAGAGGCAAGAAAATATTAGATTAGAGAGGCATCTGTGTTGACACAGACTTGGTAGGCTGAAGGGCCTGTCCTATGCTGTACTGTTCTTTGTTCTTTGTACAGTCACACTGCCTGGTTGAGGCTGTCCCCATGTGTGCGGAACTTGGCTATCAGTCTCTGCTCAGCGACTCTGCGCTGTCGTGTGTCGTGAAGGCTGCCTTGGAGAACGCTTACCTGAAGATCAGAGGCCGAGTGCCCGTGACCGCTGAAGTGTTCCCCAACAGAACAGTCTTGCTTGGTGATTGTCGAGCGGTGTTCATTCATCCGTTGTCGTAGCGTCTGCATGGTCTCCCAATGTACCATGCCTCGGGACATCCTTTCCTGCAGAAATCTGTAACATCTGTAAGGAGAGAAAAGAGCTGACATTTCGAGTCCAGATGACCCTTTGTCTGCCGGGGTGAGGGGGGTGGGGGGGGATCGCCACTGCTGGGGGCGGGGGGTGGGCTGGACATTGGATTGCTCTGGGGCGGGGAGGGTCAGGGCTCCGATAATCACCACCTCCCCCTCCACACCCCAAGCTGCAACAGGGAAGATGCCTCCAGAAGTTGGAGGCCTGTGAACGCAGCAGAGGAGGTGGAGGGAGAGAAGGGCAGGGTGAGGGGGGGGGGGGGTGGGGAGGGCTGTGGGGGCCTCTAATATTGTGCTGGCAGCCCTATAAAGTTGCTAGTCTCCTAGGTGTGGTTGGCAATCTGCCTTGGGGCCCCCTGCTGAGATAGGACCCCAGCAGCAAGAAGCTCCCCTTTATTTTACCCACCCCACCTCCTAATTAGTTACCCGGGGCCTGGTAAAATTCTGCCCGAATTCCAGACCTGTGAGCTTTCATCAGAATTTGGTGTTGTTGCCGTGTGTTCTGTTACTTGAAGAACCTGCAGGAGAATTTCGGCTATTCATAAAAGCCAGGATGCAGACTCAAAGGTCAAAAGTTGTGAAAACCACATTTGTAAAAACACATCTCAGTTCGTCAATGAGCCTTTTTCTAAAATCCAGAATTAGCAGTTTCAATATGTGCAAATGCAATTTCCATCGTTTATAAAGCAGAAGCATTAGTTGTATACGTTATCCTGAATATTGAATATTTTACAGAACATGCATTCAAGACTTAATTTCCTGCAACATTTTACAATTTACATTTTACATTTCACCTGATGGCAAAGATTGTTTACAAGTACAACAAAAGTGTACATAGGACAATAAGTGATTTAAACTCAAGTGACTAAATGCAATTGCTGTAGCATTATCATTAAATTGCAATAACACCAATTGAGCTATCAAGATGTTTAATGTCCATGTGGAAGTTTCTGATCTGCCACATGAATAAAGACACTCTGAGGGCATATAGAAATTCTCTGAACCCAGTATTACCCATTAGGTACAAGGATAAATAAGATTTACTTCTACTCGAAGCAAGTGAGAGAGTACTTTTTCCGATGGAGTGGAATGTTTTGGCACTGACTGCTTAAGATCTGCTCTCTGTAATGCTGGCTGTTTTTAACTGAATGTCCTTTAATGACTGATGCCCAATCATGATTTACTACTTCTATTTCTTGCCGACGTGGTTTTGTCTGTTTGAATTTTGATGCAGTGAAAGTTTGGGAAAGGCTGGTATGAATGAAACACCAACAAGATAGTAAGAACCACGGTGCTCCATCCTTTTCAAATATCTATCCAAGTCTGTGACTTACAACGAGTAAGAAGTCTCACGACACCAGGTTAAAGTCCAACAGGTTTATTTGGTAGCACAAGCCATTAGCTTTTCACTGTGAACAGAACTCCCACTCACCTGATGAAGGGGCAGCGCTCCGAAAGCTAGTGGCTTGTGCTACCAAATAAACCTGTTGGACTTTAACCTGGTGTTGTGAGAAACTGTGTTTACCCCAGTCCAACGCCGGCATCTCCACATCATGACTGACAAAGAGGCCAAGGCAGTGGAGTAAGCAACACAAAAATTGCACTCTTAATTTGCAAATTCACAATAAAAGCATCTTTGCAGTAAGATAGCAACCCGCCTGCAGTCCTCAGGTAGACAATCCCACGTCAGGTGGACCTTGGAGATGATTTGTTGCAATTTTAGGTTGAGAAAAACAGATCCTAAAGAGTATAAATGGATCTGATCCTTCTCTCCCCAAAGGGAAGATGTCCACGGGGAGTAGCACGATCCTCTGGATAGCCTTTTTACCAAGTTTCAGCCAGATTATAATATCCCAGATATTATCACGGTCTGGGAATAAATCCTCAGGGATGTATTGCCCACCCTACCCCTTGAACAAACAAGCAATACAGAAGACTATGTGATTCAATGTAAATTCTGTATCAAAAGAGAAAATGCTGGAAAATCTCAGCAGGTCTGGCAGCATCTGTAAGGAGAGAAAAGAGCTGATGTTAGCTGATGGCAGACCCCCCCCCCCCCCCCCCCACACTGCCCACCCCTGGGGTCAGATCCCCCCCCCCCCGGGAGGCAGGCCCCCCTCCACCCCCCCACCCCCAGCAGACCACCACTTACCCCAGGGTCAGACCCCCCCCCTCCCGGTAGGCAGGCCTCCCCGGCAGACCACCACCCCTCCTCACCCTGCCCCAATCGCTGGCCTCCCTCCAGCCCAGACCAATCGCCATGCAGAGTGGCAGCGGGACCCCTCACCCCCAACCCCACCGATTGCCCCGAGGCCCCACCCACAATAGGCCCCGCCCCTTTGGCACTGCCCGATGGGCAGTGTCAAGGTGTCCCCTGGGCATGGGCACTTTGCCCCTTGGGCAGTGCTGGGGCACAGGCTGGCACTGCCAGGGTGCCAATGCCCAGGGGGCACCACCCCCCATCTTCGACCCCTTGGGGGGTCCCAATTGCCCCTCTTTCATTGCGGCGGGGTCTCCCGCTCGTTCCCCAAATGTGGGGAGCTACTTTAAACCCCGCCAGAATGAAGTACTCCTGGTGGGGTGGGAGATTCAATCGGGCCCGGCAAGTTCCTGATAATCACATGCAAAATATATTTTAAAAAGATTCAAATCACTTACTTGTCTTCCCACTGGTTTCCAACGTGGTCTGGACTCCGACTGTTCTCCGGCTTTGGGGGATGCGCATGCATTCCCGGCACATGAGCAAATCCTGGAAAAAGGCTGACGACCCGATTCTCCCGACTGGACCCGCCAGAAAAGTTGCGGGTCGCGATGGGAGAATCAGGTCCGACATTTCAGTAAATCAGCAAAGTGTGGAAAAATATGTTGATGAATGGATTTGATTTGATTTTTGATTTGATTTGATTTGATGTGATTTATTATTGTCACATTTATTAGTATACAGTGAAAAGTATTGTTTCTTGCGCGCTATACAGACAAAGCATACCGTTCATAGAAAAGGAAAGGAGAGGGTGCAGAATGTAGTGTTACAGTCCTAACTTGGGTGTTGAGAAAGATCAACTTAATGCAGGGTAGGTCTATTCAAAAGTCTGATGGCAGCAGGGAAGAAGTTGTTCTTGTGTCGATTGGTACGTGACCTCAGACTTATGTATCTTTTTCTCGACAGAAGAAGGTGGAAGAGAGAATGTCCGGGTGCATGGGGGTCCTTCATTATGCTGGCTGCTTTGCCGAGGCAGCGGTAAGTGTAGACAGTAAATTTGTTGACCTCTTGAACCCCTAGTGATTGTGGAAATGACCTAGAGACCAAGTTGAGCCTCATGTGAAGCATAGATATGCCACAGGTCATTGACCTGAATCATTAGCTGGGTATTGTTCCATGGAGGCTGCCTGACCTGCTGTGTATTTCCATTGTTTTCTGTCTGTGAAGCATGGGTGTGATGATGAGGGTGAGCGTGTGTGTTGTATTGAATGTTCAGATAAGAATGTGAGGAGGTGCCCGGAGAAAGAGGAACGAGTGGAGTTACAAAGTGCGTTGTTCTGAGGAGTGTCGCGCTGTTCAGGAGAGTCAGAATTTGAAGCTGAGCACCTGAAAGAATTATGTCATTCACCTTTCTCAGCTTCCTGAGAGCCTGGATCCTTTTGTGCATTGTCTCCAGACTGGAGGAAGCAAAGATTTGCTATTGAATTCGGTCACTGCTGCCAACGTCTGTTTGGTTGGAGAGATTGTGTGCTTCCTCCCATCCTTGGGGAAAGATCAGCTCACTACAGTTCCTCAGATTCCGCAGCAGGGCCCTCAGGTCAGAGACACCCTCGCTGGGAGAGGCAGGGGTATTGGGTTCATGTCACACTATTTGTAACTCCCACAGTTGCGTGGACCTGCAGAGTTTCACTGGCTGTCTTGTCTGGAGACAATACACATCTTTTTAGTCTGTCTTGATGCTCTCTCCACTCATATTGTTTTGTTTCTTAAAGACTTGATTAGTTGTAAGTATTCGCATTCCAACCATTATTCATGTAAATTGAGTCTGTGTCTTTATAAGCTCTGTTTGTGAACAGAATTCCCACTCACCTGAAGAAGGGGCTTGCAGCTCCGAAAGCTTGTGTGGCTTTTGCTACCAAATAAACCTGTTGGACTTTAACCTGGTGTTGTTAAACTTCTTACAGAGGCAGGGGGAGCAGTGACGGGGTACACCTCAGGTCTTCTCTCCATGGGTGGCACGGTAGCACAGTGGCTAGCACTGCTGCTTCACGGCTCCAGGGACCTGGGTTCGATTCCCGGCTTGGGTCACTGTCTGTGTGGAGTTTGCACATTCTCCTCGTGTCTGCGTGGGTTTCCTTCGGGTGCTCCGGTTTCCTCCCACAGTCCAAAGATGTGCGGGTTAGGTTGATTGGCCATGCTAAAATTGCCCCTTAGTGTCCTGAGATGCGTAGGTTAGAGGGATTAGTGGGTATGGGGGTAGGGCCTGGGTGGGATTGTGATCGGTGCAGACTCGATGGGCCGAAAGGCCTCTTTCTGCACTGTAGGGATTCTATGATTCTATGATTCCTGTGGTGCTGCAGCTCAGGAATCTTATTCTAGTTGAGCCATTGCAACGCATGGCAGGGGTCCTTCCATTAGAAACCCTTCCTTTGACAGAATTGGCATGCTATCCCACCCACCTTCCTGATTGGCCACGGAATCTGGAGGCAAGATACTAATGCCATGACTCAGTTAAAGAACCCACAGTTCCTGACCTCTTCACGGTCCCATC
The DNA here is from genome assembly GCF_964213995.1 of Mustelus asterias. Taxonomy (NCBI): domain Eukaryota; kingdom Metazoa; phylum Chordata; class Chondrichthyes; order Carcharhiniformes; family Triakidae; genus Mustelus; species Mustelus asterias. The sequence goes on along the minus strand of NC_135804.1, from coordinate 120,287,926 downwards.
ATTTGGCCAGGGACCTCATTCTTAAAATTCAATCCAGTCCAGCTGAAGAGGGAGTAAATAGGATATGAGGGTAAACTACCCGGAAGTACGCTCGGTGGATTGGCCATACTAAATTACCCCTCAGTGTCAGGGGGGTTAGCAAGATAAATACATGGGGCTACGGGGATTGGGCCTGGGTGGGATTGTTGTAGGTGCAGACTCGATGGGCCGAATGGCCTCCTTCTGCTCTGTCGGGATTCAATCTCCAGGAATTAAAGATTAATCTCCGATACACTGCTAAAGTATAAAAACAGATTATAAGAGCTTTTACAAATATGCAAAAAGGGAAGAAACCAGGGAAAGTAAACGAGGAGGCAAAGAAAGGAGCAATTATATTGGGGAACAAATGGCTGAGACGTTAAACAAACATGTTGGGTGGGATTCTCCGGCCGTTCACGCCGGTGGGCTTCTCTGGTCCTGTCAGCAGTACACCCCCGTGACGTGGGCTGGCTTCAATGGGAAATCCCGTTGACAGCGAATGGCACGCCACCTCCCGCCACTGGGAAACACGCAGCTGGGAGGTTGGAGAATCCCGCACCTTATGTCTGTTTTCACAGTAGAAGTCACAGAAAAAATACTGGAAATTGTGGGAAACCAAGGTCTGATGAGAGTGAGAATTTTGAAGGAACTAAAGGAAAAGTACTGGAGCAATTAATGGGACTAAAAGTCGGCATTAACCCTGGACTTGACTCTAGAATTTAAAACATTGATTTCTATCATCCAGAATTCCTTAGATTTTAGCGTGGCCCCTGTAGATTAGAAGGTTGCATATGACCTTGTTGTTCACAAAAGGAGAGAGAAAACATGGAACTATAGCAAGTTGGTATGAGATCAGTAGTAAACAAAATCCAAGGCTCGATTGCAGTAAAACTTTGGTTACCTGGCACTCTAACAACCAGAATTCGCGATTCATCAGAATTCTGGGGTCAGGTCAGGTCTGTTTTTGATTAGAGGTGTCAAACTCATGGGCAAAAGTTATCGGTGGCCCGTCCTCTTTCCACTCTCGTCCTCTTGATGCACTGCAGCACCATCACCCCTGTGGGCGGCACGGTGGCACAGTGGTTAGCACTGCTGCCTCACAGCACTCGGGACCCGGGTTCAATTCCCAGCTTGGGTTACTGTCTGTGTGGAGTTTGCTTGTTCTCCCCTTGTCTGCGTGACTTTCCTCCGGGTGCTCCGGTTTCCTCCCACAGTCTGAAAGACATGCTGGTCAGGTGCATTGACCGAACAGGTGCTGGAGTGTGGCGACTCGGGGAATTTCACAGTAACTTCATTGCACATGTAAGCCTTACTTGTGACTAATAAATAAACATTACTTTTTACTTTTTAGTACTGTTCACTCGATTTGGGTGCACCCACACCTCTCACACAACCTCCACACCATGTGATCCTCATAATTAGATGAGATGAAAACACAGAACTCACCATACATCTCCGTTAACTGGCATATTTGATTTGGCAGTGTGAATTCCATTGGAGGCTCAACGTGCAGTGCGAATAACTCACAACCCATGGGACTGTCTGAGGCTTGGACAGGTTTAAAAGGGCAGGTCCGAGTATCATAAAAACTCCGTTCTGTTGAGTAAAATCCTAGCCTTGATCTGTAATCTATTTCAACATTTCTTACAAATGCTGTGAACTCTTAATTGCAGAGATTCTCCACCATCCAAGCCAGCTGACAATCATTTGGAATGGCAGTGAGTGAGGATTTGTTTCATTCTAGAATTCCTGACTAAACTCTGAGGCAAGTTCTTCCGTTTCTGACAGAACCATTTCTCCTTTGTTGCTCTTGCTTGGTCCATGACTGGACCTTTTCTTCACCTTGGTGCTCTGGAGGTTACATCACCATTGGGATTTACTGCAGCTTTGTGTTAGAGTTCATGCAATTGTCAAATTTAGCCCGCAGTTTCCTGTGGGTTTAAAGCACAAACAATCCATCAAACACCCCTTGTAGCTCTGAACTTTCTGGGAAGCTGACCTGCTTTCAGGTGGAAGATCTCTCAGGCGATCTTTCTGCTACATGAAAATTTTCCATTTTATTAATCACATTTCTTCCTTAACCTCCAAGTTTATGATTAAATCAGAGGAAAGAAATACACTTATGAAGTAAACCAATGACAGTGACTATGAATGACTGGAGAGAAATTAACTCTTGAATACTTACAAGCAAAAATGAACAAAGGTAATGGGGGCGATTCTCCCCAAAAAATTATGTGTTGAATTTGCATAAAATCTGGAGTAAATCATGTTGGTTATTTTCAGCGGGAGTTTCAAAATAAATCTCCTACACTCTGTGCATTGCTGAGTACACTGGCGTGAATCAGTCCAAAAATCAATGGGCGAGCCTATTCCCGCTGGGGAGGCCGGCAGCATAGCGTTGAGCGGGCCACTGCGCATGCGCCAATCTGACAGTGCCGAGATCAGCGCATGTGCAGTGGCCCCTGTCTGCCAGCCTCCCATTTGCTGGCCAGCTCGTTCGTTGGCTAGCTCCGTGACCCCTGCATTGCCGGCCATGCAATACCCTCACGGTCCGATCGCTGCCCACCCCTCTCCCCCCCCCCCCCCCCCCCCCGCCCCAAAACATGCCTGGGCCAGCACCGAAACCACCCCCCTACTCTCCAGGGCTCACCCCCGTCCTCCCCAGCCCCGATCTCCTGATCCCCCCGATCCCACCCCGGTAGCCCCGGCCCCACAGCAGAACTGATCCCCCCTTGCAGCCCCAACAACTGCTGCCCACCCTGATGGCCAGGCCCAATCACTGGCCTCCCTCCCTCTGACACTCAGCCGGAATACAGAGTGGCAAAGGAACCTCACCCCCATCGTTTGCCCCCCGGAGGCAACCCTCCATCAGATTCTGTCCCATTAGGCTCCACCCCCTTGGCACAGCCCAATGGCGAATGGGCAGTGTCAAGATATCCCTTGGGCATTGGGCACTTTGCCCCTTGGGCAGTGCCAAGGGGCCCAGGCTGGTACTGCCAAGTTGGCAACGCCCAGGGGGCACGCCCCTGGTGCCCAACCCTTTGGGGGTTCTCGACTGCACCCCTATCACTCTAGCAGGAGCGGGCTGCCAGCTCTCCACAAGTGGGGAACTATATAAACCTTGCTGGAGTGAACCATTCTTGTAAGGGGGTGGGGGTGAGAGGCTAGTGGGCCCAGAGACTTCAGTCCCGCTAATGCGATTTAAATTGAATGTAAATTAGGATTTGCATACATTATGCAGATCTGTGCCAATTTCCAGCGCGGATCTGATGGTGCCGGAAATCCAGTGGCCGGAGACGTGTGGAGGCCGTGGCGCCCAGCAGAGAGGCCGCAAAATGGCCCCTGTTAGATTCTCCCGGCCCTCTGCGCTACAAAAGCAGCGCGGTGGCCTGAGAGAATCACCCCCAATGTATTACACCAGATTAAAAATGCACGAATGTAACATCGCAAAGCATATGACAACATCTAAAATAAAAAAATTCTAAATGCTACAAATATTGTAAAATACACAATACAAACTTAATGGAGGGTTTTTTATTCATTCATGAGATGTGAGCATCACCGGCAAGGCCAGCATTTATTGCACATTCCTAATTCCCCTTGAGAAGGTGGTGGTGAGCTGCCTCTTGAACCATGTGGTGTAGGTACCCACACGGTGCCGTTGGGGAGAGAGTTTCAGGATTTTAATCCAGTGACAGTGAAGGAACGGTGATATATTTCCATGTCAGGATGGTGTGTAGCTTGGATGGGAACTTGCAGGCGAAGGTGTTCCCGTGTGTCTGCTCTCCTTGTCCTTCTTGGTGGTGAGAGGTCGTGAGTTTGGAAGGTGCTGCTGAAGGATCATTGGTCAGTTCCTGTAATGTATCTTGTAGATGGTACACACATCGTAGAGGAGGGAGTGAATGGGATACCAATCCAAAAGGCTGCTTTATCCTGGATGGTGTTGAGTTTCTTGAGTGTTGCTGCAACTGAACTCATTCAGGCAATGGAGAGTATTCCAAGGCAGACTTGTGCCTTGCAGATAGTGGAACAGGCTTTAGGAAGTCAGGAGGTGAGTTACTTTCTGCAGAATTCGCAGTCTCTGCCTTTCTGTTGTAGCCACAGTATTAATATGGCAGGTCCAGTTCAGTTACTGGCCAATGGTGACCCTTGGATGTTGCTAGCGGGGGATTCAGACTTGGTAATGTCATTGAATGCCAAGGGGAGATGATTGGATTCTCTCTTGTTGGAGATGGTCGTTGCCTAGCATTGAGTGGTGCAAATATAACTTTCCACTTATCAGCCCAAGCCTGAATGTAGTGTAGGTTTTGTTGCACACATAGTCTGCTTCAGGATTATACTCTGAACTCTGAATCCCCCGCTCTGGAAACAAAGTGGGGTGGCTGGTGGGAAAGGCAACATGATAGATCATCGACTTTTAGCTGGAGACAGGATTAGCAGTGGAGAGTCCCTGTCAGAGGTTGCAGGGCACTCCAAGCTTAACTCACGGGCCATCAACAAAAGATCAGCAAAAAACGTGAGGTGCAGTTAATCTTTCCTGCTGCACTGCACGCCCTTAGAGAGAGACAGGCGGAATCCGTCTCAAGCACGAGGATGAGGAACAGCAGCAGCAATGGTGGCAGGAGAAACAACAACAGGACCAGCAAAAGCCTTCCCCTCAGCTACCTGTAAATTCACCTGACAGAGGAATTGATCACTGGGATTCAGCTTGCCAGGGCGGCATGGTGGCACAATGGTTAACACTGATGCCTCACAGCGCCAGGGGCCTAGGTTCGATTCCCAGCTTGGGTCACTGCCTGTGTGGAGTCTGCACATTCTCCCCGTGTCTGCGTGGGTTTCCTCCCAGTGCTCCGATTTCCTCCCACAGTCCAAAGAAGTACGGGTTAGGTTGATTAGTCGTGCTAAATTGCCCCTTTGTGTCAGGGGGACTAGCTAGGGTAAATGCATGGGGTTATGGGGATAGGGCCTGGGTGAGATTGTGGTTGGTGCAGACACGATGGGCCAAATGGCCTCCTTCTACACTGTAGGATTCTACGATAACAACTGGCTATGATGAGGAGATGTGCCACTCTTACAGTTACTCTATGGCTGGAATTCTACCGTCCTGCCCACCACGGGAATCGTAGTGGGCGAGCGGGCAGACCATGGAGAAGTCTGTTGACCTCGGGTGCTTTTTTGCGGTTTTGGGACGAGCGATGATGTAAAATCCCGCCCTATGTGCATCAACTTGGAGGACATTCCAAGACGAAGATTTCCCCACAGCCTCAACCTTTGACCGTACTCTCAGATATTTACGACAATTTCTGAAACATGTCAGATGTGCTCTCCTAATATTCTTGGTGCAATTCTTACGGAGCCTCCAAGTTTAGCAGCCACAGCAAATGAATCATCCGGAGGGGTACCTGATGCGCGACAATCAAGCACGTGGAACAAGGCTTCAGCTATTGAAGGCTTTTATTAGCAAACAATGGAACTAACTAACACGAGTACACCAGTTCAGACTGGAGGGGTCACGCCGGAGCAGAGGGTCTTATACCTCTCCCCAGGAGGCGGGGCCCGACCGGGATGTGCCATAACAACATTTACCACAGGTAAACACCCTAACCCAACAACATTATACAACCCCCACAGTGGCAACACCCTAACCCAACAGTAACATAGGAACAACCCCCAGTGGTAACCAACGATGGTTCACCACATTCACCCCTCCTTTAAAAACAAAGGCCGGCGGGGTGCGAAAACAGGTCATATATGTACAAAATTCACAAGTCCAGACGGTCTGGAGGACCGCACCGTCGCTGTGATCTCCTCAACACCGGTTGCGACACCGGAGCAGGTGCTTGCGGTGGCGTTCTCTCCAAAACAGCGTCCGGCTGTCCCCTCGAGGACTCCCGGGCCGGTTGACCCTGGTGAGGCGATGGTGCAGGGGATCCTGGAACCTTCTGTGGTGGCGCCGATCTCCGAGTCTCAGGCAAGCTGTACATGGGAGTATAACTGTTATGCACTGGTCCAGGTGCTGACCGCGCCACGTCTGGGGAAGAAATAAGTGATAGGGGATTCGTGACAGGGGGTATGGGAGCGACAGGAGTTGCTACGTCCCCTGCGGGCGCCAGGTCTCGGATCGAGACTGTGTCCTCTCGCCCGTCAGGATATGCCACATAGGCATACTGAGGGTTGGCGTGGAGGAGTTGGACCGGTTCGACCAAGGGGTCGGACCTGCGGGCCCTCACATGTCGCCGCAGAAGGACGGGTCCTGGGTACGTCAACCAGGCTGGTAAGGAGATCCCCGAGGACGACTTCCGAGGGAATGAGAACATCCTCTCGTGGGGAGTAGCATTGGTTGCCGTACACAGGAGGGAGCGGATGGAATGAAGCGCATTTGGAAGGACCTCCTGCCAACGGGAGACTGGAAGGCCCCTGGATTTCAGCGCCAGTAGGACAGCCTTCCAGACTGTAGCATTCTCCCTCTCCACCTGTCCGTTACCCCTAGGGTTGTAGCTCGTGGTTCTACTAGAGGCAATCCCGTATGAGAGCAGGAATTGCCTCAAGTCGTTACTCATGAACGACAAGCCCCTGTCGCTATGTATGTAGCAGGGGGACCCGAACAGGGTAAAAAGATCACTGAATGCCTTAATCACTGTGGCAGTCGACGTGTCCGCACAGGGGACAACAAACGGGAACCGGGAGTACTCATCTATTATATTGAGAAAATAGACATTCCGGTCCGTTGAGGGAAGGGGGCCCTTAAAATCCACACTCAGCCTCTCGAAGGGGCGAGTGACCTTGACCAATTGTGCCCGGTCCGGTCGATAAAAGTGCGGTTTGCATTCCGCGCAAATCCGACAGCTTCTCGTCACTGACCTGACATCCTCCACCGAGTAGGGCAGGTTGTGGGCTTTTACGAAGTGGTAGAGTCGGGTGACTCCAGGATGGCACAGGTCATTGTGGAGGGCCTTCAAGCGGTCCTCCTGCATGATGGCGCATGTTCCGCGCGAGAGGGCTCATTGAGCTTCCCTGGACGATACATAATATCGTAATTATAGGTGGAGAGCTCAATTCTTCACCGCAAGATCTTATCGTTCTTGATCTTGCCCCTCTGCGTGTTGCTGAACATAAACGCCACGGATCGTTGATCCGTGATCAGGGTGAACCGCTTCCCCGCCAGGTAATGGCGCCAGTGTCTGACGGCCTCCACAATGGCCTGAGCCTCCTTCTCCACCGCTGAGTGCCGAATTTCGGGGCCTTGAAGGGTGCGGGAAAAGAACGCGACGGGCCTGCCTGCCTGGTTTAGTGTGGCGGCTAGGGCAAAATCAGATGCATCACTTTCCACCTGGAAAGGGATGGATTCATCCACCGCGTGCATCGTTGCTTTCGCAATGTCGCTTTTCAAAGCCTTGAAGGCCAATTGGGCCTCCGGCGTGAGTGGGAAGGTAGTGGACTTGATGAGCGGACGAGCTTTGTCCGCGTAGTTGGGGACCCACTGCGCATAATACGAAAAGAAGCCGAGGCATCTCCTCAGTGCTTTTGTGCTAGCGGGCAAGGGAAGTTCAGTAAGGGGGCGCATACGGTCTGGATCAGGGCCAATGACCCCGTTTTCCACCACGTATCCAAGGATAGCTAACCTGCGCGTACGGAATACGCACTTCTCCCTGTTATAGGTCAGATTCAGGCGAGATGCAGTGCGCAGAAAGTGTTGGAGATTCGTGTCATGGTCCTGCTGGTCATGGCCGCAGATGGTGACGTTATCCAGGTATGGGAAGGTAGCCCGCAACCCGTTCTGGTCCACCATTCGGTCCATAGCACGCTGGAAGACCGAGACCCCATTGGTGACACCAAATGGAACCCTGAGAAAATGGTATAGACGACCATACGCCTCAAAAGCCGTGTATTGTCGGTCCTCTGGGCGGATGGGGAGTTGATGGTAGGCGGACTTAAGGTCTATGGTAGAGAACACCCGGTACTGCGCAATCTGATTGACCATATCAGAAATGCGCGGGAGAGGATACGCATCCAGCTGCGTATAACGGTTAATGGTCTGACTGTAGTCGATGACCATCCGAGGTTTGTTCCCGCTTTTAACCACCACGACCTGCGCTCTCCACGGACTAGCACTGGCCTGTATGATCCCTTCCTTGAGGAGCCGCTGAACCTCAGATCTGATAAAGATCCGGTCTTCAGCGCTGTAACGCCTACTCTTAGTAGCGATGGGCTTGCAGCCTGGTACCAGATTCTTAAATAAAGAAGGTGTGGTGATTTTTAGTGTGGAAAGATTGCATGCGGGGCGCTTTGGGCAATTTGGAGGCTGCGGCTGATTCCCTACTGCCAGTGAAGGGAGTGGCCCACCGTACTGTAGGATCACACTCTTCATGTGGACCATAAAATTTAGTCCGAGGAGAATTGGCGCACAAAGGTGCGGTAACACAAGGAGCCTGTATTGCTCGTAAATTGTGCCCTGTACCTCTAGGGTTACCATACACCGTCCTTGGATCGGTACAGACCGGGACCGTGATGCCATGGAAATTGTCTGTTTGGCAGGTAGAACCCGGAGTCCACACCTTTTTGCAGTGTCAGGGTGAATAAAACTCTCGGTGCTCCCACTGTCAAACAGACAATACACAGTACGACCATTTACCTTGATGTTCATCATGGAATTATCAAGCCTGTGGTGCTTTGTCTGGTCCAGAGAGATTGACGCCACCGTTGGCCCCTGGGCGTCACTGCATGCAGCCGAGGTTGATGCTGAGGACCCCTGCTGGTCGCTCCTAGTCGTCGTTGACCATGATGGCCGCCCCCATGAATCGCACGTGGGTGAGGGCGCCAAACGTAGCGACTCCTGGTGGTCTTCCTCCTCCTTCGTCAGCCACGATGGCGCCGTCCTGGATTCGCACGTGGTTGGACCTCGTGGGTACTGCGACGCCGAAGGAGATTGTCTCCGCTCTGGAGGGTCACAGGCTGCACTGCCGTTTTTGGGCTTCGACCTGCAAACTTTAGCATAGTGGCCCTTTTTACCACACTGGCTGCAGATTGCCGTTTTTTGCAGGACACTGTTGCCGTGAATGCTTGGCCCCGCCGCAAAAATAGCATCGCTGGCCGCCTGGAGCTGCCGCTGTCGTCGGATCGATATGGGAGCGCGAGCCCATGGGGCGAGGAGGGATTTGTGCTTGCTCTTGCCACGTTGTCTCCACGTGGTCTTCGGGGTACAGAGCCAAGCTTTTCGACGCTGCTTCCAGCATCTCAGCCATCTCCATCGCTTGGGTCAAGTTGAGGTTCCCTTTCTCTAGTAACTTAAGGCGGATGTACGAGGACCCTACCCCTGCTACGAACGCATCTCGGGTGAGGTCGTACATATATTGTTCTGCTGACACATCTTTACAATCGCAACCCCTGGCAAGCTGCAAGAGCTCATTGGCGTAGTCCTCCATGGTTTCGCCCGACTGCCGACGTCGTGTAGCGAGGAGGTAACGAGCGTGTATCTCGTTGGGTGGTCTCGTGTATCGTTTCTTCAAGAGCTCGATGGCCCTCGGGTAAGTGGTGGCCGCACGAATCGCAAGATAAATCGTGTCGCTTACCCTCGCGTGGAGGACCTGGAGTTTGTCGTTGTCTGTAGTAACAGCTACAGAGGCTGCCAGGTAGTCTTCGAAACACTTCCACCAGTGGTCGAAGGTGTTGGCGGCACCGACCGCACGTGGGTCCAGCGCCAGACGTTCTGGTTTTAATATTTGTTCCATACTCCCTTTTTACTGTTGAGAGTTTTATGTTTGCTAATAAAATTGATGCGCGACAATCAAGCACGTGGAACAAGGCTTCAGCTATTGAAGGCTTTTATTAGCAAACAATGGAACTAACTAACACGAGTACACCAGTTCAGACTGGAGGGGTCCCGCCGGAGCAGAGGGTCTTATACCTCTTCCCAGGAGGCGGGGCCCGACCGGGATGTGCCATAACACCATTTACCACAGGTAAACACCCTAACCCAACAACATTATACAACCCCCACAGTGGCAACACCCTAACCCAACAGTAACATAGGAACAACCCCCAGTGGTAACCAACGATGGTTCACCACAGTACCTTCTGGTGTCTCTGCTGGAATCGAGTTAGTGATTGATATGTGAGTTCTTTCCTTCTGATAATTAACGTGAAGGATTTTGCAAATGTTGCTTTTTTTGGCTCTCTGCCAAAACAGTTGTGCAAGTTAATACTCATTTCCTAATCACTGCTTTCATTGGGAGGTACTAATATAGACAAGTTAATGCATCTGCATTCTCCTAATCTTTTTACACGTTGAAAGGCATTACTTAGTTAAACTAAATCCGAGACCAAATTAAATGTATGAGGCCTCAAATGTTTGGCTGCCTGAAATAATACAAGGCCTTAATTTATTGTTTTTAATACTTTATTTTTATCAATTTGTTTCAGCCATACATTTTAAAAATGTTTTTCAGTGTTATACTGGAGAGAAAATGAACAATGAAATGTTACAGATTGGTCAAGATGCACATTTGTCCACACAACAGAACGGTCAACATTTTGAAAGTAGGGCACTCCAAGCTTAGCTCAGCTGGCGGCCTTCACGACACATGACAGCGCAGAGTCGCTGAGCTGAGACTGATAGCCAGGTTCCGCACACATGAGGATGGCCTCAACCGGGATATTGGGTTAATGTCACACTATCTGTAACCCCCACAACCTGCCTGGATGTGCAAAATCTCACTCGCTGTCCTGTTTGGAGACAATACACATCTCTTTAACCCTGTGCTTAATGCTCCCTCCACTCACATTGTCTGTACCTTTAAGACTTGATCAGCTGTAAAGACTCACATTCCAATCATTATTCATGCAAATTGAGTTTGTGTTTTTGTGCCATGTTTGTGATCAGAACTCCCACCCACCTGACGAAGGAACAGCCTGTTCCGAAGGCGAGTTGCTTTTGCTACCAAATAAACCTGTTGGACTTTAACCTGGTGTTGTTAGACTTCTTATTGTGTTTACCCCAGTCCAACGCCGGCATCTCCACATCATAACATTTTGAAAATCAGAGATGTGGACATTTCTTTGGCCAGCCAGGTTTATGATTTGTACACAAACCTAGCTACACCTTGAAGAATTTCAGGTTAGAATAAATGAGATCTATAGAGATAGACTTTCTGTATGACTGATGCAGAGAATAGATCTTACTTACCTCAGTCAAGAAAAGGAAGGGGCAGGTTAGGAGTAATAGGATCACTACAGTACAGAAGGAGGTCATTTGGCCCATTGTGTCTGCACTGACCACAATCCTTTGCAGGCCCTATCCCCATAACCCCATGCATTTACCCTAGTTAATCCCCCTGATACTGAGGGACAATTTAGCATAGCCAATCCACCTAACCTGCACATCTTTGGACTGTGGGAGGAAACCGGAGCACCTGGAGGAAATGCACAGAGACACAGGGAGAATGTGCAAACACCAAACAGACAGTGACCTAAGCCGGGAATCGAACCTGGGTCCCATGGCACTGTGAGGCAGCAGTGCTAACCACTGTGCCACCGTGCCACCCCTCCATTGACTCAGAAAGAGTCTGTTTCTCTCTCCACAGACGCTGCCAAACCTGCAGAGTCTTTCTAGCATTTTCTCTTTTTATTTCAGGTTTCCAGTAAGCCCCATATTTTGCTTTAAGCCTATGTAGATGATCACAATGACTACCTTCTTTTTACTTACAAGGCAGGACCATGAAGCTGATAGAGCTGTCCTGTCCAATACAAGTTGCATGCTACTGTTTTACCCATGTGCATTAATTTTATTAGAGTTTGCCTTAAGCAAAATACAGATGAAGTTGTTCCATGTCTTTGTTTACTTAACAAACATCTCCATCCATTCGATGTGAAACTTCAGACTTTACTATGATCAAAGTTTAGAATTTACATGAATTTATCAGAGAACCTTGTCTGATTTCATCAGTGATTGCAGAGAATGTTGCCTCATAATTGGTGATGTGATCACCTGTCCATTCTCTCCACTCAAAGCATGATTGGATGCTTCTTGTCCTTTGCTCTGATAGGTGCTGGAGCTGTTTGTTAGTGTAAGGGCTCACTTTCTTCTGGTAGCCTGAAGTGGTTAGTCTAAGTGGAGTAAGAAGTCTAACAACACCAAGTTAAAGTCCAACAGGTTTATTTGGTAGCAAACGCCACTAGCTTTCGGAACGCTGCTCCTTCGTCAGGTGAGTGGGAGATCTCAAAGTCAGATCTCCCACTCACCTGACGAAGGAGCAGCGCTCCGAAAGCTAGTGATGTTTGCTACCAAATAAACCTGTTGGACTTAAACCTGGTGTTGTGAGACTTCTTACTGTGTTTACCCCAGTCCAACGCCGGCATCTCCACATCATATTCTAAGTGGTGCAGGGATGAAAGGTTAAAATTATGGAGATTGGTTTCAAAAACATCACTTGTGTCTGTTTGGGTTTAGAAGCTTAGGGAGGGATTCAACGCTTCTGTTAGCCGCCGTCATCATGGTCACAAAATATCGTGAGAGGCCAAAAACGGAATTTGCGCTGGCAAGGGGTGGCACGGTGGCACAATGGTTAGCACTGTTGCCTCACAATACCAGGGACCCGGGTTCGATCCCTGGCTTGGGTCACTATCTTTGTGGAGTATATATGTTCTGTCTGTGTGGGTTTCCTCTGGGTGCTCCGGTTTCCTCCCACAGTCCAAAGATGTGCAGATTAGGTGAATTGGTCATGCTAAATTCTCCCTCAGTGTACCCAAATAGGCGCCGGAGTGTGGTGACTAGGGGATTTTCACGGTAACTTCATTGCAGTGTTAATGTAAGCCTACATGCGACTAATAAATAATAAATAAACTTTAAAAGAATGTGATCTTCCTGGGCTCTCCCGATGAAGCCCAGGAAATGCGTGAACCTGATTTGCATCAATTTGATGGCATTAGAATGTACTTCGTGAGGTTAAAGTTGAATCTTTAGATCTCATTGAATCTCCCACCCACAAGCGTGATGTCATGCAGGCGCAAATTACTACCACTTTTTAAAAATGGGTATCAGGCACAATGACCTCCAGTGGACAAGAAGGAGGTGAAGACCCCTCTCCATTATGCACCAGTGTGTCTGAGGGTACAGCTTCCAGTGTTCAGCAACAGAGGGGGTCTAGTTCAAAGGTTTTGGATGGAGGAGGGGTTAGGGGCTAATGGGATCAGGGCCGGGGAGGGAGGGGTTGGGGCTGGACGGGGGATTAGGGGCCTCCACCGGGATGGAGGTCGCAGTTGGAGTGTAGAGCCATTTAAATGCAGCGCCCTTTTGATTGAAGTGCTCACATGACCATCCTGGGAGGACGAATAAGATGCTTTGCACTTCGGGCACACCGTTTATCATGTGGGGTGAAAAACCATTTCCTCGAAGTGCCTAAAGGTTGCAATGCTGATTGCACCGCTGGAGCTGAGAGGAATTGTACCGATTTTCTTGCCAAAAATGCCATTTCTCCGAATGTTCACTCCGGCAGGATTCTCTGGCCCCGTCGACAGGTACCCCTTGCTGTGGGTTTCCCGGCATCATGAGCTGGCTTCAATGAGAATTCCCATTGGCAGTGGAGGGACCGGGGGATCCTGCGACCAGCAAACCGTGCGCCACTGGGAAAAACACTGAGGGGAGGCTGGAGAATCTTGCCTGTTGGCTGGAAGTCTCCAGCCGTAGAGACAGGTGGGATTCTCTGGTCCCACCAGAGACGCACCACCTGCTAGGGGTTTCCCATGGTATGGGGTGGTTTCAATGGGGCTTTACATTGACAACGATGGGGCCAGAAGACCCTGCCATCAGCCAATGGTGCAGTGCCTCCCATCACTGGGAAAAGCACTATGGGGAGGCACAGAATCTCGCCTTTTGTCATTTTTTGCAAAAATTCCACCTTAGAGGGTGGTCAAATTGAGCCCTCTAAAATGATAAAGGGTTTTGATAGGATGGATGCGGAGAAATCATTTCCTCTGCTGGAGGAAGTACAGACAAGCAGAAAGAGAACAGTTAGGCATGAAATCAGAAAGCAATATTTCACACACGGGGTTACAATAGACAAGTTTATTTAGCTCTTAGTATTGCAGAAAATAATAGTCTGCAACTGCTGTGCTAAAATATGACATAGTGAATATTTTCATGCAATAAATCTGTTCCTCGTTGTATCAAGAGAAACCATTTAAATCTGACAATCTCCCTTTCAAGGTGCCAGTTGTTTGACATTATGTGAAAAAGATATGTTGATACATGCCTCGTATTTGAGTTTAGAAGCTTTGAACTCAGCAACCAATTCACTATTCACAGACAGGAGATTCTGTGGCCGCAAACGAGAATCCAGGATGGTGTGTAGCCTCCCGGGTGCCAGGGTCAAGGATATCTCGGAGAGGCTGCAGTACATTCTCAAGGGGGAAGGCATGCTGGCCTTCATCAGTCAGGGCATTGAGTATAGAAGTTGGGAAGTTATGTTGCAGTTGTACGGGATGTTGGTGAGGCCGCATTTGGAGTATTGCATTCAGTTTTGGTCACCTTTCTAGGGAAAGATGTTATTAAACTGGAAAGAGTGCAGAAGAGATATACAAGGGTGTTGCCAGGACTCAAGGGATTGAGTTATAGGGAGAGATGGGACAGGTTAGGACTTTTTTTCTTTGGAGCGTAGGGGACTGAGGAGTGATCTTATAGAGGTGCATATGAACATGAGAGGCATGGATAAGGTGAATGCACTCAGTCTTTTTCCCAGGGTTGGGGAATTGAGAACTAGAGGGCATAGGTTTAAGTTAAGAGGAGAAAGAATTAATGGGAACCTGAGGAGCAACATTTTTACACAGAGGGTGGTATGTATGTGGAATGACCTGCCAAAGGAAGTGGTTGAAGCAGGGACATTGACAATATTTAAAAGGCATTTGGATAGATACATGAATAGGCAAAGTTTAGAGGGATATGTGCCAAATGCAGGCAAATGGGGTTAGCTTAAATGGGCTTTTTGGTTGGCATGGATTAATTTAGGCCAAATGACCTGTCTCCGTGCCGTACATTCTATGATTCAATAATGAAGTAAAATATGCCAAATACTAGTTCATAATAAGTGATTCAATACGAGACGAGAGACATGTAGACCAATTAACAATAATCATAAGATATGTGTGCAGCGATAGTGAAATTATAGAGCAATTTCTCTGTTTTGTCCAGTCACACTTCTGAGTGTTTGGAGGCAACTGTTTTGTAAATCATTGCAAATTTAGGTTTAAATATTAAAACTTGTCATAGGCTGAGCTTCGAAAATTCCACAAATATATCAGAAAAATATTCAGGTCTACAAGCAAGATTAATCAATGCAAGGCGCTGTGGCATTATTCATCCCATGTTCCACTCACTCCTTGAATTTAATCGACAATGCTGAAGCTCAACCCTGTGAGGCGGCCGTACATTTTTTTCAACTTTGTTTAAAATTTGTGTGCTTTTTTTTGGTTTCCACACGTTGCTGGAATATACTGCAATCATGCTTGGAGCAGACACAGGGAAAACATTTGATGGTAAAAATAATTTGTGACACCAGGTGATCCACTCATGCAGATGCTGTTTAGGTTTGAAACTGAACTTTGTTGATATAAACGGAACCTTATCAGGCATAGCCACATCATATTCAGGAAAAAACATGTGTAAAAACTGAAGCAAAATCCTTAGCAGAGAAGTTTAAAAGTATGATATTGCTGTTTTTACTGTTTCGTGGTATTATTTACTTCAATGAACTAATGCCATCAGCAAATCACTGAAAAATGTTGTTAGAACTTTATTGAATGCTGCACAGTTGTTAGCCGAAGTTAAAATTTTTGTCATGGAACTTTGAGATGACAAAAGCTTGGTGGAAGCAGGGACACTAACAAAAATGCAGATCCCTCTGATGATAAGAAACTTACAATATGCATTAAGTTATTTTTAACTCAATTTTTAACCTCCCTCGATTAAACTAGAGGCAATGAAGTCATGTTAAAAGGGAAAGAGAAGATCAAAATTGAGACTTTCAATGTTATTTGTGATGTGAAAGCGGTGCAATTGCAGAGTAGAAATTAATCTCTGAAGAAAATTGTTGATTTATTTTGCATGCTTTTCGACAGAAGTTTGGATGAGAATGCTAAAAACCATTGCATTAAGAAATTAAATGAATTCCACCGTGAGGACACAGACACAAAGCTTTTCACAGATGAAGTGAAATAATGTATTAATTTCTTTGATAACGATGAGCTTTGTGCTTTGAGATCTCTAATTGATTTGTACAGACTCATATGTGATGGTTTGCAGGCAACCTTTCCTAATGTGGAAACCATCCTGAAAATGCCTGTCACAAATGCTTCCGGTGAATGTTCTTTCTCTGTATTGAGAAAAGGGAAAAGTTATTTGTGAAGTACAATGAGTCAGAAACATTTGACAAGTTCAGCAAAATTGATGATGGTAAGTGCGCCTTTACAAGATTTTCCCTACGATTATGTCATTGATGATTTTGTAAAGAAAAAATGTAGAAGAACAGCTCTCTAAATTACCATGTCAACAAGGGATAAAGCAAGACAATCTTTAAAATATGTTCCTCTTTCTCTTGCCTATTTTCTATTTTTCAGAAGGAACCACCATTTGCTGGTCAGATATAATGGCTGGTGGTCACATGCTGGTAGTTCTAAACACCATCCTCCATTGCTCTCAAGATTGGCCTTCAGAAACTTCCTTCTAGGACAAAGAATGGAATCCTGCAAGAGACAAAGCTACGTCATTGATATTGGACTTGAACTCACTGGAATCCGCTTGATTGGAATATTTGCTCCTGCACTGGAGTAGCTTTGTCTGTCCTGCACTGGCTTGTGCCGCAATGATGTAATTGGCTGACTTTTCCATCTTGTTGCTCATCAGACAGTTCCATAGTTACACACCTCATGATACACAGATCATAACATTGACCATCTTTACCATCGTTCTGAGAACGTGTAGGCTTGGATTTCAATTCAGCAATTACAGATGTGTTTCTGAGTTAAAAAGCAGTAAAGCGGTTAAGCAGTGATCAATTCATGTATTTTTGAAGCTTGCATCTTTGCTTTCTATGGGATAAGGGTGGCAGAGTCAGGAGGGAAGCGATATCATTGGGGAAGGGAGGTGACATTATTGGGGGTGGAGCATGGCATCATTGGGGTGGGGCGTTACGTCACTGAGGGGAGCAGGGAATGATGTCATGAGGATGGCCCCAAAAATGAACGTAAGCATGGGGCCTTCAAAAGTGTAAGTAAGTGTGCAGTGTGCACGTGCCTATGACAGAAGTGTATCGGTGTATTGCAGGAGTCGACAGAAGTCGAAATATGATACCAGATCAATGAAAACCTTTGTCACATGATTAGAAAAGGAGCCGTGAGTTAATTCTGTCTCCAGTTAATCAGGTACAGACCTGAAACTTTGCTGTCAAGTCCGATGCGCAGAGTCAGGAAATTTCGGGACAAACATATCCGGATGGCTGGGTTTTTATTCAGGGGTGTGAGTGGTGATGGGTGCTGACTGGAGTCAGGCCTGCTGCCCCAGGAAAATGTTCAGAGGCAGCCCAGAGGCTGCCGAATGCCAAGGCTGGCTGTTCTTAAGGCCTAACTCAGTGCAATGGGATTTTTTTCCAGTGGTAATTAATGTAATTAGCTCCTTTAGACCTCACACTCCCTCAACCTCACACACTCCCCATGATCCATTCATATCAACACATGCCACTTCATGTCTCCACCTGTCCCCCATGGCCTCTCATGTTCTCCATACCAACCTATTCCCCACTATCCACTGCAATAACCACTCAAACCCTCCATGCCAATCCATGCTACTCTACCCACTCTCCGTGGACACTTGTAACCTCCACACCAACTTAATCCCTCTTGAATGCTCAATTGAATCTGCCTCTACCACTCTCAGACAGTGCATGCCAGATCTGAAGCACTCATTGGGTGAAAATGTGTGCGTACAGTTTTTGTCAACTTATTCAGAGAGAGATATACTTTCAATGGAAGCAGTTTAGAGAAGGTTCAACGGGTTTATTTTTGGACTGAAGGGGCTGTTTTATCAGGAAAGGTTTAACATATTGGACCTATATTTATTGGAGTGTGGGGAGATTTAAAACATATAGTATTCTGAAGAGGCTTAACAGAGTGGTGGCTGAGGGGATGTTTCCATTTGTGGAGGAGCAGGGGCCACAGTTTCAGAATAAGGAATCTCCCAATCAAGATTGGAAAGAAGAGGAATTTCTTCCCTCATAGAGTCACCAATGTTTGGAATTACCCAAGAGGGCTGTGGTTTGTTGAATATATTCAAGGCTGCTTTTGACAGATTTTTGATTTACAAGGGAGTCAAGGGTTATAACGGCAGGCAGGAAAGTGGAGTTAGAGCCACAATTAATTCAGCCATGTTCTTATTGATCATAAGATATGGCAAAGTAGGCTCAAGGGGCCGAAGGGCCTAATCCTGCTTCTATTTCTTATGATCTTGGATTGGGGCAGAAAAGTGAACATTTTATTGTATAAATAATTGAGCAAAAGAGGTTTGGGGGATGGGAGAACCAATGTTACTTGCACCTTAACTCATTATGCGAAAATAGCAGATTGTCCATTTTAGAACTGTCTGTGAGGCATGTATCTTTCTGTATAAAAAAGACTTACATTTATAGAACACTCCTCATAACCACTCAATGTCTCAAAGTGGTTTATGACCTATGAAGTACTTTTTGAAGTGTATGTTTACTGTCGTCGTGTAGGAAATGCAGCAGTCAATGCTCACACAGCAAAACTCCCACAGATAATCTGTTTTGTGATGTTGATTGGGTGTTAAGTGTTGGTCCAGGAGACCAGGGATAACTGCCTGGCTCTTTGAAATGGTGCAATTGGATCTTTTATATCCAGC
Organism: Mustelus asterias; assembly: GCF_964213995.1. Lineage (NCBI taxonomy): Eukaryota > Metazoa > Chordata > Chondrichthyes > Carcharhiniformes > Triakidae > Mustelus > Mustelus asterias. The sequence goes on along the minus strand of NC_135804.1, from coordinate 120,269,007 downwards.
TGAGCAGGTAGAAGAGACCTCGGTACAACATCTCATCCCAAAAGACCTCTATCAGTGCAATGCTTCCACCATTCCTGCACTTAAGTGCCAGCCTCAATTATTGTGCTCAAACCCCAGAGTGGGATTTAAACCCAGAAGGAGGAACCTTGCCACTCAGAGATGAGTGCAATTTGCAGTGAATGTATATCAAGTCATGGGGGTGACCTCTTCCTTCAGTAAATTTATGAGATTACAACGATGGATCATCAATAGTTATATTTAAGATGTTGCTGGAGAATTGATGATGTCAGTTTCCCAGGTTCAGGAACGTTGTGAATCAGGATTAATTGGTATAGACATGAATCTTGCAGGTATATACTCTTATCAGTGAGTCAGGTAAAAAAAAATGCGAGTGAACTTGTCCACTTACGCTAACATCATTTTTACTCAGCAATGCGTTTCCAAATGTACCAGCCCTTTACTTCAGATAAATGATAAGTGATGGAAAATTGTAAGATGCTTTTGCTGCGTTAGAGAAGGCCTCCATACTATCTCAAGGGGAAACGAATTAGCAGAAAGTGATATAAAGCTCACTGTCAAAACTTTGACATCAGAGACAAGAAATTGATTTAAAAGTGTCTTGCAATACTCCTTTACATTGTTGCTCTGTATTCCCATGATTATAATGCCGTCATTTTCAGAAGACAGAATGCCACATCACTCTTCTTGAACCATCGCAATGAAGGAACAGAGAGATGTTCAGCTGACAGTTTACTGTGTATATAATGGCCTGATCTTGTCAGTACCATAGCTGTTAATAATGATGCACATTTGATGGCAAGTATACGAAGCATGCTGGCTGTAAACTTTAGTATAACAGCAGAAAAACAACGTAAATGCATCCAAAAGTTTGCTGGTAGCAATAAGAAGTTAATTCACATTTATAGTGTGATTTCTTTTTCAATGTTGTGTTATCTGAACGTACAGAACCTGCATTAATTATTTCTTCTGTTCATGAAATCCCTGTACCCTTTGGAAATGATGATCATCTACCGCTGGTCAGCTCAACACAAGTGTGGAAAGCAATGTTTTGTATCGGTAAGAAGCAGCATTAAGGCAGAGGTCTAATTGCTTTGAAAGGCATCTGAGATTTGAGTTTGCACTTGCACTGCGTAACTGTGCAGTGAATATATCTTGCTTAAATATTTTACAATGTAACAATGAGGAGGACTATTATTGAATCCCAAAACGGTAATACATATTCTACAGACTGTAAAAAGCATACTCAGTTTACCAGATATGTTACAGCTCATCGCTTTAATATATGGCAATCTCTGTAATTGAAATGGCATCATATAGAGAGAAGACAATTTGCCTCCGCTTGAATGAACTCTGACATATTAGAGTATAAACAATTTAGGATTAGAAATCTATGGAGCTGGACATAGTAAATAGCAGAAATAAAGTTGTAAGACTGTCACTCATCTTACAATTTAAGTTATGATAGGGATGCTGAATTGGTGGCTTCTTAAAACATTAAAGTATTACTGGAAGATTGATTGAAGCTCATAATATTATTGAAAGTTCCTATTCATGAGTGCAGTGGGTGTGTGAACCTGAGAGGCAGATTTACACTTTGTGTGGCCCCGCACTCACCTTCATTTTGGAACTCCAGCCCCCATTACGTCACGCACTTCCTGACCCCATCCACCCTTGCTCCAGAGAACGCAAAGTCGCAGTACACAAAAATACACAAGTTGATCACTGCTTTCGTGCCTTTTAACTTGTGAAAACATACCTGTATGAATGATTGCTGAATTGAAATCCATGCTTTCCTCCGCTGCTGCTGGATGGCTGCTGACCCCGACTAGCTGTCTCACCTTATGGCCCGCGCCTCGCTGTTGCTGGCTAGCCTGCCCTCCTCAGTCAGTCCTGGGGGTCAAGTCACCCCTCACCTGCTCATTTCGCTTCTCGATGGTTTCTGACCTGACCGGCTGGCTCATCACCTTGGGGCTTTCGCCCAGCCCTAGTGCCACGTGCCATGCCTCACTGTTGCTGGCTGGTGTGCCCAAAGCCCTGTGGCATATGACACATATACTCCATGTAATTCTACACTACTTGAACATAAAAATATGTATAATCTTTCCATGTTGTAAACGTGTCAATCTCCTTGGTAATGCAAGTTAATTTCATACTGCTGGCCACACTTTCATTCACTAAAGTAAATCACAGGATCTTCTGCTTCAATCCCGCCTCACCCAGGCCCCTCTTGTCCATTGCATGCATGCACCTCACCATTCGGACAAGTCTGTTTTCCCATTCTAAGGGGACTCAACCAGTCGGAGTCTGATGTCGCTCTGTGTTGCCTGCCTCTCAGCATAAAGTTAAAGTAAAGTTTATTTATTAGTCACAAGTAAGGCTTACATTAACACTGCAATGAAGTTATTGTGAAATTCCCCGAGTCACCACACTCCGGCGCCTGTTCGGGTCAATGCACCTAACCAGCACGTCTTTCAGAATGTGGGAGAAAACCAGAGCACCCGGAGGAAACCCACGCAGACACGGGGAGAACTTGCAAACTCCACACAGACAGTGACCCAAGCCGGGGAGCAGCAGTGCTAACTGCTGTGCTACCGTGCCACCCCCATGATAACTTACTTATAGATGGGCTGGGAGAGGGATATGTTTCGCGCACGCAAAGTTATCATGATTTGAACAGTGTCCACAGACACTGGCTGTCGGGGCTCTGTGCCCAGGCACGGTGCGTTTCATTGTAAATCCGCCTCTGGTGAAACTGCACCTTCGCTATACCAGCACAGAATACTTATAGATACCTGCAAGACGCAATGGCATCATTTCATAATCCCTGCATGAATGGGAATTATAAAATGGTATTAAACAGTTACGTTTTGTTCTACGAAGATAAAGTCAAAATATTGAGGATCCTGGAATCTGAAATACCAACAGAAAATGCTGGAAAATCTCAGCAGGCCTGACACCATCTGTGGAGAGCGAATCTTGAGTCTCGATAACCCTTCGTCAGACTTTTTGTTCCACAATGGGCTGAGGTTTGTAGATGGGCTGGGAGAGGGATATGTTTTGCACACAGCTCCTCCCCGGTAGAAAACTCAGTTGCAAGTCGATCGACTTTTAAAAACGCTGCCCTGCAGTGTCAATAGACAGGGGTGTGGGTCATTGTGGGACTTGTGCCCCGCAAGGAAAGGACAGCCCACTCTCATGGGCTGCCAATTAGCTGGCAGCTTAGTTCCAGCAGTGCTAGAACTCAGTACTGGCTGCTCCTGGGCTACAAGCAGTCCCGAGAAGGTCTATGGTGACTGAACTTAAAGGGTTCTTTGTCAGGTCGGGACTGGGGACTCTAGGCACCAAAGAGAGGGATGTCAGATGTGAGGATTTGGAGGCCAGGAGGGAAGTCAAAAAGAGTTGAGGGGGAGTGGGGGTTTTGAAAGTAACATCTTGGGGGAGGGTGTGCCCTTGATGGGCAGCTGGCACCTCCCCCCTCCCCAAATGAGACCCCATTTCTTCTGGCCATTTCACCTGATTTAGTGGCCATTTCACCAGATTTAGTGGCCTCCTTCATTCAGTGTTCTCCAGTGTTATTTTGTGGGTTGGAAACAAGCTCTTAATAGGCCATTAATTAGCTGGTTAAGGGACTCAATCAGCTTAAGGGTGGACAAGCTGGCTATTTTGTCTACCTACCTACCATCGCCTTCCATGGCCACCATATTATGGCAGACAGCGTAGGATAGGCAGCAGTAAGCTAGTCATCGTCTATTTAGATGCCCGTCCAATGCAAATACGCCAGCTGAGGGTGGGGGTGTAAGCCTAAACCATCCCCCCCACACCCCTATACCCCTCCCACCCCCTCCATCCCCCCATATCTTGTAAGCCTGGCTTGATAATGCAGTAATGTTCAACATTACAATGCTTAAAAGCCAATCGAATGCTTGTTCTTCATTTTGAATTTCCAATTCCACCGAGGGGTTTTTCAAGTTGTTTTTGGTTAACCGTATCGAGAAAAAGAAGAAGTTGTCTCACGGGAAGCAGCAGAGAAAAATAAATCACACCGTGGCTTTGAAAATGCCTTTGACCTTTATTCAACGAAACATCTTTGGGAAGTTCAGGAAAATATCAGCAAAGTTGTCAGAACACAAATACAAAATCTCAAGGATCAATATTCATTGATATTGGAATAATTCAGAAGATTTTGTGATGCAAAGATTATCTTTAGATGTCCACTTCTGATCTTTATATCTCTTCCTGATGTAACAAAATCGTAAGAGGTATTTCGATAATAATGTTTTAAAGTGACAGTCTGTTTAGAAATTTTGAACACAGTAAGAGTTTTAACAACACCAGGTTAAAGTCCAACAGGTTTATTTGGTAGCAAATACCATTAGCTTTCGGAGCGCTGCTCCTTCATCAGATGGAGTGGAAATCTGCTCTCAAACAGGGCACAGAGACACAAAATCAAGTTACAGAATACTGATTAGAATGCAAATCCCTACAGCCAACCAGATCTTAAAGATGCAGACAATGTGAGTGGAGGGAGCATTAAGCACAGGTTAAAGAGATGTGCATTGTCTCCAGACAGGACAGCCAGCAAGTCCAGAGCCAAGTTCCTCACACATGAGGATGGCCTAAACCGGGATGTTGGATTTATGTCACATTATCAGTAACCACCACAGCTTGCCTCCTGGACTGTATCTTTAAGATCTGGTTGGCTGTAGGGATTTGCATTCTAATCAGTATTCTGTAACTTGATTTTGTGTCTCTGTGCCCTGTTTGAGAGCAGATTTCCACTCCATCTGACGAAGGAGCAGCGCTCCGAAAGCTAATGGTATTTGCTACCAAATAAACCTGTTGGATTTTAACCTGGTGTTGTTAAAACTCTTACTGTGTTCACCACAGTCCAACGCCGACATCTCCACATCATGACGACCATAGAAATTTTGAATCAGATCTTTAAACAAAAAGCTTGAATCATTTAAACCTGTTTGGAAAGTGCAAATTCTATCTGGACAAAAGACTTGAGTACATGAAATGTATTAAAATCTTCTTGGAGACAATTGAGATTTACTTTCTTCTGTACTCTTTACTAGTATATTAGATGATAAGTCTCTGTTAATTTATATTACTTGAGAATAGCCTCTACTAGTTACTTTAAAACAGCACAGTCAGGAATTAAACATGAAAACTTTAATCAGTGCATGAAAAATACCACACAGAGAAAATTAAACCTTTGGGTTTGATATAATATTCTGTTACGATTTAAATGGTTTAAGAAAATAATCTCAAATTCCTTGGTTATTGCACTGGGGAGTTTTGCTCTCTCAGGGCAAGTAGGGAAGGGGAGGATATTTAGAATAAGAGCTAAAAAAAAAAGTCTTCCTTACAAAATAAATTGATCTGAATAATTGCATTGAGCTATTCAGGCAGCTGCATCTCAAAATGCAAACATTCTCAGAATCTCAGAAATTCTTCCCCTGTACAGCCTTAATTTCATTTTTACAAATTTTAATCCTGAAATTCAAGAGCTTTGAAAATGGGGAATGGGAAGTTTTGAGATTTGTTTCATTGACTACTTATTTAAAATTGATTTCTGTCAATCAATTATAGCATAAAGCATTGAGTGGTTCTCAGTAGAAATACTCAGGTATAATTTCCCAAATGCAGACATTCCTGGGTTCAGTACATACAATAGCTTTATTCAATGCCTCATGGGCCACTTGCATTTAGGCATTGGTAGGAGAGGGGACTAAGGACAGTACACAAGTATTCAGAGTAGGAGTAGGCCATTTGGCAACGTGAGTCTGATTCTCCATTTGATAAGACCATGGTTGATCTGACTGTGGTCTGCCCTGCCATTGCCCTTGACTCTCTTGTTGATCAAAAATCTGATTCAGCCTTGAGTATATTCAATGATCCAGTCTCCATCGCTCTCTGGGGAAAGAAGTCCACACACACCAACAACCCTGGGAGAGAAAAATAATTCTCCTCATCTCAAATTAAAATGGCAGACCCCAAACTTAAAAACGTGTTCCCCAGTTCCAGGATCCCTACCACAGGAAACATCTTCTCATCAAGTCCCCTCAGGGTTTTAAATGTTTCAATAAGATCACCTCTTATTCTTTTAACCTAATGAATATAATCCCAACCTGCTCAACCTTTCCTCATAAACTAATCCTTTCATCTCAGAAATCAATAGAGTGAACCTCCTCTGAACTGTTTCAAAGAGTTTGTTATTCATGTATTTTCAGAGTCCCTTTTATGATTAATCATTGGAATCTTTAGAAACTCAACAAATAGTTTATAGACACCTGATAATAACTATTCCTGTTTCATTGTGTGAAGTATTACCTGTGCTTTCAGCAGAGGCTCTGTGCAACAATTCCAGTTACCATCTCATAGATAATAATTGAAAACTCCATGAAAAACCACACAAAGTAAAAACAGAAACACACACACACGCACACACACACACACGCACACACACACAGACACTGCTCACCTCTGTGACTCTCAGGACGTGCAAAAGGTTCATAAGTAAAGGAAATTATATTTGTAGTGTTATTCTCATTTTATATCTGTTCTGAAATTTTATTGAGGAATGTTCCTAGATTCACTGCATTTTTATCCAGTGCGCAATTAATGGCCTGATAGCTCTTGTTGAATGAGTAATTCAAAGTTATTTGGAAGCAGATTTCAATTTATGGTTGATGGGGTAAACAGTTTTCAGCAGCAGGCATGACAAGAGTGATTACTGAATCTGCCTGGATCTGAAATTGGAAAAATCCCATTTATGGACTGCACTTTTGGCCCTGAGTAATTTGCGTTCAATTTGGTGTCTTCATTTCACAAGGTCTTGCTATAAACATTGCCTCTCGCTTTTCTGGAACAATATTGGAAAGGCTGCAGGTATTTCCTCTTCCTGCATTATTGTATCATTAAGCTGGAATCGGGTTGTTGTCTTTCATTTTTACATCTCACTTTTTTTTACTTATAAGTTTCTTTTATACCCTGTTCCTTCCTTAGAGACATGGAGGTTTACAGCACAGAAGGCCATTTGGAGTATTGTGCCCGTGTCAATGTGAGAGCAATCCAAAACTTTCACACAGTTTTTCACAATACAATAGCTGTGTATTTTCCATTACAAGCCACCAAATAGTGAGAATGAGATAGAGATAGAGATCTGCAGAAAGCTCAATGAAATATATAACAACAGAATGATAATATTGGATGATTTCAACTGCTTCAAGACAGATTGGGACATCGGCAATGCATTTGGTCAAAGTGGGGAATGCTTTTTAGAATGCATGTATGATTGCTTCCACGATCATTATGTTTCCAATATACCAAAATTAGCAATGATGATTTGGCTCTGATAGATAAAGTGGAACAAGTGACTTATAGGAGAATAGGAGAAGAATTGAGAAATATTGACCACTCAGAATATAGTTGAGGCAAAAATGGAAAACAAAAGTGAAAAGTTAATATTAAGGATACTTGATTGGAAAAAAGTAAAGTTTATTGAGTTATGAAAGTTACGCAGCCTAAATTAACCAGGCAAATAGGTTGATGGGTCCACAGAGAAAAACTTCAAATATAAAAGGTTGAGCATATGAAATAAATATACTCCAATAAGGTGAAAGGGATAAATAGGGATATCAATACCAAACTGAATTTTAAAGGGGAGACATGTTACTAACTATCGGACTAAACTTTCCACTTCAGTGGATAGTTTGGCGATGTAAAACGCGTGATAAAAAGCATCCATTGACTCTGTCTACACTTCCCGCTGCCTTGGCAAAGCAGCCAGCATAATTAAGGACCTTACGCACCCCGGACATTCCCTCTTCCACCTTCTTCCATCGGGAAAAAGATACAAAAGTCTGAGGTCACGTACCAACCGACACAGGAACAGCTTCTTCCCTGCTGCCATCAGACTTTTGAATGGACCTACCTTGCATTAAGTTGATCTTTCTCTACACACTAGCTATAACTGTAACACTACATTCTGCACCCTCTCATTTTCTTCTCTATGAACGTAGGGAGGCCAGACGTCTGGCTTTAGGCCGGACAGTCCGGCTTTTGAGCACTCTGTCCTCCGTCCGGCGCCACCTCGAGTCGGACGTTAATTTGTCCTCCTTTTTTGGGTCACAATGCCCGGGTACTGATTGACGGCAGCACCGGGCCAATAGGAAGAGGAGTGGGGCTGCCAATCGGATCGAATGAGGGAAGGCGGAGCTGCGCGTCGATTTAAGCATGCGCAGTGCGAGTCACGGGGAGTCAGATCAGGGTTTATCTTTCGTATTGACAAACGGTAAGAGATCAGGGAGCGATGAATCTGGAGGGTGATGAGGAAGCCTTTATAATCATGTTGTACAAGCCCAAACCGCGCAAAAGAGTTTCCCGATGTCATATTTGCACCGAGCCAGGCCACAGCTCCAATGTTCAGCTCTGCATTAACGGCCGCCATCTTGATTGGAAGCGATATGCAGCGGTGCGCACGCACAGTGGCCATCTTTCGTGGGGCCATGTGCAGCAGTGCGCACGCGCGGCTGCCATCTTTGTCCTCCTTTTTGGAAATGGCCACCCTATATGAATGGTATGCTCTGTCTGTATAGCGCGCAAGAAACAATACTTTTCACTGTATGCTAATGCATGTGGCAATAATAAATCAAATCAAAAAAATCAAATCAAATAGAATCAAAATAACAAATCATTTGTCTATTCTACATCCCGGTTGATTCTGTTTTCCATTAGTTTTTATGAGTTACCTCTGGAATCCATTTCAGGTGAGCAGCAGCTGGTGAAGTTTAAATGAAATCCTGCTGTTAAATTGGACAGGCTGTACACTGTACTTCCTGGATGTGTGACCCAAGTTCCATCCGGGAGCTAAAATTTCCTTTTATATGCCTTTTGGGCCATTCTAGTCATCCAGGGGTTCAAATACACCTGTTGGTCTTTAACCTGGTGTAGTGGGATTTCTTACTGTCTTCACATACTGAACTGTTTTGTCTCTCTTAGATAGAAAGGAGCATGATGAGGATTTGTTTAATTAAAACAGTAATCACCAGCTTCAAAAGGTGAGTTAATCTAGAAATAGATAAATGAATAAGGAAGAATAACAACATAGCAGGGTTACCAGAAATGAACTTAGAAAATTACATTTTTTGGCCTTATGATCTAATAAGATATTTTTAATAATATATCTAAGCTACGTGCATGCCAGTTAACTGCAAATCCCAATTAATTTCTTGCCCCTGTGCAATTCACCCATCCTCATTGTATTTTAGATCGGTGGCCTGAACTGTCCAGCTTGTGGGGTCACACTCTGGAGATTATAGCATGGACATTGCATGGGCAGATCCCTCGACTACCTACAGTTACTTCTGTGAGAAATCGGTCGAGCTGTCAGAGAAATGATGAAAACACCTGAAATATGTTACTCTGAGCCTGAAATTTTGGTAGCCTTGGGGCTGATTCATGGGGGGAGGGTTGAAGTTTCTTCCTGTTTCTACCTGCCCCCAAAAGAGCCAGAGAGGACTGTCAGGGCTCAGCAATTCAAATAGGATTGATAGCAAGGAGCGTGATGAGAATTTGTTTTAATTAAAACAGTAATTACCAGCTTGAAAATGTGAGTTAATGTAGAAATAGATAAAAGAATAATGAAGAATAACAACATAGCGGGTTACCAGAAATTACCGAAAAAAAATTGAGTTTTTTGGCCTTATCATTTAATAAGGTATTTTTCATAATTTATCTAAGCTAGGTATGTGCCTGTTAACTGCAAATCCCAATTAATTTCTTTTGGTTTCTCTGATGATTTGAAATTGATTTTTAGGAGAGGTACTTTCTAATGCAGCTTATCCAACTTTATTTTGGATCAAGTGAAGGATCTTTGTATTTCAAGTGCATATCTATTTACAGAATATAGTCAAGGACTGTTCAGATTAACATGTTTTACATGTACATTGACAGAAGCCAGAAGTCTGTAATGAGATAATGCCTTGACAGGCTAGTCTTTGTATTGACTGGCACTGCCTAACCCTTGGAGCAGAACAGAAGGTTACTTCACAGGATTTGCTGCTCTCTGATAATTCCACAGAATCAATCCCACACTTATTTGTGTGCTATGTCCCATTAAAACTTCTCTGCATCTCACACAGTTTTAATTCCGTGAGGAGTGAAAGCAATAATTTAAGATGAACATGACAAAGAGATAATTTTATTACTCAACTGGCGTTCCTTGACATTCTTTCACAGCAGAGAATTGCCCAAAAGGCTTGACAAAAAGTTATACAAACAGATATAATTTCAACGCTGTCAGGGACAATAAGCTTTGTCAGTCTGAAATGCAGAGCAACTGAAAGAATGTAATTATATTGTTCGTATAAAAGTCTCAAACTGCTGTGCACATAGATTATTATTGAAGGGCAGCTACCATAAGACTATAAAACCATAAGGCGTAAGAGCAGAAGAAGGCCATTTGGCCCATTGAGTCTGCTCTGCCATTCAATTAGATTGTTGTAATTAGAGGGGTTGGCAACCACCAGTTAGTATTTAATGAACTATAACAGTTTATTCACAATCAGATATACAGAGTACTTCCACAATATTAACACTTCATGCTCTAGAATCCACTCTGGCTGCAAAGGCCCGTGCTTTGCACCAAGGTCCCTGTGCTCATTCCCCATTGGGTGGTCAGGTCATATGACTCTCCTGGTGTAGACACCTTAAAGGGGCCAGCTACTACAGAAATCATGACTGATCTGGTATGATATTCAACTCCACTTTCCCACCTTATCCCATTAACCCTTGATTGTCTTAACTGATTAAAAATCTGCCGACCTTAGCCTTCAACATACTTAACGACGAAGCACCTATAGTCCTCTGTGGAAGAGAACTCCACAGATACACAAGCCTCTAAAAGAAGAAATTCCTCCTCATCTCTACCCTAAATGGGTGACCCCTTATTCTGAGATTATGCCCTCTGGTCCTTGACTCTGTAAGAAGTCTCATAACACCAGGTTAAAGTCCAACAGATTTATTTAGTAGCACAAGCTACAAGCTTTCGGAGCACTGCCCCTTTATCAGGTGAGTGGGAGTTGTGTTCACAAACAGGGCATATATAGACACAGACGTCAGTGAGGGTGGTGAGGTATTGGGGAAGGTATCAGGGTCAAGGGTGGGTACCGGTAGACAGGAAGGTGGGTTGAAGTGTGTCTACTTCAATGCAAGGAGCATCCGGAACAAGGTAGATGAACTTGGGGCGTGGATTGGTACTTGGGACTACGATGTTGTGGCCATTACGGAGACGTGGGTAGAACAAGGGCAGGAATGGTTGTTGGACGTTCCGGGGTATAGATGTTTCAGTAAGTTTAGGGAAGCTGGTAAAAGAGGTGGAGGAGTGGCATTGTTAATCAAGGATAGTTTAACGGCTGCGGAAAGGCACTTCGAGGGGGATCTGCACACTGAGGTAATATGGGCTGAGGTTAGAAATAGGAAAGGAGCGGTCACGTTGTTAGGAGTTTACTATAGGCCCCCAAATAGTAATAGAGATGTGGAGGAAGAAATTGCTAAGCAGATTATGGATATGTGTAGGGGTCACAGGGTAGTTGTCATGGGGGACTTTAACTTTCCAAATATTGATTGGAACCTTTGTAGGTCAAATAGTTCGGATGGGGCAGTTTTTGTGCAGTGTGTGCAGGAGGGTTTCCTGACACAATATGTGGATAGGCCGACAAGAGGTGAGGCCACATTGGATTTGGTACTGGGAAATGAACCGGGCCAAGTGTTAGATTTGGTTGTGGGAGAGCACTTTGGAGATAGTGACCACAATTCGGTGTCTTTTGTTATTGCAATGGAGAGGGATAGGGCCGTAAGGCAGGGCAAGGTTTACAATTGGGGGAGAGGTAATTATGATGCGATTAGGCAAGAATTAGGGGGCATAAGTTGGGAACAGAAACTGTCAGGGAAAGGAACTAATGAAAAGTGGAACTTTTTCAAGGAACAAATACTGGATGTCCTTGATAGGTATGTCCCTGTCAGGCAGGGAGGAAATGGCCGAGTGAGGGAACCATGGTTCACGAAAGAGGTGGAATGTCTTGTGAAAAGGAAGAGGGAAGCTTATGTAGGGATGAGGAAACAAGGTTCAGATGGCTCGATTGAGGGTTACAAGTTAGCAAGGAATGAGCTGAAAAAGGGGCTTAGGAGAGCTAGCAGGGGACACGAGAAGTCCTTGGCGGGTCGGATCAAGGAAAACCCCAAGGCTTTTTCCTCTTATCTGAGGAATAAAAGAATGACCAGGGTGAGGTTAGGGCCGGTCAAGGACAGTAGTGGGAACTTGTGTATGGAGTCAGTAGAGATAGGCGAGGTGATGAATGAATACTTTTCTTCAGTGTTCACCAAGGAGAGGGGCCATGTTTTTGAGGAAGAGAAGGTGTTACAGGCTAATAGGCTGGAGGAAATAGATGTTCGGAGGGAGGATGTCCTGGCAGTTTTGAATAAACTGAAGGTCGATAAGTCCCCTGGGCCTGATGAAATGTATCCTAGGATTCTTTGGGAGGCAAGGGATGAGATTGCAGAGCCTTTGGCTTTGATCTTTGGGTCCTCGCTGTCCACGGGGATGGTGCCAGAGGACTGGAGAATGGAGAATGTGGTTCCTCTGTTTAAGAAAGGGAATAGAAATGACCCTGGTAATTCTAGACCAGTTAGTCTTACTTCGGTGGTTGGTAAATTGATGGAAAAGGTCCTTAGAGATGGGATTTATGACCATTTAGAAAGATGCGGATTAATCCGGGATAGTCAGCATGGATTCGTGAAGGACAAGTCGTGCCTCACAAATTTGATAGAATTTTTTGAGGAGGTAACTAAGTGTGTTGATGAAGGTAGGGCAGTTGATGTCATATACATGGATTTTAGTAAGGCGTTTGATAAGGTCCCCCATGGTCGGCTTATGATGAAAGTGAGGAGGTGTGGGATAGAGGGAAAGTTGGCCGATTGGATAGGTAACTGGCTGTCTGATTGAAGACAGAGGGTGGTGGTCGATGGAAAATTTTCGGATTGGAGGCAGGTTGCTAGCGGAGTGCCGCAGGGATCAGTGCTTGGTCCTCTGCTCTTTGTGATTTTTATTAATGACTTAGAGGAGGGGGCTGAAGGGTGGATCAGTAAATTTGCTGATGACACCAAGATTGGTGGAGTAGTGGATGAGGTGGAGGGCTGTTATAGGCTGCAAAGAGACATAGATAGGATGCAAAGCTGGGCTGAAAAATGGCAAATGGAGTTTAACCCTGATAAATGTGAGGTGATTCATTTTGGTAGGACTAATTTAAATGTGGATTACAGGGTCAAAGGTAGGGTTCTGAAGACTGTGGAGGAAAAGAGAGGTCTTGGGGTTCATATCCACAGATCTCTAAAAGTTGCCACTCAAGTGGATAGAGCTGTGAAGAAGGCCTATAGTGTGTTAGCTTTTATTAACAGGGGGTTGGAGTTTAAGAACCGTGGGGTTATGCTGCAACTGTACAGGACCTTGGTGAGACCACATTTGGAATATTGTGTGCAGTTCTGGTCACCTCACTATAGGAAGGATGTGGAAGCGCTGGAAAGAGTGCAGAGGAGATTTACCAGGATGCTGCCTGGTTTGGAGGGTAGGTCTTATGAGGAAAGGTTGCGGGAGCTAGGGCTGTTCTCTCTGGAGCGGAGGAGGCTGAGGGGAGACTTAATAGAGGCTTATAAAATGATGAAGGGGATAGATAGAGTGAACGTTCAAAGACTATTTCCTCGGGTGGATGGAGCTATTACAAGGGGGCATAACTAGAGGGTTCGTGGTGGGAAATACAGGAAGGATATCAGTGGTAGGTTCTTTACGCAGAGAGTGGTTGGGGTGTGGAATGGACTGCCTGCAGTGATAGTGGAGTCAGACACTTTAGGAACATTTAAGCGGTTATTGGATAGGCACATGGAGCACACCAGGATGATAGGGAGTGGGATAGCTTGATCTTGGTTTCAGATAAAGCTCGGCACAACATCGTGGGCCGAAGGGCCTGTTCTGTGCTGTACTGTTCTATGTTCTATGTTCTACACAAACTAAATTTGCAAGATAATGGTTGGAATGTGAGTCTTTACAGGTAATCAAGTCTTAAAGGTACAGACAATATGAGTGGAGAGAGGATTAAGCACAGGTTAAAGAGATGTGTATTGTCTCCAGCCAGGACAGTTAGTGAGATTTTGCAAGCCCAAGCAAGTCGTGGGGGTTACAGATAGTGTGACATGAACACAAGATCCTGGTTGAGGCCATCCTCATGTGTGTGGAACAAGGCCATCAGTTTCTGCTCAGCGATTCTGCATTGTCGTGTGGCGTGTAGGCTGCCTTGGAGAACGCTTACCCGAAGATCAGAGGCTGGATGCCCGTGACTGCTGAAGTGTTCCCCAACAGGAACAGAACACTCCAAGTTCTTTTGAAGCCCATGTTGCTGTTGTATTCCAGCAAGGTCTGCATGAGATTAGACTCTGCACAGCATGTGAGTGAGTGTGCTGACCTCTGCCAGACTGATGCCAGATGCTCCCAGTTGCTATCTTGTGGTTTCAGGAGTGCACTCACTGTATTTCATCACCTTGGGGCCCCTGGGGCCTCATGCTTGCTCCATTTGCCCAGTGCAACGGCCTCATTACCTCCATCCTGGGCTTCTAGGACATCATCACCCTCCTCCTCTACTAATTCTTCCAGCTCCCCTCATCATCCAGGACCTCCTCCTTCACATCATCAGGTTGTGCAGCACACAACAAGCCATGATGATTTTTGACACCCTCTTGGGAGGGTGGGGGGTTGCAGGGAAGGGGTGGAGGAGGCTGTACTGGAGTTCTCTGCCAGATCAGTTCAGGCAGTGGTACTTCACTTTCAGGATTCCAATGGTGTGCTCCACCAAAGTCTGACTTGCAGCATGGGCCTCATTATACCATCTCTCAGCTGGAGTCTCAGGCCACCCGCAGAAGCATCATCAGCCACATCCTCTCTGGTCCTTGAGGAGCCAGCCCTGCAGGGCTGCCAGGAAGTTGTCAGGGATCTGAGTGAGATCTGCTGAGTTGTATGAGTCATGGATGCTTCCTGGGTTTCGAGCACAGACCTGCATGATCCATTTGTTACGTTTGTAGACCAGCTGGACATTGAGCGAGAAGAAGCCCTTGGACTTCATATACTGAACTGCTTGGTGCCATGGAGTTCTTAAGGCCACGTGAGTGGAGACGATGGCATCCTGCACCTGTGGAAAACCACAAATCTAGCGAATCTAGGTGTGCTTGCTTCCTGGCTCATCTGATCTCAGTTGAAATTGACAACGTTATGTGCCTCAGTAAAGATGGCATCCATGACCTCCTGGTTACATTTGTGGGTGGTGGCTTGAGTGAATCTACACAGGTCACCAGTAGAGCCTTGGAAAGAGCCACTACCATAGAAATTGAGCAGGGTGGTCATTTTCAACGCCATACAGGGATGCCCTTCAAGTTCCTGAGGCATCAAATCCTATATAAGATGGCATATGTAAGTAACCAATCGCAATCTTCAGCCACACCGTTTCTCATTCATCTGCTTGTAGGGCAAATGCCATCTATATCCCTTGGGTTTAGTGAGGCACCTACGAATGACGGATCTCTAAGGATCTTTCTTTACCTGGGGAGGAGATCCTGTTGTCCCTTGGACTTGATGGTTCTGCACCTCCCCTGCTGAGCCAGGCACCTCCATCAAATTCGTCTCTTTCTGCTATACTGCTTATAAAGCATGAGGCAGACAGCAAGGGCACCAGGCTCCATGTTCGGTATGGTCCCCATGGCAGTATCAAAGAGAGAGAGATGTGAGGGTCAGCAAATGCGCCCTGAGGACCACTCTTGGGTGGTCTGCAGCTGTGTCTCAAAGCCCCTTCACGCATGTCAGAAAGTCCTTGGATGACCGGTGTTTAATTGCCTTGATGCCTGACCAACAACACCCACCCCCACCTCTGCCCCACATCACATGACTGAGTGGAGACAGCTTTGGCCACTCAAATGTATCCTCTGCTATCCACCCAGGTGCAAGTATTATCCAAACCTGTACTCCAAGGCTGCACAGTTAACTTGGACCATGAGGGTTACTGCTCAAAGCCTGAATAACAAAATGCAAGGATTTCTGAGCACCTCCCTCAGTGACTCTTCCATGTGCAACTCTCATAAGGAGATCATCTAACTTGCCCAATCACTCAATTATGTTGCAGCTCTATAAACATATTATTTTGCAGTCTGTACCCGAGGAATTAAAAGCTCAGGAGCAATCAGCAGCACTAATTGGAATTTGTGTTGCTTGATTATGCATGAATGCTTCAGAAGCCAGACTCCAAGCTTGGCAATGGAGCCGATGCTGAACGGTCTCAACTGCGGAAGGTTATTCAATCTTGAAATGCTTTTCCAAGTGTGTGGTGAATTTCTTCAACCACTTCCACAACGCCTGACCTGGCATGTATTTGTGTATTTCCTTCATTCTGTGCTGCCTTGCTTGCCCCCAGCGCTTGTTCCCTGCACACTGGAGACCTTGCCCCGGTGCTGCCATTGGTGTTGCTTTCATCCACTTGCTCCTCCTGCCCTGTGCTAGCTGGGAAGAAGCAGTTTTGGCGACTTGCCTGTGACCACCCACCACCACCCATCCTGAAATCTGTGGCGCCGCTGCCTTGAATTCATATGAGGAATTGGGGGATCCTTATAAGTATTATGTTAAATTGTGTACAGTCCTTACAGGTGCTACGTTAAGTTGTGTATATTCTGACT
Organism: Mustelus asterias; assembly: GCF_964213995.1. Taxonomy (NCBI): domain Eukaryota; kingdom Metazoa; phylum Chordata; class Chondrichthyes; order Carcharhiniformes; family Triakidae; genus Mustelus; species Mustelus asterias. Next base: position 120,252,216 of record NC_135804.1, on the reverse strand, counting down.
TCTCTTAAAGTTTAGGTCGCCAGATGCATGCCTTTTAAAGACAGTTGTAAACAACACCATTCTGAAGTCACGCCAAAATGGGGTTTAATTTTGACATGGGGGAATGACCTCAACATGTAGCCCACAATAATGAGATGCTACTTTATAAAAATTAAGTTCCTGAAGTTTGACGTGGGAAATGTAGCCAGCCATTGGTGGGGGAAGGGACAATTATGACCTGGATTAACGTCACTGGGCAACACGACTAGAGCCTTCTTTGGAAATGTTTAAATCACACTATCGAACAAGCCCACCTTGATTGGATGCGGAAAATCACGGCCAATGTCTCTGCTACTGCCTCAGTTCATATGTTCCAAAAACCCTCATTTGTTACATTTAGGCTTGACTATTCCAATGATCTTATGGCTGGCTTCTCACTTTGTACCCTCGGTAAACTTGAGCTCATTAAAAACTTTGCTGCCTCGATTCTAAGTTCTGTTTACGCTGCATTCAATGAGCTTCTATATCACTTCCATCCAGCAACGCCTCCATTTTAAAATTTTCATCAACAAATAAACAAGAATAGCTGGAAATAATTGAAGATTAACTCTAATTATTCACCCCTAGAGCTAGCAAGTACAATGTTCAGTGACTTCTCAAACAATCGAGGCCTGGATAGAGTGGACGTGGAGAGGATGTTTCCACTAGTAGGAAAAACTAGAACCAGAGGCTAAAGGGATGATCCTTTAAAACAGAGATGAGGAGGAATTTCTTCAGCCAGAGAGTGGTGAATCTGTGGAACTCTTTGCCACAGAAGGCTGTGGAGGCCAGGTCATTGAGTGCCTTTCAGACAGAGATAGATCGGTTCTTGATTAATAAGTGGATGAGGAGTTATGGGGAAAAGGCAGGAGAATGGGGATGAGTAAAGTACTCCTTAAAGTAAATGGCTACCTTCAACATAAAATGCAGAACATAGATAGATGGTGAGGATAGAGCCCAACTTTGCACCCCTTCAACAATTATTTTCTTCGGTATAGACAAAGGGCTCAAACATCCTCGTGCCATCAAGTGTTTCCATTTAGATATGTCAGCTTATATATGTCAGCCTAGGTAAATCTCTATAGACAATTGCCTTAAATTCGGTTGATATATTAGGGTAATGACTTAACCTTCAGCAAACAGGTATCGGAAATGGTACCCAACTTTTTTTTATGATTTTGGTACTTGGAGGCCAAGAGGAATGTTTCACATAATTGGAATTCTGTCCATCATAAAATTAATTAAAAATCTAGCAATTCTATTTTCTAAATCATGCATCTTTAGTTTAATAGTATCTTTAAAAAGGGTTCATGTGATTGAATTCATTACTTTATTTGGTGCTCGTGATCATGTCTCCTGATTGGAATTTAATTGGTGAATTTAATTGGGGACAAACTAAGGGATTTAATGTCATGCTTGGCTCACCTAATTCAGCAGGTTTTGGGAGTGCTCTTATGTAAGGCGGAAGGTCCAAGCAAGATGTAAAGTCAAAGCTCAATGTTTAATCGTAGTGAAATAAAAATGATAAGCAATGTCAAAGGTGTAGGCTAATAGCTTAACTCTCTGAGAGCAAGAAAGTAACAGCATAATGATACTTGTGCAAGGTTAATTCAGCTTAAATTATGCTATAATTCATTAAGAAAGAAGACAGTGAGGGTGAGCCCTAATAGTAGAGCTTGAATATTCCAGAGGAAGACAGCACAGCAAATGCCAAAGCAGCCAAACTACTACAAATAGCAAATCCATTGTTTTATATTGACCAAAATACTGCGGCTGTTGCAATCTGAAACAAGAACAGAGGATGCTGGAAGAACTCAACAAGTCTGGCAGCATCTGTGAGGAGAGAAACAGAATTAATGTTTCAAGCCCTTTTGGCTCTTTGACAAAACTGAAGGGAGGGAGGATGTGTTAGATATTAAAGTGTAGCAACTTTAAGAACAAAATACAGATGGCCTAGTTGTGGGCGGCGGGCGGGGGGGCGGGGGGGGGTGGGTTGGTGGGGAAGGGTTGCAGTGAGGCAATACATGTTTAAGATCTTTTTTTAAAATGTTTTATACTGATTACTAGTTTCAGTGAAACAAAACTGTGGCCTTTATTTTAACTCTTGACAGTCGTGTGATGACGTGAGTTAGTTCACCTTCTGCTCTGAGAATGATGCAAGGGCCCCACTGAAATCTGCGGGTGAACCTCCAGCCCATTCTAATGGGAAGTCAGCAGGGAGAGACAGAAACCATGAGAAGCCCAACAGGTAAAAGGAAGCCAGAGGGGTTAACTCCATAAGGTAAATGCTTCTACAGAGGGGCAGAAGTGCCTTAGTTCACCAGGTACAACATTCTTACCATATAAATGAGCCGCCACCTCCTCAATTTCCAGTTTTGCTGCCACAATCACTGACCTTCACTGATTTCTGTCTTCAAACCCCCCACATGATTATTAATTCCATCAAGGTATCTTCACATTTCTCTCAACTTCATAATGTCTCCCCTTTCTTCCCCTACATCTGGAGCCCCACCACCAAGACTGTCCCTAAGCCTACATGCAACATTTTCCACTGTGCAGGGTGTGGGCTTGCAGGTGGAGGGAAAGTGTAAAATTGGGTGGGATGGTGCGGACTGCTATACCAGTTGCTCACCTTTGCCAGTGGTTGGGGTAGGCAAACTGACTGCCCCTGGGCCAGTTGAGGTCCTTACATGGCCTATTAGTAGCTAAATAAACCATAATGCATTGGCTGCAGGCTGGAATGGAAGACCATGCTTCCCGGGAACTCTTTGCCCAAAGGAGAGTCTTCCCAGTGGGAAGCCGTAACCCTACCTGAATCCCCAACCCCCTGGTCATCTGCCTTCACTTCAGCCCCTCAGATTGGCCCTCAATGTCCATGTCCTTAACTGGGTGGCAATTGGAGTTGCCTTATTAATCAGTCACCTCCTGTAAAATTAAACAGGCAGGTGCTGCCAAATCACATGGGGAGGGAAGTCTGAAATAGTCCTGACATTGAGCTTCCAACATCCAGGGGGATACTTGAGCTCAAAGTTAGACATATTTTTAGCATAGCTTCATGCTGGGAACAGAGTCACTCCTTAAATGTTGTGATAACATTTGGAATGAAAGGTCAAGTTCACCACTGCAAGGAACCACAATCAAAGAACCATTATAGTCCTATCTCAGACTTGACCTCCATCCAGGTATAGCTTCCCTATGTGAGCCAGGGACCAGTGAAAACATTTCCAAGGATTCATCTCTTGAGTATTCAGGAATTTACAATGGCTAAGTCCAGAATCTTAGCTGCGAAAGTAACTAAGTAACCTGACAGCTGTTGTGACAGCAATATATTCAACAATAATTGAATTACACAGAATTATGAGGAAACTACACTTCCTAGTGACTGACTTATGTAGTGACGGTTAAATTTGCATCCTTTAGCAACAGTGGTATGATAAATAACAGTACCCTGTGATTTATGTATTCATCGGAAATGATCTGGAAAAAGTGAACGTTAACACCTCATTTACCGAAGGCACATAAAAACATGCAGTGAGGCTAATTGTTTATCTGGGAAGGGGAACAAAGCATATGTTTCAAAGCATAGATTTCTGAGAGTGGGTAGAATTTAAGAGTGTCTTCATCAATCAAACCAATGTTTCTGGGTGGGATTTTACGGGTCTGGTTTGTCCTGAAACTGTAAAATCCCACCCGAGGTCAATGGACCTTTCCATTGTCCACCACTCACCTGCTCCGATTTCCGTGGAAGGTGGGGCAGTAAAATTGTGGCCATTATATTTTATTGGCCCTTTTATATTTTCAATAACACATTGAATTTGAGCAATAGGTTCAAGTAGAACATTGAGCAAGAAAATAACTTGACTCAAGCCAATTCTTGAGGAGAAAGTCATATGATAAATTTATACTATGAAAAGTTGATGCGGAAATATCTTGTTCATTTTTCCCCTCCAGACCCAGTAATCCAATTGAAACAAGATAAAGAGGCTGCTAACTTTCCATTACAAATGTCAGATTGTAATGAGAACAGACTTTTCTTTCACATGCACCAAATTATTATGAAAATATATTTTCTTTACAGGAAAACCGTAAGTAGTTTTTGGCAGATCATACCAGGATTTGGCAGAGGATTGGTTCTGGTGAGTAAACGTGTTTCTGTCCAGAGAAACAAGTCAGTTTTCTCTCCAGGTCCTGACACAGAAAGACAGCTGGGTGAGTTTCACGCCATCATGGCTTTAACACACCAGCAAAGCCAGCTGCACTGAGATAGGGGTGCCATGTTTATAGGAACCCCCAATCAGAACATGAATAACCCCCCCCCCCCCACCGCACAGGTCGCTATGGAGGTCTCAGGGGCTCTCCCCAACCCATCAGAGCTGACACTGCTCCCCCCATGCAAGTTGGCTCTTCTCCCCCATCAGAGCCGGCACACCTCCCATCCCACTCCCCAACAGTCAGTATCGGCACCTCCCCTTCCCCCAGAACATCAGACCCCTTCACCTCAACCCCTCACCCACACAACCATCGCCGGCATCCCCAGCTTCCATGTCTTCTCCCGGCCACAACCACATATGAATGAATCCCCCTCCCCTCCCCCATGAGGCTCCCATGGGGTCCACCCTTGACATTGCCCCCTGGCACAGGTTGGCAAACCTGGCAGTGTCAAGGGTGGACCCCATGGGAAACCTGTGCCAGAGAGCAGTGCCAAGTCACTGCCTGACAATATATCCTTCTTTCCCTGGGGACTTTACTCACCTTTTCACTCAAGGGGAGATCCCCACAACAGGTTCACCTCTGGGTGATGCTATTTTAAACCTCACCAATGTGATGTCATGTCAGCGCAGTTTGAAAATAAGGCAGAGGTTCAATATCTGGCGAGGGGGTGGGTTAATGGTATGTAAATGCATTAAAGTAGATTTAAATCTTTGTGGGCATGAATCCGATTACATCACTGGCAAGGGGCTGTGAAATTCAGAAGTTGTGATCTCGTGGACAAGATCCACGACTTCCAGGTTTTGTCACATCTCAAATCATTGCCAGCAATCTTGTGGATGGCGAGCATGAGCTCAAGATCCTGCTCTTTGGATCTGGATTCAGCAGGTTGTTAGCCCATTTAGTAAGATGCCAGGCTGCTCATTCAAAAACTGGTTGGAACATGGAGTGGAATTTTACGGGGACCTAAAAAGTTTTGGCATAGGGGTTAGGGAGGAGCTGACCCATGATCCTGAAGGTCATTTAGCAGCAATTTAAAGTTGGGAGCAGTATCAATTTCTTGAAGGAGAGACCTCCATCTTATCTTGGTAGGAAGTTCCACCCGAGAAAGATGCCAGCCAATCCAAAGATTAGGTGGATTGACTATGCTAGATTACCCCTTAGTGTCAGGGGGATTAGCAGGGTAAATATATGGGATTATGAGGATAGGGCCTGGGTGGGATTGTTGTTGGTGCAGGCTCAATGGGCCAAAAGGCCTCCTTCTGCACTGTAGGGATTCTATGATTCTAATCAGAAAGCCAAGAGATCTGCTGTCCTAGCTGTGCCAGCTATGAGTAATGAACAGTCCCACCATTCCCATCTTGTCTGATAGAAACCCTGTGCTGTTAAAGCTGCCAGCTTCCCACACCCTCTTCCACCTGCCCTCCAAACCAGCACCACCCCCACCCCCTCCTGCTCCACAGGCAGCAGACAGTATGAGGCCCTTAAGTAGGCCCAAGGGTGAGTCCTGATACCTCTTACACCCCCTGTAAAATTTCAGACATATCAGGGCAGGCAGGTAGATGGCCGGAAGGCCACCCATTAGATTTTACACATCCCCACTTTCAAATCCGCTGGTGGAGGATCATAAAATCCAATCTGTAAGAAAAGGCGTCAACCATCGAGCGAGTTCTGCCATTCCATTAGACTGTGTCTGATGAACTCCTCTCTGATTACAACTGGTATCAAAAGGACATTAATCTGGCATAATTTACTTGCAGACCATGTGCAGTGATTTTCTGTTGATAATACGTTTCCAGGAGATGGTTGTCTCTGTTGTGAACTATAGGTTTGAAGGACAGATCTTTATCTCAGTGGATGCTCGAAATATTACTGTGATTAGGTGACTCACTTCTCATTGAGATTTTAATTATGCTTTGTTCTCTTGAGTGGTGATGATAAAAAGAAATTAAACTAAAACATTGCCGGTAATTGCATTTTTGTAATGCTCCCATCACCTTCTGGTACTTTACATTTTCTCCTCTTTCCTGAAATTGAGGAGGACTCTTGCTTTGGTATAGATTGATGAGTGTTGGCAGCCATTTTATGGCCATTCCCAATGGCTCAGATTACGCAGTGAGTGTTGAAAGACCAATGCTCTCACAGGAGAGCCGGAACGGAATACGTACACGCTTGCACCACTTTCACCATGATTCACCTAATCGCTATCAGAAATGGGAATTTTGACTGATGCTCTTCTCCATTTTTGAGAAACCTGTCAATCATCATGAATGCGGTCGATATTAGACCCTACAACTCGATTTTCAAATTTGCTGACGAAACCACCATAGTGGGTTGGATCTCAAACAATGACGAGACAGAGTCCAAGAATGAGATAGAGAATCTGGTGAACTGGTGCGGCAACAATAATCTCTCCCTCAATGTCAACAAAACAAAGGAGATTGTCGTCGACTTCAGGAAGCGTAGAGGAGAACATGTCCCTATCGACGTCAATGGGGATGAAGTAGAAAGGGTCAGGAGCTTCAGGTTTTTAGGTGTCCAGATCACCAACAACCTGTCCTGGTCCCCCCATGCTGACACTATAGTTAGGAATGCCCACCAACACATCGCCTCTACTTTCTCAGAAGACTAAGGAAATTTGGCATGTTAGCTACAACTCTCACCAACATTTACAGATGCACCATAGAAAGCATTCTTTCTTGTTGTATCACAGCTTGGTATGGCGCCTGCTCTGCTTAAGACTGCAAGGAACTACAAAAGATCGTGAATGTAGCCCAATCCATCTCACAAACCAGCCTCCCATCCATTGATTCTGTCTACACTTCCCGCTGCCTCGGCAAAGCAGCCAGCATAATTAAGGACGCCACGCACCCCGGACATTCTCTCTTCCACCTTCTTCCGTTGGGAAAAAGATACAAAAGTCTGAGATCACGTACCAACCAACTCAAGAACAGCTTCTTCCCTGCTGCCATCGGACATTTGAATGGACCTACCCTGCATTAAGTTGACCTTTCTTTACACCCTAGCTATGACTGTAACACTACATTCTGCATTCTCTCATTTCCTTCTCTTTGAACGGTATGCTTTGACTGTATAGCGTGCAAGGAACAATACTTTTCACTGTATGCTAATATATGTGACAATAATAAATCAAATCAAATCAAAGAAGGCTCCCTCGACTTATATGCAGTGGAAAAATCATGAGGAATCACTTAATTCTGCAATCAGTAGATCAACCAAAATATTTGTGTTGATATCATGCCAGCAATTCTGTTAGCATATGTTAGTATGCACCTGCCTCTTCCAGAGGATTGGTGTATTATGTAAAATTCAAAGGGTTGGAACTGACTTCCTGATGTGGTGTCAACTTCATCAGTTTTAATCAGCCCCCCCATTCTCAAACCCACACATTCTTTCACCAAACACATCATTATATAATCTGTTTAAGTGTTGCAGTCTGAGTTACAGCCAAGAAGCTAGTGTATCATTACAAGATTGTGTAATGGTCCCTTCCACTACGCTGAGCCTAAGTGTTTTGGATGAGGGAACATAAAGAATAAACTCACACTGGATAAGAGACACATATGTGCTGTGTTTTGACAAGAAAAACTGCTGGCACTTCACCTCACCAAAGAAAGTGGTCACTAGGAAAAGAAGATGAGAATAATATCTGATGAAATTGTGGGTCTCATTCTAAGTTATCACCGGCTGAAATACATTTCTGTTGTTTAAATTTGTGCATGAGTAATGAATAAGGCTAAAGATTAATCAAAGAAAAATTGCCCTAACATCCAGATTATATGGCAAATATCCTGGGTTTTGGTTCAAATGAAACATTACCCCAAATCAAATGAAAGATGATTTGAAGAAAAAAAGTGTTACTTTAAATATTACATTCACTCCATCTCAAAGTGAGGTGTATGGAAAGTCTGAACTGCAGTTGGTCCAAACTGATCCATTTGTTAACTGACCCGCTGGTTCATAGTTTTCCACAAGGAAGGATTTGAGGCAGTGCATTTTAACACCCTGCTTTGGTTTAGGAGTGCTGAAGATGAAATTTTATCCCCATGCCCCTTGGTAACGTTGGATAAGATACTTTATTTTGGCTTCATTCGCATTACCCAAGCACCCCCATTCACACCATTCGGTCAGCTTCAACAATTCCTTTGCAGTATCTATCAGCATTGATCCCAGCAGAGCTGCCGACTATAAATTCAACAAATTGTTATCCAATTGTTCTTTGGTCCCAGCTAGTGAAATCTAGTTAAATGTCAAATCAGAGGACACCTACCCCAGACAGAGTGAGAGTAAGAAAATAAATTCATGAGAAAATGAAAAGAATCATTTTGAATTCTGAATGGGTTTTGGTATAAGCCATTCAATGATCCTTCCTAATTGCGAAACAGCTAAATGCCAAAATGTCTGCTCTAAGTTTCATTACTTGTTCCCATCTCTGCTACTTAAAAAAGTAATGTGCAAAATGTGGAGTTGATGATTCGTTTATTGTCATGACTCACGAAGCCTGACTGGAAAGGAACATAGTTGACTACAGAATGCAAAGTAAAATCACCACCGTGGTGTACACACACTATGACCCTGCAGAGGCCGACAGTTCAGCAAGCCCAGTCCTGGGCCTGCCTTATAAAAGACTCAGGTAATGAATTTCAGCTGGGCAGGCTGTTACCAGGGGAACTCATACTCAACGAGCCCCACGGAAAGATCAATAAGGGATTCCCCATGAACCTCGTAGGGGTTATCACAGCCCTTCCCCCTCCTGAGTCCGAGGGTTTCCCCTTGCTCCCATGATGAATGGGCCTTCTCCGTCTCTTTGCCCATAGCCTCATCTCCATCGCTTATAGGATCTTGTAGGCGCATAACAGATAGGTGAAGGCTTCTTCTGCGAAGAGCTTCGAAGTGCCACTACAAAAGGCTCATCCATGATGGCGACCTCTGACTGGATGTCCACCACCTCTGTCCTCATGTCTGATCCAGAATCTGTTAACAGGAGAATTCATACTTAACAAGCCTCACAGGGAGATCAATCAGCGATTCCCCATGGACCTCTTGGGTGTTATCATTTTTATGCATTTAAATAGGCACAGCGAAAAACTGCCTCAAAATTTCACATACTGTGTAACATGAGTTAAAATGCTGAACTCATCCTTTACTCTCATCTCTGAATCCTCTCGAATGTATCAAAAGCACATTGAAGATATGATGTTTAGACTTGCACTCATTAATCTTCATATGATATTAACAATGACTGAAGTAATTAATTGACAGTAACTAAGTGATTCAAATTCCATTACTATTACATTGATTTCTGAAAGTTTTTCTCCACTCTTTCATGTATTGCGATCAACGGGTCATTGCATTTATAATGCAACCTGGGAAGACCATGGCATGGTAGTATTGTTGTTGGACTAATAATCCAGAGACCCAGGGTACTGCTCTGGGTATCAGATTCAAATCCCACCATAGCAGAAGGTGGAATTTTAATTCAATAAAAATGGCTGATGATGATGAAACTATTGCCAGAAAAACCCAGATGGTTCACTAATGCCCTTTTGGAAGGAAATCTGCCATCCTTGCCTGGTCTGGCCTACATGTGACACCAGACCGACACAAAGTGGCTGACTGTTAAAAATGCCCTCTGAAATGGCCTAGCAAGCCAATGAACTATATCCAACTGCGACCAAGACAAAAAAAGAATGAAACCGGACAGACATAGGCATAAGAAACAACAACAGCAAACCACCCTGCAAAGTCCTCCTTACTAATGTCTAGTGGCTTGTGCAAAAATTGGGAGAGCTGTCTCATAGGCTACTCAAGCAACAGCCTGGCATAGTCAAACTCATGGAATCATACCTGAAAATGGGTGGGATCTCCAACCCCTCCCCCCCCCCCCCGCCCCCCGATATGATTTGTGGTGACAGAGGTGGCCTGCCATTGGCTGGAGATGGGACCTTCCATTCCCATGCTGTCTGCAAGCTTTCCTGTTTTCCACTCCTTCACTGCCAGGGAACCCATAACAAGGGTTGCCGTCAGTGGAACCAGATGATCCCGCCAGTGGGAACAGCTAGAAGTTTTCAGCCAATATCCCAGACTCCACAATCAACATTCTGGGGTCTGCCCTGCCAGAAATGGCAGCGGCGGCACAGTGGTATACAATTGAGAGGGAGTTGCCCTGGAAGTTCTTAACATTGATTCTGGACACCATGGAGCCTCATGGCACCAGCTCAAGCATGGGCAAGGAAACTTCTTGCTAAGTACCACATACCCCTCCCTCCTCTCAGTTGATTAATCAGTACTCCTCCATATTGAACACCACTTGGAGGAAGCATAGAATGTATGCTGAGTGGCACTTCAATGTCCATCATGAAGAGTGGCCACTACAAACCAAACTGGCTGGATCCCAAAGAACAAAGCTGCTAGACTGGGTCTGTGCCAGATGGTGAGGGAACCAATCAGAGGGAAAAACATACTTGATCTCATCCTCAACAACCTGCCTGCCACAGATGCACCTGTCCATGACATAATCATTAGGAGCCACCACAGCACAATCCTTGTGGATGAAATCCTGTCTTCACATTGAGGATACCCTTCATCACGTGTGGCAGTGCCACCTTGCTAAATGGCATAGTTTCCAAACAAATCTAACAATTCAAGATTGGGCAACCATGAGCCGCTATGGGCCATCAGCAGCAGCAAAATTATACTTAACCACGATCTGTAACCTTGTGACCCGGCATAGCCTGCACTCTACCATTACCACCAAGCCAGGGGATCAACCCTGCTTCAAAGTTGAGTGCAGGAAGACATGCCAGGAGCAACACCAAGCATATATAAAAATGAGGTGTAAACCTGATGAAGCTACAACACGGGACTAATTGCATGCCAAACAGATAAGCAGCAAGCCATAGACAGTGCTAAACAATCCCACAAACAATGGATAAGATCTAAACTTTGCAGTCTTGTTAGGTCCAGTTGTGAATAGTGATGGACATTTAAACAATTCACTGGAGGTGGAGGCATTCCACAAACATTCCACAAACACTCACTTCCTCCACCACCAACACATAGTCCCAGCAGTGTGTGCCATCTACAAGATGCACTGCAGGAACTCATCAAGACTCCCTGGACAGCACCTTCGAATCCCAAGACAACTACCATCTAGAAGGACATGAGAAGCAGATACATGAGAAAAACACCACCTGGATGTTTCTTCCAAGTCACTCACTGTCCTGATTTGGAAATATATTGACGTTCCTTCACTGTCACATCAAAATCCTGGAACTTCCTCCCTAACAGCACTGTGGATGTACCTAGATAGACTCCAATGGTTCAAGAAGGCAGCTCATCACCACATTCTCAAGGGCAATTAGGGATGAACAATGAATGTTGGCCTAGCCAGCAAAGCTCACATTTCGTGAATGAATACAAAAAAATAATTAGGACCATGGATTCTGATGCCTAAATCTGCACATTGTGTATTAGAAATCTGGAATGCTCTCCCCAAAAGGCTGTGGATGCTTGGACAGTTGAAGCTTAAAATGGATATGGGGCAATGACAAGTAAGTAAAGATGGGCATAGATCAGTCATAATCTAATTGAATGGCAGAGCAGGCTCAAGGGGATGAATGATCTGATTGTTCCTGATATTCCTGTGAATTGCTTGGATTCCATTTTTAATACTTTAGGTTCCAAGTGTTTTATTGTTGTTTTCAGAATCAAATATTGCATTCTGATAATTTTCCAAGAAAACTGCAAATCCATGGTATTGCAAGTAAGCTATACAATGTGTTACAATAGCCTATTTTAACTTGATAAAATACTCTCAAATGCATGGAATTAGGTACTAACAGAGGGCAATTTAATTTTGTCATAAAGAGGAATTGCTCCATGTTTTGCATGTGTTTTTCAAGAGTGTAACATTCTATAATCCCATAATTAGGTCTCTCTTGTCTTAGAGGTGATAACCTAATTATGTTACCCACAGTTGGTGCTGAGATTATTCGTTCATTCCCTGACCTGGAACCTGGACTTGTTCGAGTGAGAATGCATTGGGCGGGATTTTCCAGCAACCCCCGTAGCATGCTTTCTGGCGACTTGCCATTGGCCACCGCTGGGATCTTCTGGTCCTGCCGCTGTCCATGGCGTTTTGCGTGCCTTGCCCGTCCCACAACTGAGCAACCCACCACGCAGGGTCACCTGCGGCAGAACCAGATGACTCTGCCGGTAGGAAGGGCAGTAAAATCCCACCCTTTGTTTAGTGAACTCAGAGAACATGTAAAACACTTTGCTATGAACACAACTGTTTGTCTGAAATGAATATGATCACTGTGCAAACAATGAAATATGAAACAAAGTAGGGATTTTCAGCAGGGCTCAGAAATCACTTTGTTTTCCAAGTGATAAAATTTTAGTTTGTTGTCGCTTGTAGAATATTAGTCCAATAAAATCAAGTGAATGCAAATTAATTGCTCAAATTAACAAAAGAAAAGTCTTAACGGGTTGGGCAGGGATTTTCTAGGGCAGGTGTGCTGTAAGTCACGCCAAGGCATGCTTGATGTAAATTTATGGAACAATTTCTTGGGTAGCTGATTTACGTCTTCAAATCACGTAGCCTGCAAACGTGATACAACCTGGTCCATAAAATTGATCAGGGAGATGCCTTGTGGAGTAGAATATTGTGCTCTACTGAATGCACTGTGAGAGGTTGTGATCTTGGGAGTGGGCTTTGGGGTAGGGCTAATTGGGGTGTGCGGGGGGGGGGGGAGCGGGGGCGGGGGAGCTATATTGTTGGGGGCATGTGACAGGAATGTAGATTAATGGCTTCAGACAGAATCCTGGACAGAAAAATTTATGATTCCTTTAAGGAAAATCAAGTGCTGAAATAAATCAAATCCAATTTGCCAGAAGAAGCTACAAAGTTTGAATAGCCCTTGCAGGCTGAGAATCAATGTGAAAACCATACCTTTACCTGCTCATATATGCCTAAATTCTCAGCACAAAATGAGGCTCAACTATTTTGAATGGGGATGGAGCTATATCCTTGGGATTGTCGGGTTTCAGCAGAGGTCCTAGTGAAACAATGCAAAAGTCCTTGGAAGATACGGAGTACTGTGAAAATTGACTCAATTCAATCACACCATATTTTCTCTTCTGAGGAAAGATTTTCAACTTAGATGTGTAGATTTCCCAGGTGGATGTCTCCACCTTGCCAGTTTCTCTTCCTTCACTATTGTGCACAGTTGCCATTGTGCACATTTATCTTTCAATGCTTCTGAGTTCATGAAATGGGGAACGTGCTGTGGGCTTGCTGATTACCGGCCTGTTCGTGGTCAGGCTATGGATGTTACAAACTCCAAGTTGTCGCTGCAATGGAGAAACACCCTTTTCACTTGGATTTTTCAGCCTGTCCCTCAGACTTCTTCTCAGTACATCTGTTCTGGCAAAACTTGGTTGGTAAACTTGCTAATTTGGTGAATTTGCTATTTCAGTAAACTTGAAGATTGTGGAGCAGGGCTATACTTGCCACTTCAGGCGTTCGACATTTTTGATAATAAATAGACCTATCAGCGACATACATTTCTGACCAGCTGAATTTTGGCATCTATATGCCCACGATAAAAGTGAAAAACAATCATTTGTCTCAAAAGTTCAAAATGAATGTATTACATTCACCTGTCATTTGATATCAAAGTCTGAGGTCACTTACCAACCGACACAAGAACAGCTTCTTCCCTGCTGCCATCAGACTTTTGAATGGACCTACCTCACATTAAGTTGATCTTTCTCTGCACCCTAGCTATAACTGTAACACTACATTCTGCAATCTCTCATTTCCTTCTCTATGAAGGGTATGCTTTGTATAGCGTGCAAGAAACAATACTTTTCACTGTAATGCTAATACATGTGGAGATGCTATTTGCTACCAAATAAACCTGTTGGACTTTAACCTGGTGTTGTTAAAACTCTTACTGCTAATACATGTGACATTAATAAATCAAATCAAATCCAATTAAATCAAAATCAAATCATTTTCTTCAGTAATTAAGTCATGCAGCATTCAGTGTAAATAGGCAGGTATTCCGACGGCTGCCTTTTGGGGCCTGTTGTCGGGAGCAGATGATGGTGACAGAATTAGCCAGCAGCAAGTTCTTTGTATGGAATCCTGAGAATCACACCTGTTCCTTCTGGCTCCATAAAATTCTTCAACAAACACACACAAAATACTACCTTCTGGGGGCTGTTCTCTGTGTATTTTTATGGGTCTCTCAATACCTGGAGTGAGTGGAAATGGGATGAGCTGTACAGCCAAGTGCTGGCCCTTGAAATGAACATTTAAAATGGATTTTTCTCTACTTTGGAACGCCTGTCTAAAAGTTGATTCTGGTGAATGAATGTGGAAATAAGGCACATACCCAAATTCTAAATGCTTGTCCCGAGGGCGGGTGCAGTATGATGGTGGTAGTCCAAGCAATTGAAAGTTGCCAAAAATAATTCTTCAATGGCAGTACTAATAAAACATATGTGAACATAATCTGAACAGACTAAATTTTATCTGCTTTCTCAGTTTTGTGTCATGCTCAGTAAGGGTATGTCAAATTCATAACTTTTAAAATTTGAACTTTACTCTGTGTGGAATCTTTTGGAACTGACATTTTTTTAATGAATAATACTTGCTGCACAAGATGAGTGCTGAAGGTCTTCTGACCCGATCTGCATTTCAAAAACTGCCAATCTGTCTCACAAGTAATAAAGGATACACTTTAGATTACCCACCCATCTCCTGAGACTGTCCAAAGGACATTCCTGAGTTGAATGGGTCTTTCTGAAACAAAGGCAATGATTGTCTGCACCCTCCCACCGCCACTTCAATCTCAGGATGAATGTCTTCAGATAATAAACGAGATTGTGACTAATTAACCTGATATCAACAGCATGTTTGAAAAGGGAACTGTGAGAAGCCACATGATAGGGCAGCCATGGTGATCTCCTGTTTTAATCTTTAAGTGCTGTCTGCTGAGACACACCAGCAGCAGCAGAAAGGGCAATAGCATCAATGCCTTAAGAAGCAGAGACTGTAAAATCATAAGGTCTCTAAGCGTGCTCCTTTTATTCTCCATCAATGCAGCAAACTGACCTCTTGGGAATGAGATTACTAACTTTGTGACCTGTAACACTTGAACTGTTACAAGGAATCAGCCTTGAATAAAATAAATTATGACACCGGCAAAGATAGAGGATTATAATATTTTTGAACTAAATTTGTTTACTATGTTTCATAATCACAAGGATTTGGATAGCCGATGAACAAGCAAATAATGTCATGTCGGACCTATCAATGAAAAATACAAATTAAAAACTGATTTCTTTCATTTCAGTTGTGTCCTCATTTTTTAAGTACCCTCCAGAAGCTGAGTCCTCCCAAGCCAGTTAATGTTTTACCTTTTAAACTATAAGACAACTGGCTTCTTTCATCCAACTCCCTGATTTAATATAAAGATCAAAAGTTTGCACATCCGCTTATCTGAATGATATCCACAAGGCTGAATCTTCCACACCATCTTGCCCTCCGATCTCTTTACTGTAATCTGCAGAGAAACTACTGGTCTCTTTTACCCAACCGTCTGCCTTCAATTCAAGCATAGAAAACCAACATTTCCCCTCCAGCTCCCTGCTTTAACTCAACCAAGAGACTAAAAGGTTACACATTTCCACTTACCCAGCCTAGCTGGTTTCTTCTGGTCCCTGTTCATGTCTGGGGCACTGATCGGATGTCCAGGGCACAAGATGTAACTTCGAATGTGTTGGCCATTGTCCAGAGGTACAACAAGAAACAGTGGAAAGGTACACCCTTCTTATGCCATTCTGTACATGTGTTCAGAACCTGTGACAATCAGAGACTGGTTAGCCTCTGCATGATGTGGAGATGCCGGCGTTGGACTGGGTAAATATAGTAAGAGTTTTAACAACACCAGGTTAAAGTCCAACAGGTTTATTTGGTAGCAAATGCCATTAGCTTTCGGAGTGCTGCCCCTTCGTCAGATGGAGTGGATATCTGCTCTCAAACAGGGCATACAGAGACACAAAATCAAGTTACAGAATACTGATTAGAATGTGAGTCTCTACAGCCAACCAGGTCTTAAAGATACAGACAATGTGAGTGGAGCCTCTGCATGGTCAGTTCTGTAAGCGGTCAAAGGTGATGTAATCTGGGCGGCACGGTGGAACAGTGGTTAGCACTGCCGCCTCACAGCGCCAGGGACCTGGGTTCAATTCTGCCTCAGGTGACTGTGTGGAGTTTGCACATTCTCTCTGTGGCTGCGTGGATTTCTTCAGGGTGCTCTGGATTCCTCCCACAGTCTAAAGATGTGCAGGTTAGGTTGATTGGTCATGCTAAATTGCCCTTTAGTGCCAGGCAGATTAGCAGGGTAAATAAGTGGTGTTACGGGGATAGGGTAGGACTGCTGTCAGTGCAGGCTCGATGGGCTGAATGGCCAGCTCTGCACTGTAGGGATTCTATGATCTGTTATGTACAAAGTCTTTATGAACTAATTCAAATTCCTTTTTCACAATTACAAGATTCCCAAAGAATCCTAGCATTTTACATGACAAATATCACCCAGGTGCATATCAGACTGCTTCAAGGTTTCCCAACCCCTGAACCATAATGAAAAGGTATGAAGTTAGAAGTTTTAAAATTCCATAGATGAGATGATTCCTGTCAGTGCATCGATAATTATGCGCATCGTAAAAACCATCCGGATCTGACTTCTTATAATTCCAGGCTTTGGAAATTATTTTAATACCTTTAGGATATCCCATACTGAAGTGAATTGGCCAGGTGTTCCTCACCATATTTTCACTCCCTTAACCCTTGTGTTCCCACAAAGTCCAAGGCCACCATTCTCCCATCCCGCTGCGCAAATTCTTTAGTGTAGCGGGCCAGGAGAATCGGGTGTCGGCCGATTCGTGGAATTCCCGTCTCCCAGGTGTCTGCACGGTGGCGGAAATCAGCTGGGAGGCAGGGCTAGCATTTAAATGGTAATTTAATTGCTGTAAAGGGCCCGGGACTGAGTTCTCAGGGCCCGCTAGCCTCTCCCACTCCACCAGAGTGTTTCACTCCAGCGAGGATTATAGTATCCCCCTGACTTTCGGAAAACTAGCGGCTTTGCCCCACTGGAGTAAAGGGGGGGCAATCAGTGCCCCCCAGGGGATTGGGCAGTGGGGGGGTGCCCTCTGGATATGGGCACCCTGGCAGTGCCAGCCTGGGCCCCCTGGCACTACCCAAGGGGTAAAATGCCCATGCCCAGGGAATGCTTGGCACTGCCCACCAGGCATGGGGCAGTGCTAAGGGGTGGGCAGATTGGGGGTGGGGCTGAGGGATGGGGACTGCTGAGGTGGGGTCCAGGGGGTGATCAGTGAGGTTGGGGGGTTCCCTGCCACTCTGCCATTGGGACTGATAGGAGCTGGAGTGAGGCCAGTGATCAGGGAGGCTGGAAATGGTGATAAGCTGGGGCTGGGAGTCTGCCAGGGTGGTGTGCTGGCGGAGTCTGCCTGTGGAAGGGTGGGGAAGGAATTGTCACTGCTGGGGTGGAGGGCTGGAGATCGGGGCAGGCCAGGATGGAGGGAGAGGGGCTGTGGTTGGCCTGGTAATGGTCTGGTGGGCCATGATCGGGCTGTGTGGGGGTGTTGAGGGCAGCACTGCAAGGGTCCCCGGCTGGCCAATAATTGAGCTCACCAGCAAACGAAAGGATGACACTTCGGGGCCACAGCGCATGTGCAGAGGCCCGCTGATTTCAGCCTCTCCAGTGTAAATAGACCCCACTCCTGAAATGTAATGATATTCATGCTGATGGCCTTGCAGTGCAGAACGTGGGAGATTTGAGTGTGAACTCCCACTGAAAAAAACAACGTGAATTACTCCAGTTTTCCCGCAAATTCAACATTTAGAATTCTTTCAGGAGAATTCCGTCCCAAACTAACAAACACAATACTGGGCAATCCAACTTCAAATATTAGGCTTTATGTACCAATCATTTAACAGAAAATCCCATCTGGATAGGAGAACCCTGGAACCACTTCGGCATGTATTTCTGGCTGTTGAATTTACCAGAACTATAAGTCAGTAGAGATGACATTTTTTCCATCAGGCCTACAATGCACGTTTTCCAGAACAGGACAATAACGCAAATTATGAACTATTCTTTTTGTTTATAACTTGTAAAAGTGCACTATTCTCTTCAAATGTACATTGTTTGACTGTGTCTGTAATTGAGTGAATGAGTGGCATAGCATTAGATTTCAGGATGAGATTGTGAATAAACAATCCTATTTGTTTAAACTCGTGAAAGCTTGCTGCAGGGTATCCAAATTGTCCGCAGACCCAGGTGTTAAAAAACACACATATATCTTCCTCTCAGAAACGTATGGCTGGACAGCGGGAAAGGGGAACAGGAATCACAATAGTTCTCTCTTGCCCTGTCCATAACATAAGGCTGTGCAGGTGGGAAATAAACAGATGACATGTATTATTGTGCTCGTCATCCTGCAATCCATTACTTCAAACAGGAAACTGCACTTTTTCTGGAGATTTAGCCAGCTAAGATATTTCCTGGTAATGTTTAATTAAGTTGCATGTGTTTTTCTGAATAATACAGTACATGTTTTAATTCAGTAATGCTCTGTTTTTTGGAGGGTGAAATAAATAGAGTTGTGTCAGGATTTATTATTTATAATTGTGCAGAAAACTGTGATTAACAGCTATGGGAATGCTTGGAGACTGGTCACTAGTTACCTGGAAAAGGGAAGCGGTTGTGGGAGTTGTGAGAACTATTTAACTTTTTTCACAACTGATCCAGCCTTTAGGGGAATGGTCCTTAAACTTCAGATGATACTACAATTTGTGTAAATAACAGGGCTGAAAAGAAAAATGAACCTTTGCAAGTGAATCTACATATGCTGGAGGAAGAAACTAAACTATTGGCAGATAGCCCTCAATTTACAAAGATGCAGTATAGTGCAGTAGGACAAGTTCTGTACCATGGGAACTTACAACCTACATGGTAATGAAATAAAATCAATTGAGAGAGAAAGAGTTCATACTATTATTGTTCAGAACTCTTCAAGATTTGTGGCGAATGCACAAGAGACAGAGCCAAAGAAAGCAAGATACTCATAAAGTAAAGTAAAATTTTATTGATTAGTCACAAGTAAGGCTTACATTAACACTGCAATGAAGTTACTGGGAAATTCCTCTAGTCGCCACACTCCAGCGCCGTCTCAAGACCACAAATGACTTTGGGTCTGAGCATGACTACTCTGAGGTCAAGGATGGCATCGATCATGAGCTGGATGCTCACCATTGCGCGATGAACCAACTTGAGGGGCGTCATCCAGCCCACTCCTCCACTGCTCAGCATACCTGGGCACCTCAGCAGTTAAAGCTTGTTACTCCGCCAGCCATCTTAAAATTGGGTTGGTGGAGGATTGGATTCCTGAGCAGCAGCTTCCTGATGACAGATGCTCTTTCAGAGAGTAAGTGAGGACTCGATGGCCTGAATGGCATCTTTCTGCACTGTAGGGATTCAGTAGGGATTCTATGATACTCTCACCTTGCCTGATGAGTGCAGCTCTAACAACAGTCAGGAAGCTCAACACCATCCAGGATAAAGCAGCCCTCTTCATTGACATTCCTTCCACAAACATTCATGATGCATAATAGCAGCAGTGCGTGCCAACTACAAGATGCACGGCAGGAACTTATCAAGGCTTCTTAGACAGCACCGTCCAAATCCATGACCACTGCCATCTAGATGGAAAGGGCAGCAGATACATGCGAGCACCATCACCTAAAAGATTCCCTCCAAGTCACTTGTCATTCTGATTTTTTTTTAGTTTATTTATTAGTCACAAGTATTCACACTGTAATGAAATTACTGTGAAAATCCCCTAGGAAATATATCACCGTTCCTTCACTGTCACTGGGTCAAAATCCTGGGAATCCCTCCTTAACAGCACTGTGAGTGTACCTACACCAGATGGACTGCTGTGGTTCAAGAAGGCAGCTCACCACCACCTTCTCAAGTACAATTAGAGATGGGTATTGAACGCTGGCCTTGCCAGCAATGTCCACATTCCTTGAATGATTTTTTTAAAAACTATTTGTTAGAGTCCAGTGAATTACCTAATACAGTGCAGTTTAAATTCTTTGATGGTGAAGAGTCCTGAACAGAAGGAGTTGGTAAAGAATGCACATTGTATTTTGAATTGGAGTGCACTCCATTTGACGAATAAACCTGCTTCCAAAGTTGGGCCTTTGTATCTGAACATTCAAGTCTTATCTTGTTTCCTGATTTCACCCCTTTCCACCTGTCTGGCCGCTATAAAATTGGTGGCGGCAAATTGTTCATTATGTGGAAGGTTTTATATATATATCAGAGTTGACAACCATGAATGAAAGATTGGTGAATGTTTGTTCCACGGAGATTAATAGGTTTGTGGAGGACGTGAAATATTTTTTGAAATCAAGGAAGAGCTTCTCTTTGTTCAAGGTGACCAAAATGCAGAAATCAGAGGAAATTCTCCCTTTGAGTCACTTCACATTTTTTTCAATTTAATTTAGATCGTGGGTAACTAGCCATCATGAGCTGCTTCCTGGCACTGACACAATTAAATACAGCTCCCCTTACCCAGATGACAGATTTGTAAAGTCGATGGGGAACTCGCGTGAATTACAACAGTCAAGGTAGAAATTGTTTCTGAAGTGAAAAGGTGAGGGATACGTTCAGATTACAAAAGTAGGCGGACTCAATTTCACTCTATAAGAAACTGTTTGACAAACTTCAAATTACTTGTTTCATTTGCATAAGAACAGATTGAAATTTTAGGTTTAATTAATATGTGTCCTCAGTTCCTATGATTAAAAATAATAGGTTTGACACTCATTTAAAATTTTATAGGTATGATGCAGATGTAAAAATTGCATGCTATTTGTTTTTGTGCTGTCAATATATATAATATACATATATATATGTGAGCTGTTGTTGATTAAAACCTCCTCCAGGCATCACACTGCTGAGGTCAGGATGGTTTGATAAGTTCCCATAAGTTGATAAGGCCATAAAAAAACTAATTGAATTCCAGGTTTTATTACAAGCAGTATAGAATATAAAATCGAAGAGATAATGATGAGGCGATATAAAACTTTAATAAGATCTTAGTTAGAATATTGAGTGCTGTATTGGGCTCCACACGAGTATATTGAGATTTTTGAAAGGGTACAAACAGATTCACTAGGTTGATGCCTGGTACAAGCAAATACAAATATCGAGAAAAAACCTTTTATTGACACAACACAGGTTATTAGGCAATATAATAGTTCTTCTTAATTGTGGAATAATGGAATAGGATAGATGAAAGACAGCTTCCAACAGTCAAGGGGCCCTATTTTACCATTTTGAGCCTAAGTGCCGAATCTGGGCGTCAAATAGATCCGCGCCTGGAATCCTCTTTCCAGCGCGCCCATACGCGTTTTGTTGGCTCCGGCCCGATCCGCGCCGTGGCCGGGGCTTAGTGCTGGCGGACCAATCGGAGCTCTGAACTGCGCATGCGCAGTTCGAAACAAATCTGACAGAGTGCGCCCGGGCGCGAAAACAAAAAGCAGAAACCGGAGAGAGCGGCTCTCTGACGTTCATCCTCTGGTCGGGGGCGGGCGGGGGGGGGGGGGTGGTGGGAGGAGGTGTGACCGATCATCCCCTGGGGAGGTGGGAGGGGAGGGGGTGTGACCGATCATCCCCTGGGGAGGTAGGAGGGGAGGGGGTGTGACCGATCATCCCCTGGGGGGGTGGGAGGGAGAGGGGGTGTGACGTCTCATCCTCTGGTCGGAGGGCGGGGTTCCGCTGCCTGTCTGTGACCGATCCCTCCTGGCACCATCACTGGTACACTACCAGCCACAGATTACTCTTCCCTGCAGGTGCGAGGGAGCGGGAGAGATGGCTGTGGCTGGTAGTGTACCAGTGATGGTGTATCCCTTTACACTGTGGAATCGGCCGGTTCTGCTTCATCTTCTAAGCGAGGAATCACTTCATTCTGAAGGTTTCGTGGGATGGCATGGCTGCACGTCCACTCCGGCAGGAGGCATCGGCGCAGACTGGCAGCCTACCCCCCCCCCCCCCCGCCGCCGATCAGAGAATGAGATGTCACACCCCCTCTCCTTCCCCCCCCCCCCCCCCCCCCCCCAGGGGATGAGACATCACACGCCCTCTCCTCCCCCTCTGGGGGATGGTACGTCACACCCCCTCCCACCCCCCCCCAGGGGATGAGACGTCACACCCTCTCTCCTCCTCCCACCCCCTCCCGCCCGACCAGAGGATGACCTGGGTCAGAGAGCCGTTGCAGTCTCTGACCCCGCTCTTCGGAGGCTGCAGCGGCGACTTCAGACTTTTATTTTGCAGGTCGGTAACAGCACGGACGCGGATCGGGCCTGAAGATGGTAAAGTGGGGTTTGGCGGTAGAGTTGGACGCGCGGTTCATTAAGTCAATTTAAATGCATGCAAATGTTTTGAGAAGCAAAGTTTTATTTAGCATACAGAGTAACTAAAATCCTCATAAAGGCGCGATCTGCTCGGATTCGGGTGCAGATCGCGTTAAAGACCCGATGCCCAACTTTACCGCGATTTCGCTCCCTAAAACGGGCGCGAAGTTTTGGTAAAATCAGGTCCAAAGAGTCAAACAGAGATACAGAGGTAAAAGATTAGCTGTAAGAGATTTAAAACAGAACCAAAGTAAACCTTTCTTCCTGAATGTTGTAAGGATGGCTTGTTAATGAGGCAGAATACAAAAGCAGTTAATTTTTCTGAGGATTTTAGTTACTCTGTATGCTAAATAAAACTTTGCTTCTCAAAACATTGCACATCCCTAAGAGAATGGCCAATAAAAATCCAGTGCACAATGCCATGAAAAAATGAGACTGTAGTACAGCAAATGGGAAATACTTTTTTTGAGAGTAACAACTATTAATCATTGTTGATGGTATTTTTTATCTTTTTCCATTTGAATGAAATATTTCATCTGTCACAGGTCACTGTAGTCTTTGAATTGAGGAAACATAATGCTCAATTTTAACCCTGTGTGCCTAGGAGGAATGACAAAGGCAGGGAGGGTATCGAGCACGTGTTCCTTCTGTATTCCTGCTCTCCACCATCTTAATTTACTTCAGGTCTGACATGAGATAGCCACCAACCCAAGAAAGCTGGGAACGTACTTTATGTGCAAAAGCCATGTCTCAATAATGTCATTGCTGCTGCAACACCATTTTAACTAAAAATATTGGAAAGCCCACATAATGCCAGACCTGACAGTGAGAGATAGCGGGGAGGCTAAAAGAGGTTTAGCTAAGTGTGAAAATGTCATTTTTCTGGAGGGTTCCTTTAACCCTATCCCCAGTGCATCACAATGAGTTCAGATACAAAAGTCTGAGGTCACGTACCAACCGACTCAAGAACAGCTTCTTCCCTGCTGCCATCAGACTTTTGAATGGACCTACCTCGCATTAAGTTGATATTTCTCTACACCCTAGCTATGACTGTAACACTACATTCTGCACTCTCTCGTTTCCTTCCCTATGAACTTTGTCTGTATAACGTGCAAGAAGCAATACTTTTCACTGGATGCTAATACATGTGACAATAATGAATCAAATCAAATCAAATCATGGGCCTTACGAACACTAGCTTTTGCTCTCGCTCCCAACTTGCAGTCCCCCAATGCACTGTTTCCTTCAGACAACGGCCTCCGTGACCTCCTAATCCAATTTCTGCTCTCACCCACCAGCAATGATATCACACCCCTGTGTTTTGGAAGAGAAAATGATGCTACATTTCAACGTAGTCCCAGGAGTTAAAGGGCCTCAACCCAAACTCAATACTGGAGAATTACTTCTGACTTCACATCCAGCCTTAGCAAAACACATCTCGACTTAAAAGTGACCCTTTAGCATATAATTGTATGCGACTAAACCTTTACATGCACAGTGTTCAGTGATTTATGTTTTGTATCACAGCCAGTTTTGCATGGGAAGGCTGAACAATATTTAACAAATGAAGTAGTTTTTTTTCCTAATTAACAATTCATCTTCTGATAACTGGTAAAGCAATTGGAAGTTGGTTCTTGAGTTTGGGCATGTTCATAAGTCCGGAAGATCTAGAGTCTAATAACTTGGGAATAAAAAATGCACCTGGGCGCTAGTTACAGTTAGTTAATTAATTAATTAAACTCAAGAGAATCCTACCCGCAGTGAGATTAGTCTTAACTGGTTGCTTTCTTAGTGAAGGTAAGATTTGACTGTATTTGTAAGTGTGACACATGATGTGCTGAGTAAGACTTTCAGTTATACATATCTTTTTTGTCATTGGACATGCCAGATTTTGACCAGTTGATCATCCTTTTAATGCATGGATCCATAAATCTAGTTGAGCAACATTAATACTTCATTAAGAAATACAGGATTTAGCTTCTGCTTTACCTTATGTTGATATATAAATCATCGTAAGCCTCAACTCTCTGTCTCCAGGTTACTTACATTGGGTCAGCATGGCAGATGGAGCTATAGCTGCCTTGAGATTGATCTTTAGTGTCCCAGCTCCAAGCTGCACCCCTACATCAGAATAACTGCATTTTTAAATTCTTGCTAGTGATCTGTTACACTTGAGTGTTTTCTCTTCTGGTTTTGATAAAAAGCTAGAAACAGCAGTCGGAAATTCTCTAATCTCTTATTTACCAGGAGACAGCCCACTGTGCCTCACAGCATTCAACTGATTTTATTCTCTAATCCCCTGCTTGACTATTACCAATGTTGTTATTTTTTATTGATTCATCATCAAAAGTGTGAACATCACACGTTATTATCTGATCTAGTCAGTTGTTTAATCTGATTTAAATTAATACTGTAGTTAATAAAGAACAAAGAACAGTACAGCACAGGAAACAGGCCTTCGGCCCTCCAAGCCTGTGCCGCTCCTTGGTCCAACTAGACCAATCGTTTGTATCCCTCCATTCCCAGGCTGCTCATGTGACTATTCAGGTAAGTCTTAAACAATGTCAGCGTGCCTGCCTCCACCACCCTACTTGGCAGCACATTCCAGGCCCCCACCACCCTCTGTGTAAAAAACATCCCTCTAATATCTGAGTTATACTTCGCCCCTCTCACCTTGAGCCCGTGACCCCTCGTGATCGTCACTTCTGATCTGGGAAAAAGCTTCCCACCGTTCACCCTATCTATCCCCTTCATAATCATGTACACCTCTATTAGATCTCCCCTCATTCTCCGTCTTTCCAGGGAGAACAACCCCAGTTTACCCAATCTCTCCTCATAGCTAAGACCCTCCATACCAGGCAACATCCTGGTAAACCTTCTCTGCACTCTCTCTAACGCCTCCACGTCCTTCTGGTAGTGCGGCGACCAGAACTGGATGCAGTACTCCAAATGAGGCCTAACCAGCGTTCTATACAGCTGCATCATCAGACTCCAGCTTTTATACTCTATACCCCATCCTATAAAGGCAAGCATAGCATATGCCTTCTTCACCACCTTCTCCACCTGTGTTGCCACCTTCAAGGATTTGTGGACTTGCACACCTAGGTCCCTCTGTGTTTCTATACTCTTGATGGCTCTGCCATTTATTGTATAACTCCTCCCTACATTATTTCTTCCAAAATACATCACTTCGCATTTATCTGGATTAAATTCCATCTGCCACCTCTCCGCCCAATTTTCCAGCCTATCTATATCCTGCTGTATTGCCGACAATGCTCATTGCTATCCGCAAGTCCAGCCATCTTCGTGTCATCCGCAAACTTGCTGATAACACCAGTTACACCTTCTTCCAAATCATTTACATGTATCACAAATAGCAGAGGTCCCAGTACAGAGCCCTGCGGAACACCACTGGTCACAGACCTCCAGCCGGAAAAAGACCCTTTGACCGCTACCCTCTGTCTCCTATGGCCAAGCCAGTTCTCTACCCATCTAGCCACTTCTCCTTGTATCCCATGAACCTTAACCTTTTTAACCAACCTGCCATGTCGGACTTTGTCAAATGCCTTACTGAAATCCATATAGACGACATCCACGGCCCTTCCTTCGTCAACCATTTTTGTCACTTCCTCAAAAAACTCCACCAAATTTGTAAGGCACGACCTCCCTCTTACAAAACCATGTTGTCTGTCACTAATGAGATTGTTCCGTTCTAAATGCACATACATCCTGTCGCTAAGAATCCTCTCCAACAACTTCCCGACCACGGACGTCAAGCTCACCGGCCTATAATTTCCCGGGTTATCCCTGCTACCCTTCTTAAATAACGGGACCACATTCGCTATCCTCCAATCCTCAGGGACCTCACCTGTGTCCAAAGAAGCGACAAAGATTTTTGTCAGAGGCCCAGCAATTTCATCTCTCAGCTCCCTGAGCAGTCGAGGATAGATGCCATCAGGCCCTGGGGCGTTGTCAGTTTTAATGTTCCCTAAAAAACCTAACACTTCCTCCCTTGTAATGGAGATTTTCTCTAACGGGTCAACACCTCCCTCCGAGACACTCCCGGTTAACACACCCCTCTCCTTCGTGAATACCGATGCAAAGTATTCATTTGGGATCTTCCCTATTCCCTTGGGTTCTCAGCATAATTTCCCTCCTTTGTCCCTGAGACAAGTCCATGGGCTGAATTTCATGTGGCCCAGACGGGTGTGTTTACCATGGGGCAAAGTTGGGGGGCATGTAAATAGTGTGGCTGTCTATCCCTCCACCTTCCTATCCATGCCCCAGCTCTCTCCCATAATACGGATGGGAGGCAGATGGATGCCAAAATCGACAGCCCACCCACCATATGCACACCCGTAAATAATCAAGGGTCAATTTGGCTTGTTATTAAGAAAATTGATCTTGAAAATGCCCTGCCGATGCTATGTTAGTCATGGGCAACCAGGTGGGCGTAGGTAGTTCAATTTTTAAAATCAAATGCTTAAAGGATGGAAATGAAGTGTTGCTCTTTGGGGTGCCAATTGTGGGATGGCCCTAAGTACGTCATCCCCTGCAATCTTCCCACCCACTCCTTCCCTTAAACCCATCTCCCTCCTCCCTTCGGTCCCTGTCCCTTACTCACCCAAACTCTCCCAGCCAAAATCCTGGACGTAGCTGCGTCGCAGACTCAAGGACCTGCCTCGTTCTTCTGTTTCTCCTGTTGTCCTGGAAGATGCCTTCCTGGTGCTTCCATGACTGATTGAGTTACTGGCCAATCTGATTGGCTGGCTGCTCCAAAGGGCGTGACCTTCTCCCCACTGAGGGGCAGAGGTTCCACCCCGCACACGTTAGTCCACTCCACATTGCTTTATGGCTGTGGGATGGGTCGATGTGGAACATGTCGGCTCCATGCCAATGTAAAAGAGAGTAAGAGAAAGAATTAGAAGGTATGCTGGGCACAGCTTGCAAGAAATCGCCTTGCTCCGGCGCCATCTTGGAATATTGCCCATTTTATCACAATTTTATCACAAAAATGTGATTTTGGGGGCCCCACCTGTATAATTCAGCCCCATGCCACAACCGGAAACCAATGATGAACAGGTATACTCACTGTTTGCTGAAGTTCAGGTCTGAGGCATTCAAGTCAGGTGACCCTGACCTATACAAGAAATCCAGATATGACCTACAGAGATCCAGCAAAGATGCCAAAAGACAGTACCGGGCCAAGTTAGCATCCCAGGCTAGTCACATGGACTCTCACCGTCTATGGCAAGGTCTACAATACACAACAGGCTACAAGATGAAGGCATGTAGAATCGACAGCACCAATGCATCTCTCCACGATGAGGTCAACACATTCTATGCCTGTTTTGTGCAGGAGGCCAGTCAGAATACGCCCTCCACCCTGGAAGCCTCAACCAAACCCATATCCGAGGTCACTATCATAGAATCATAGAATCATAGAATCCCTACAGTGCAGAAGGAGGCCATTCGGCTCATCAAGTCTGCATTGACCACAATCCCACCCAGGCCCTATCCCCATAGCCTCATGCATGTTCCCTAGCTAGTCCTCCTGACACTAAAGGGCAATTTAGCATGGCCAATCCATCTAATCCGCACATCTTTGGACCGTGGGAGGAAATTGGAGCAGCTGGAGGAAACACACACAAACACGGGGAGAATGTGAAAACTCCACACAGACGGTGACCCAGGCCGGTAATCCAACCCAGGTCCCTGGCGCTGTGAGGCAGCATTGCTAACCACTGTGCCTCCGTGCTGCCCTTATCACAGACGTCAGATCAGCCTTCTCGAAAGTCAGCCCATGGAAAGCGACTGGTCCAGATGGAGTACCTGGATAAGCACTCAGGTCCTGCACGGACCAGCTGGTGAGGGTATTCGCAGACACCTTTAACCTCTCTTCACACCGATCTGAGGTCCCTCCCTGCTTCAAGAAGGTGACTATCATCCCTATACCAAAGATAGCCAGGTTGCGTGCCTTAATGTCTATCGTCCGGTGGCTCTGACATCCATCATTATAAAGTGCTTCAAACGGTTAGTCATGGCATGAATCAATTCCAGCCTCCAGATTGCCTGGATCCACTACAGTTCGGCGATCACCACAACAGGTCCACAGCAGATGCCATCTCCTTGGCCCTACACTCAACCCTGGAGCACCTAGATAACAAAGACACCAATGTCAGACTTCTATTTATGGATTACAGCTCAGCCTTCAACACCATTATTCCTACAAAACATATCTCCAAACTCTGTGGCCACGGGCTCAGTCCCTCCCTCTGCAACTGGATCCTAGACTTCCTAATCCACAGAGCGCGATCTGTAAGGATAGGCAACAACTCCTCCACAATCATCCTCAACACTGATCCCACAAGGCTGTGTCCTCAGCCTTTTATTATACTCCTTATATGCTTCGGCCAAATTCCCCTCCAACTTGATTTTCAAGTTTGCTGATAACACCATCATAGTGGGTTGACTCTCAAACAATGACAAGACATGTCATTGTTTGAGGAAAGAGATAGCGAATCTGGTGGACTGGTGCGATGACAATTATCTCTCTCTCAGTGTGAACAAAATGAAGGAGATAGTCATTGACCTCAGGAAGAGTAGTGGAGGACATGCCCCTGTTCTACACCAATGGGGACAAAGTGGAAATGGTCAAGAGCTTCAGGTTTCTAGGTATCCAAATCACCAACAACCTGTCCTGGTCCCTCCATGCCAATGCTATAGTTAAGAAAGTCCACCAAGGCCTCGTCTTCCTCAGGAGGCTAAGGAGATTTGGCCAGACTATGAGTCAATGTAAGTCAGCAAAAACATGGGAGATGGGTAAGCAGGATATGGTCTGAATGTGACGCTGCTATGACTTTAAGAAATGTATTTTGAATCATATTCGCTGCAGTTTGTAAGCAGGCTTGTTTTGTTATTGACCCCAAACTGTCTGACCCGATGTCCTTTTATTGTTGATAAAGCCATCCAATGGGACTTTTGTTTATTTTTAATTTGGACTAATGCAGTGTTCTGGAGTTTATGATCCTTTTTGGGAATTGTTGATTTGCGTGTGCTTGACAGGTCAGGTGGTATTTTTGGATAGTTTTTTTTATCCCCCACGAGAAATCCAGAAGGTATGTTACTTTCAGTTTGGCAGAAGCTGTTTGGACTCCAGACTGAAAACAGTGTTTGAGTCTCTCTCCCAGGTATTGGAAATTCTACTGGCTATTTGTTAGTTAAAAGCTGTTCAGGCTGCAGATTGGAAGCTGTCTTTCTTGTCTCTCTGGAATAAACTTTTGCTGTCGATGGTTTGCTAGCTGGAAGCTCGAGGCAAGAGGTGGCCCTATCTCTACCTCGAGGAGTGTTGGGAACAGAAGAACGGGGAAGTCAGAGTTTCAATTCTCCTTCCAAAAGCTGCAAAATCCAGCATCACATGAGCATACTTACTTTCTGTGCTAAGCCTAGAAGGGGGTATATGTTTGTAGGGTGTTTGTGTTGGAACAGTATTTTTAGTTGTTCAGGTATACGCAATTTCATGGTTTTTTTTTTCTTGTTTGTAATTGGTAAAACGTATTGCTAATTGTCTTATTATATGTTAACTGTATTCTTAAATAAACTTTGTTTGATAAAAGCTCCCTGTTGGGTCAGTTGAATCACACCTGGAATGAAACATCTTATGCTCACTTGGTCTGGGCTGACTTCATAAAACACCTTGGAGTTCCTGACCTGAATTATAACATGAGTTTTAGATAAGGGCGCAGAAATGTAGACAAGCTCAATCTAATGGAAGGTTTAATGTGGGAGGATAACCAGGAGAGCCTTAGAATATTTGAGTAAGGGTAAGCTAAAGTCTCCTAGCTGGCCCTTCAAGGGAGAGCTGACTGGTGATGATTTAACCTGAGGATCATACATCTCAGGGGAGGGCCAGGATTGAGAAGGTAGGCCTTCATGAACAATCTCTTCAGGTAGTTGAGTAAAGAAATAAGAAAAACAGAAATTAAGACTATATTAGTAGATTGGATGATGCAGGGCTGGTGACATATGTTACAGAGTTGAGGTAGGCTGTCTTGGTGATGGATTCATTGTGAAATTGGAAATTGTGCTCAGGGTCAAAGAAAATCACAACTTTGCAAACAATGTGATTCAGTGCTCAAGAATTGGAATCGACTTGGTGACTACAAATGGAAGTTGGTGGTGAGGCCTGATGAGAAAACCGTTGTTCTTTCCAGTATTTAGTTAATATAAATAGATTCACCTTTGTCATTGAAGGTTCCAGTCTGATTATGAGGAACATCTTATCAGTGTTGCCTTGGTGATGTGTCTGTAGTGAACTGCTTTTTTGAGTTCTAAATCAAGCTAATTCGACCTTACCATAATGCATATTATTTCAAGCAGTTTATGTAATGCATGTCAGCCATTTTCTGTTATCATCTCTAATACCTAAACTACACCTCAAAATATTATCGCACTATAAATGCCATTCATGTCAAATCTAAATG
The DNA here is from genome assembly GCF_964213995.1 of Mustelus asterias. Lineage (NCBI taxonomy): Eukaryota > Metazoa > Chordata > Chondrichthyes > Carcharhiniformes > Triakidae > Mustelus > Mustelus asterias. The sequence continues at coordinate 120,220,962 of NC_135804.1, read as the reverse complement.
AGCAATATTGCAGAAAGTGCTATTTGTTGTAACATGGTAACTCTCAAAGCTTCAAATATATCTGTTGCAAAGCACTTTAATCCTAACCTCAGGGCTACACAAAGATAATTATATTTTAATTGCATAAAAGCTACCCTTTTATGATACATGTCTGAGATTGCTGAAGTCTGTGAGCAATAATTCTTTCCTTTCCCCATTTCCTTGTCTCCAGAGGAACTATGACAGCATCTCAGGCAGGTTATGAGATTTCTGTCCATCTATCATCAAATGTCTGCAATTGTTGACTTATTACAATGTTATTCTGTAGCATACATTTCTATCTCTTCCACAAACATTCAATCTCTTCACCACCGACAAACATTGGCAGTTATGTGTACAATCTACAAGATGCTCTGCAGGAACTGACTAAGGTTCCTTCAGCAGCACCATCCAAACCCATGATAACTACCATCTAGAAGGACAAGAGCAGCAGATAGCTGGGAACACATCCACACTGGAGGTTTTGCTTCAAGCCATTCATCATCCTGCCTTGGAAATATATTTCCATTCCTTCACTGTTGCTGGGTCAAACTCTTGGAATTCCTTCCCTAACAGCATTGTGGGTGTAGCTACACTTCAGGGAGTGCAGCAGTTCAAGAAAGCAGCTCACCACCACCTTCTAGGATGGGCAATAAGTGTTGGCCGAGCCAGTGATGCCCACATCCTATAAATGAATAAAACAAATCTAGTAATGACACTTTATTTTTATGAGCGACTGAAATTTTGTGTTGAAAGTTTGAAATGATATAGGCCTGATGGACTAAATGGCCTCGTTCTGTGTTGTAGGATTCTATGAGTCTGTATTTATTTTTTATTAAGTGAATGCAAAGTCCCTAAGGCAAGCAGTTTCTTCCGGTCCTGTTGTGTGGAGTGCGGACAGGCCTCCTCTGAGTCTGTGGATTGGACACTCTTCTGTGATGTGGTGCATGATTTGCTTTCTCCCACAGGTACTTGGGAGCTGGCACTCATGCTTCATTACTGGAGGTTGGCCAAGCAAGGGTCGTGGCCAGTCCTGAACCTGTTGAGGGTGGAATACTCTTTCTTGGAAGGTTCAAACCAGAGAGCTGTTGGGTTGGGTTTGAGACCAGGTACTTTTTTGTCATGTCCAATGATTCTCATTCATTTTTGATTTTGATTTGATTTGATTTATTATTGTCACATGTATTATCATACAATGAAAAGTATTGTTTCTTGCGCGCTATACAGACAAAACACACCCTTCATAGAGAAGGAAACGAGAGAGGGCAGAATGTAGTGTTACAGTCATAGCTGGAGTGTAGAGAAAGATCAACTTAATGTGAGGTAAGTCCATTCAAAAGTCTGACAGCAGCAGGGAAGAAGCTGTTCTTGAGTTGGTTGGTGCGTGAGCTCAGACTTTTGTACCTTTTTCCCGATAGAAGAAGGTGGAAGAGAGAATGTCCGGGGTGCGTGGAGTCCTTAATTATGCTGGCTGCTTTGCCAAAGCAGCGGGAAGTGTAGACAGAGTCAATGGATGCATTTGTCCAGTTTGTAGAGTTTGTAGAGTTTGTGTTGAAGTCTTGTGTGAGAGTGTTTTTCCAAATCCACCTTCTTGATGGGAACCATACCTTCGGTGGCCTGAATAGATCAACATGAAGTGGCAGCTGGGGGCATTTCTAACATTTTTGTGTATCACAAGTCAGCAGATACGTGGAGTGATGTTTGCCATGTGTGTGTGTGTGTGTGTGTATGCGTGTCTGTGACATGGGGTCATTGGCTTGCCAGCATTCATTGCCCATCCCGAGTTGCCTTTGGGAAGCTAGTGGTGAGCCAACCCCTTGATACAACTGAGAGGTTTGCTAGGCCATTTGAGAGTCAACCACATTGCTGTGGCTCTGGAGTCACATGGAGGCCAGACCAGGTAAGGACAGCAGATTTATTTTCCTGAAAGACATCAATGAACTCGGTGAGTTTTTCGCTCAATCGACAATGGTTTCATGGTCATCAGTAGATCCTTAATACCAGATATTTTTTATTGAATTCAAATTCTACCATCTGCTACGGCGTGATTCAAACCTGGGTCCCTAGAACATTAGCTGAGTTTTTGGATTAATAGTCTAACAATAATACCATTCGGCCATTGCCTACCCCTTGACCAAACAGGGTGCAGTATTCTGCTACTGAGTATGAGAATGTGAGTGCTGAGGTTCAGAAGGTGGTGGTAACATACCCGACGTTGAGCTGGCTGGTTTGGCAATTAAGTTGTTTCTGGATTTGACCTTGGACACAGTTGTTTTTAGTTGTTCCTGGAAGGTCAGTGTCTTATCTACGGTCGTCGGGGACTTGAGTTGCGAGGCAGGTGATATTGGCATAGATGACATTGGCATAGATTTGGGAGGCAGTTTTGGAAGATAATTTATGTGCACGTTGAACAGAGTTGGAGCCAGTCCTGAACCTTGGGGGAGTCCATTGGTGATCTTCTGCCAGTAGGAATCTCGAGGAATGTGCCTATATTTTCTATGATCATGGAATCATAGAATCCCTACAGCGCAGAAGGAGGCCATTCGGTCTATTGAGTCTGCACCAACCACAATCCCACCCAGGCCCTATTCCCGTAACCCCACATTTTTACCCTGTTAATCCCCTGACACGAGGGTCAATTTAGCATGGCCAATCAATTTAACCCACACATCATTGAACTGTGGGAGGAAACCGGAGCACTCGGAGGAAACCCACGCCGACACAGGGAGAATGTGCAAACTCCCCACAGACAGTGACCTGAGGTCGGAATTGAACCCAGGTCTCTGGCACTGTGAGACAGCAATGCTAACCACTGTGCTGCCTATTCTGTGTCTACGGCAATATTTATTGGAGGTTCTAGGAGTTGGATGACCAAACATCTCGGTTTTGCTGAGACAGTCCCAGTTTTTCATTAAATGCCTAAATAATTTTCCAAAAAATAGTTCAAATATCCCAGTTTTCACCTTTTGCCATTTTGACAAATACAAACTGGGCCCGTGGAGAGAAATCTGTGTGAAATTTCATCCTTCTTTCTGTAAATTCCCACAACATAGCATTGCTTTACTGACAGTGGATTTGTGCCACTCACCGACCTCATCACCTCTTAGACTTCCCCAGTGAGTTGTCCCTATATTGGCATTGATGGCTCCATTGCTGGCGACCTATGGGAATAGGATTGGCAACTCTGGTTGCGCATATTCTGGGAGATGGTATCAAATGACCTCCCACCTTTAACTGCCCCTCCCCAAGACCCATGCCATTGGTCACCCAACATGTCAATCATCACAGAGACCCACCTTTTCAAGACTTTCCAGCGCATCTTGGCTTTGACTTTTAAAATCTGGTCACTCCATCAATGGGGTGATTTCTGGGAGTCAGTGAAAGGGTATCTTTGGGAGTTGATCAGTAGAAATATAAAATCTGTGGATGGATACAATCACAAGTACATCATCTCCTTTCTGATGTCCTAGCAGTTTAAACTGATGATTTTTTTTTAACGTGAAGATAATTGTCCAGTTTGACCTTGAAGAGTCCAAAGCTGCTTGCTTTTTGACTTCCCTTTGTAAACTGGTTCAAAAACCAATGCCCTCTCAGTGTCGTTGGGTCCTGCTTGATCCTAACTCTCTGAACCAGGTTATTCTGAAATTGTGTCCCTTGTTCTCTTGCGGTGTAGCAAATTGAATGTACCTGATTGGTCTTCCCCTCAACTGAGTCTTTTTAAGTGGCATGTCTTCAGTAAACTCTCTTCCGAGTTCTCCTCAGTGGTCATTGGGGAAGTGTCAGTATATAGAGAACTCCATGGGGGTTGTTTACATTTTCAATGTTTCATTTATGCAGAAAAACTTGAAAACCATTGTGTTAACGATAGTAACTTGTATATTGTAGAAGTGTTGGGCAAGAACTAATTTTACAATGATTATAATGTTGATTTTGAGAAATTCCAATATTCTTCGTGAAAGCAAACTATTTCCTTAAAGTTAAATTTATTAGTCACAAGTAAGGCTTCCATTAACACTCCAATGAAGTTACTGTGAAATTCCCCTCGTCGCCACAATCTGGCACCTGTTCGGGTCAATGCACCGAACCAACATGTCTTTCAGATTGCACGAGGAAACTGGAGCACCCAGAGGAGACCCATGCAGACACGGAGAGGACGTACAAACTCCACACAGACAGTGACCCAAGCCGGAAATCGAACCCAGGTCCCTGGCATCCCTGGCACTGTGAAGCAGAAGTGCTAACCACTGTGCTACCGGACCGCCCATTCCTCAAGCAAAAACAAAAAATGCTGAACAATCTCAGCAAGTCTGGAGAGAAAATGTAACCAATGTTTCCAGCCTAGCTGACCCTTCGTCAGAGCTCTGTTTTTGTTTCAGATTCCAGCATTCGCAGTATTTTGCTTTTATTTTCCTAAAGCATTGTATTTGCAAATTGGTATACAGTCATCATTTATTCTAACCCTTTCCATAAAGAGCTTTTCTCCGACAAGTGACATTTTACAATATCACTTAGCACAGAAATTCCAGGTGAGGATTTCCTGGGGAGAGATGTTGGGCATTCTGGAAAACTCACTTATTGTACAGGTGGTAGAACAGCGGAGGGGTTTGGCTGAGGCATCTTTCTTCCGTGTGATGCACTATCAATAAGGCGAAAGACTACCGATATGCCAATATAAGTGTAGGCTTTTATTCACAACAGAATCAGGAGCAGATCCCAACAATTAACCGACCTGGACTGAACAAGGGGGAGGAGACAGCCACCTTTATACTAGGTGCTGAGGGGAGGCACCAAACTGGAAGGGGATGTGTCCAGGTATGACAAACACACACAATGGTGGTCCATATAGGACAAAGGCACAACTGAGGTCCACCACACCGTGTAAGTGTGCTTTTATCCCCTCCAAAATTATGGGATTGGGTCATTTCATAAGTTCATAAATTCATAAGATATAGGAGCAGAATTAGGCCATTTGGCCCATTGAGCCTGCTCTGCCAGTCGGTCATGGCTGATATGCTCCTCATCCCCATTTTCCTGCCTTCTCCCCATAACCCTTTAACCCATTACCAATCTGTCTAAATCCTCCTTAAATTTACTCTCTGTCCGAGCATCCACCACACTTTGGGGTAGTGAATTCCACAGATTGATAACCCTTTGGGAGTAGTAGTTTCTCCTCAACTCTGTTTTAAATTTGCTATCCCTTATCCTAAGACTATGACCTCTCGTCCTAGAATGCCTCATTTGTCACCGTCAGAGAGGCAGCCCATGTCTGTACAGGCAAAACAGGTGTGATGCAATTGTAGTTTTTGGAACAGTGCCCTTCAGTATCAATTAGATACCCCGAGACCCAGGAAGGGCTGAAGAAATGAAGAAACTAAACCATATTTTTGAAATGCTTCTGCTGTTGTAAAAGGGATATTCTTCTAAAAATAGTAAATCCACTTGGAGTAGGTTTGCCGTACGGTGCCTTCCTAAGATCTATCATGGGAAACATCAGTTGTATCATAGGGCAGCATCCTCAGGCAGCCTGAAGCACCCCAGATCATGGAATCCTACAGTGCTGAAGGACGCCATTCAGCCCATCAAGTCTGCACTGACCACAATCCCACCCAGGTCCTACCCCATAAACCCAGGCATTTATCTTAGAAAGGGGCAATTTAGCTTGGCCAATCTACCTAACCCACACATCTTTGGATTATGGGAGGAAACCGGAGCACCCGGAGGAAACTCACGCAGACACAGGGAGAATGTGCAAACTCCACACATACAGTGACCCAAGCCGGGACTGGAACCCAGTAGCAGTGCTATCCACTGTGCCACCATGCCACCCAATACATATAGATGCGTACAGAAAGCTGATAGTCAAGACAGGGAGGATAGAAGATTCGTCCACTTCCCTGCATTGAAATTTGAGGTGGATCAGACATGGGATGGAGCTCAGTGATTCTGAGATCTGTTCCATTCCAGGGTTGGATTGTGTAGCTTTTCAGTCTGGTACGTTTTTGGTGGTGGAAGATGGGGTTGGGGGGGTGGGGGGGGGGTGGGTGGGAGGGGGAGGCAGTGGGTGGTGGGTTTGGATTGGGGGCAGAGGGGAGTGGGGGGGAGGCGGAGTGGGGTACAACATGTAAAATGTGATGAGTGGCTAGGCATTCAGCATAGCCCTGACCCAGTCCTCATAAAATGGTAGGGTGGCCTAATGCTCAAGTTGACAATCGTCTGCCATTTTTAAATAAATAGTTAACAGGCAATTAAACATGTTAACAAGGCGCTTAGCCTGAAGATTACACAGTCCACACCATACTACTAAGTTGTGGCCCTGCTGGGACAGCTAGACCTGCTAGCTATCAGCTCTTGAGGGTGGGATTTTCTCCCACTGAGTGGCTGAAGTCCCACCTTCGCTTTTTCCAGCTGACTGGTGTGTGTTATTGCTGTGGAGCAGTCTTGTTTAATGTTAGTCTTTCTGGGACCAAAATTTCTTCCTGGGGATGGGTATGGCAGAGAGATGATAAATATTTCCCCCCCCGCCCCCACACTTTCCATACAAATCAGTCCCAAATAATTTGACATTCTACCTCTCTCACCTCCGGGCACTCTCTTGCATTTCCTTCAAAGAATGACTTGAATATTAAATACATCAATTCATTGCACTTGCTGTCCATTAATTTGTGCATTAAAACAGGTTCAATGTTCCTCAATACTCACAATTTCACAAACACATTATTGGTTCTCTGCCTTTCTTTCAAAAATGAAGAGTGAGGGAAATAATTTTGCTTCCTCTCATCACTTCCATTTCCCAATAATGTGTCAACTCTTTCATGTAATGAGAATAAAATGGATGAGTTCTAGCAACACTGGAATGTGTAAGTGAAGAAATCCTTGCATTTATATAGCACCTTTAATGACCTCCGGATGTCCCAATTTATAGTCAATGATGTGCGGCCATAATTATAATGCAGGCAATGCAGCAGCCAACCTTTGCACAGCAAGATTTCACAAGCAGATAGATGATCATGATGAGATAAGCCATTCCTGCAATGTTGAATAAGGCATGAATATTGTCTGGGACACTGGGGTAACTCGTCCCAGCCTTATTCCCATGAGATATGTTACATCTATCTGAGACAGCGGATGGGGCCTTTGTTTAACCTCTGCCCCAAGAGACAGCACCTCTGACAGAGCAGTACTCTGTCTGTCCTGCACTTGAGTGTCTGCCTCACTTTCTGTGCTTAAATCCTGGATTGGGATTTAAGGCCACAATCTGTTGGCTTCAAAAGACAAGAGAATTAGCAAATGAGCCCTAGGTGACACCACACACGTAGCTGACATTTACAAATAGCAGCATACTCTGCAATTGCTTATTGTCAAGACTCTATATTCTTATGCAATCAAGAGAACTTTGTTGGAATTAATGAAGGATAAACTTCAGCACAAAATTTCTCAATGCAAAGTTTTTACTTTTTAAGGTGATGGCTACTTATCTATTAAATCACACAGACTGGCTAGATCAGAGGACGGTGTAAAGAAACATTGAGAAAAAGTGTAAAGTCAATTATGCTATGGCTCATTTTCATGTGGGTTTGGAATGTGTTTTTGATGAAACCTTGGGGAGTTGCTGCAGTACATCTTGCAGATGGCATGCACTGCAGCCACGTTGTTTTCAGTGTTGGAGAGAGTGAATGTTTAAGGTGGTGAATGGGATGCCAATCAAGCATTGATATAAATAGTAGACCCTTTTTCTTCAAAGTCAGCTCATTCAAATATTTTGATCATTCTAATTTTTTAGCACTAAATTCCCAATTTAGTATGTTACTTCCATTGTGTGTTTCAACAACAATTTATATAGTGCCTTAAACCTGATAAAATGTCTTATTCAAGTAACACAGAAGGATATGCTGATAAGGTTAGTTGAAGTAATGTGGAGGAGGCTCATGTGCAGCATATTCATTGATAAAGACCAATACAACTGAATGCCCTGTGTCTGTGTTATAAATTGCATGGAATTCTACATAAATTACTGAATAATTCAGTTGCTTTCTGCAAAAAAGGGACTTTGAATTATCAGTCTGAATAATTTGCAGAGTAATTCACTTTGTGTGAATTTAAATGATGTATTTTCATTTTGATGCAGTTGTTTCTTTGATAAGAGGTATGTTATCTATGTGAAATAAATGGCTGCAAATCCTTTTGGTTTTGAGCAAGGGGAAAAGCCACAAGAGCTTTGGTGGTTCCTATATGGACTGTCGATATACTCTGGTATCTGTTAAACTCGTATCAAGTCCTTGTGATTTAAATCAATCTCAGAGCAACATTTATTTGCACACACATGATGTGGTGACATAAATCACATCAAAATGTATCCTTGTGTTATTCATGTGCTGACACCTCTGATGAGTAAAATGGCACAAAGCTTTTGTGGCTTTTCTCCCTTCTCACAGACAAAAAGGTTTGCAGGCACTTATTTCACACAGATAAAATACCTCTTATCAAAGAAATGACTGCACCAAAATGAAAATATATCATTTAAATTCACACAAAGTGAATTACTCTGCAAACGTTCGGCCCTTCCAAATGAATTGTTAGAATATATTTGACAAATATTTGCAGTCATGCTCTATTCCAGGAAACAATTTCTTATTCTTTCTGGTTAAACTTGCTCTTCAAACTTTTGGGATACAGCATGCTGCCATCAGAAAATTCTTTATCTTTGCTTCAACCACGGTAACATTTTATTACTATAGGTGACTTCAAAATAACGACTCTAGTCATCAGCGATAGTAACAGATCTGTGCAATGAAATGCACGTTCAACTTGTAAAATGATTAATCACGTTTATGATGAAGAATGTTTAGCTTCCCTTGTAATCAAAGCATTGGCATTTCACTTGCTTTTTTCACTGTATTGTGTACTCTGTTTCACGGAGACATGGCTCACTCCTGCTTCACCGGACAGTGCCCTACAACCAGAGGGCTTCTCAATCCATCGAATGGACCGTACAGCAGCCTCAGGCAAGGCTAGGGGAGGTGGGGTTTGCTTCCTCATGGGGACGAGACAACACCTCATGGGGACTAGACATAGCAATACTAACAACTTTCTACTCCCCAGACCTCGAATACCTGACGCTAAAATACCGCCCCTACTACTTTCCGCGGGGGTTCATCTCAGTTATGCTGATGGCAGTTTACATCCCACCCCATGCGACGTGAAGATTGTGCTGGACGAAATATACACCATCATGAAACATCCCAAGACCCTGTTCATCGTGGCCAGGGACTTCAAGCAGGCCAAGCTCAAGAGTGTGCTACCAAGTTACCACCAACACATTTCCTGCTCCACCAGAGGTCCAAACATCCTAGACCACTGCTACACAAATATCATGATGTGGAGATGCCGGCGTTGGACTGGGGTAAGCACAGTAAGAAGTCTCACAACATGAGGTTAAAGTCCAACAGGTTTATTTGGCAGCACAAGCCACAAGCTTTCGGAGTGCTGCTCCTTCATCAGGTGAGTGGGACTCACCTGATGAAGGAGCAGCGCTCTGAAAGCTTGTGGCTTGTGCTACCAAATAAACCTGTTGGACTTTAACCTGGTGTTGTGAGACTTCTTACACAAATATCAAACATGCCTACCGCTCTATCGCACGCCCACACTTTGGCAAATCAGACCACAAGGCTGTGCTCCTACTCCCGGCTTACAAGCAAAAACTGAAGCGGGAGAATCCATCAAAGAAAGTCGTCCAATGTTGGTCTGAGGAATTGGATGATTGCCTAAGGGGCTGCTTGGAGTCAGTGGACTGGTCAGTATTTAAAAACTCTGCGACCAGCCTGAACGAGTACACCACTACAGTAACTGGCTTCATTAGTAAGTGTGTAGAAGACTGTGTGCCAAAGAAGCAAATCTGTGTGTTCCCCAACTGGAAACCATGGATGAACAGGGATATCCACTGCTTGCTGAAGTCCAGGTCTGAGGCGTTCAAGTCAGGCGATATTAACCTATACAAGAAAGCCAGATACGATCTAACTAGATCCATCAAAGATGCCAGAAAGCAGTACCGGACCAAGCTAGAGTCCCAGGCTAGCCGACTATGGCAAGGTCTGCAAGACATAACAGGCTACAAGATGAAGGCATATAAAATCGAAGGCTCCAACACACCCCAACCTGATGAGCTCAACGCATTCTACGCCCGTTTTGAGCAAGAGGTCAGCGAGAGCATGCCCTTCACTCTGGAAGCCCTGGATGAACCTGTATCTCGGGCACCATTGCAGACGTTAGAGCAGCCTTCTCGAAGGCCAACCCACAGAAAGTGACTGGCCCGGACAGAGTATCGGACGAGCACTCAGATCCTGTGCGGATCAGCTGGCGGGGGTATTCACAGACATCTTCAACCTCTCTTTACAACAATCTGAGGTCCCTATCTGCTTCAAGAAGATGGCCATCATCCTGGTACCTAAGAAAAATCAAGCAGTGTACCTTAATGACTATCGGCCTGTGGCTCTGACATCCATCATTATGAAGCTTCGAAAGGTTAGTCATGGCACAAATCAATTCCAGCCTCCCGGACTACCTGGATCCATTACACTTTGCCTACCGCCGCAACAAGTCCACAGCAGGCGCCATCTCCCTGGCCCTGCACTCAATGCTGGAACAGCTAGATTAGAAGGACACCTATGCCAGGCTCCTATTTATTGACTATAGCTCAGCCTTCAACACCATTATTCCCATGAAACTATCTCCAAACTCCGTGGCCTGGGCCTCAGCACCTCCCTCTGCGACTGGATCCTGAACTTCCTAACTCATAGACCATAATCAGTAAGGATATGCAACAACATCTCCTCCACAACCATCCTCAACACAGGTGCCCCACAAGGTTGTATTCTCAGCCCCCTACTATACTCCTTATACGTCTATGACTGTGTGGCCAATTCCCCTCCAATTTGATTTTCAAGTTTGCTGATGACACCACCGTAGTGGGTCGGACCTCAAACAATGATGAGACAGAGTACAGGAATGAGATAGAGAATCTGGTGAACTGGTGCGACAACAATAATCTCTCCCTCAATGTCAACAAAACGAAGGAGATTGTCATCGACTTCAGGAAGCGTAAAGGAGAACATGCCCCTGTCTACATCAATGGGGATGAAGAAGAAAGGGTCGAGCGCTTCAAGTTTTCAGGTGTCCAGGTCACCAACAACCTATCCTGGTCCCCCCATGCTGACACTATAGTTAAGAAAGCCCACCAACGCCTCTACTTTCTCAGAAGATGAAGGAAATTTGGCATGTCAGCTATGACTCTCATCAACTTTTACAGATGCACCATAGAAAGCATTCTTTCTGGTTGTATCACAGCTTGGTATGGCTCTTGCTCTGCTCAAGATCGCAAGGAACTACAAAAGGTCGTGAATGTAGCCCAATCCATCATGCAAACTAGCCTCCCATCCATTGACTCTGTCTACACTTCCCACTGTCTTGGCAAAGCAGCCAGCATAATTAAGGACCCCACACACCCCAGACATTCTCTCTTTCACTTTCTTCCGTTGGGAAAAAGATATAAAAGTCTGAGGTTACGTGCCAACCAACTCAAGAGCAGCTTCTTCCCTGCTGCTGTCAGACTTTTGAATGGACTTACCTTGCATTAAGTTGATCTTTCTCTACACCCTAGTTATGACTGTAACACTGCATTCTGCACTCTCTCGTTTCCTTCTCTATGAATGGTATGTTTTGTCTGTATAGTGTGCAAGAAACAATACTTTTCACTGTATGTTAATACATGTGACAATAATAAATCAAATCAAATCAAATTGTATTGTATGAGATGAAAGCTATTATTTTAACACATTTAGTGAGCATGTCCTTCACATGTTTCCCTCCATCTCAAAGCCAACAGGCCAGCAAGCCAGTGCTAAGTCCTTTGCCTATCCTCCATCTAGAAATGGCATCTCCATCCCACCCTTTCCATGTAAAGCACATTTTGGAGGATCACAGATGGATGTTCCTCCCATTCATAAAGGGCTGTTCATTGCTTCTTGACTAGAATGAAAAGAGCTATATGCGCAGAGCCCTCCTTCTGACACTACTCTGCTTGCCTCTGCTTTCCTCAAGAAGACAGACCATTACCTTGGGAGCATAGAAAGACTAACCACATGACTGCTTGTTAGCCATGATCATTCCCCAGAGGTATGGTGGTTTGGGGTTGCGAGTTGGCTACCCTCCACCAGTCATGCGCCTTGAAAGCATTCCTCCACCTCTCTCCCTCCACTTCATTGCTGCCTTGGACTGGAGCTGATGCCAAATGGCACAGAATGAGCAGCATCTCCAAACCTTTCTGGGATCTCGATATTATACCACTATGTGGGCACAAATGAACATGTTTGACATCCAGTCACCTCAAAATTATGAGGGTCTCCTTTTCGTCAGCCATTTGTGCTGTCCTTAAATTCCAGTCACCTGGAAAGACCCTCTTCCCACCTTGAGGGATCTCACTGACTGGCTAACTGCATGGTCAAAGTCAAATTTGGAAAATGGTACACGTCACTCTTCGGACTTGGTCCACTACCTTCTATCCTGTCTACCCATCAATTTCCCCCCATCACATTTGACCCCACGCTCTAAGAAACTTCTCCCACATTCTGAAAGACGAGTTGGTTAGGTGCATTGACTCGAACAGGCGCCTGAGTGTGGTGACTCGGGGAATTTCACAATAACTTCATTGCAGTGTTAATGTAAGCCTTAGTTGTGACTAAAAAATAAACTTTAAAACTTTACTTTTTTTCTCTGTGCAAGTCTCTTTATGGACAACAAGAGATAGGCTAGGCAACAAATTAGTGGCAATTAACAAATAGTTGGAGAAATGGGAAAAGCAGATGTTTGTGAAGAAACAAACTTGTTTTATTGTTTTATGGCAAGAGCTCATTTGAGTTGAGCTGAAGCTGTCTTAATAGCCATTTGTTTGTAATTCAATTTGAAGGAATAGCTAAAGTAGTGTGAACTTAGGATGACACTGTTTAAACAAACCATGCTTGTTTTTAGTGGATCTGTACCAGAGAGGGGAAACCTTTATTCTCTGATATTGTGATAAGAAGTGGCTTGAATTGTTGATTTTAACAGCTTTAGTGTGGGGTTAGATTAAGATATATTGACAAGAGAATGTGACTGTAGTTTCTCTGTAGCAGGAAAAAAATGTGTACTAGTTTGTGATGGAATGTAAACTTCTGGAGTTTGTGACCTGTAAAGCAGGCGTTGTTGCAAAGGTGGGTGACAGTGGATAAATTACATCCTATAGTCTTATAGGAGTAGTGAATTTGGTCCATCTCCAAAAGACGAAAGGAGGAATGGGAGACTGAGGGGTAAAAGTTGAGATATTGTAATTCTTGTTGGCACAGTGATGCCATGACGTCTGGGCTGGGACTCTTTCTGGAGTAAGAAGTCTCACAACACCATGTTAAAGTCCAACAGGTTTATTTGTTAGCACAAGCCACTGGCTTTCGGAGCGCTGCCCCTTCATCAGGTGAGTGGGAGTTGTGTTCACAAACAGGGCATATAAAGACACAAACTCAATTTACAAAATAATGGTTGGAATGCGAGTCTTTACAGGTAATCAAGTCTTAAAGGTACAGACAATTGTGAGTGGAGAGAGGGTTAAGCACAGGTGAAAGTGAAAAATACAAATTATTTACAAATGAATGCATTTACTGATTACATATTTATCATTTGGCTGGCTTGATCTCTCTCATAGATTTTGGTAATTTTGGTAATTTTTTGAGTTGCTCTTCAAGCTGGTGCTTTCCTTTTCTTTTCTGATATCCGCTCTTAAATGTTCTCTTTATTGTAAACCTTCTGAAATTTTGTGAGGCCCCTGCGGATTGTGAGGCCCTAAACTGTAGCTTGTTTAGCTTATGCCTAAATCCGGCACTGCTTGTGACTAATAAATAAACTTTACTTTTACTTGACTTGTTTATCAATGCTACTTCTAAACAGGGTGTAGTGTAGATGCATTTCTCTTCGGCATAATTACAAACTCTCTCTTTTGTGAGAGTTTATCACTCAACTGACTAGTGCCAGTTGTACACCATCATCATCATCTATGTCCTACATTAGAGCATCCCATCTGTTAACTCTCTATATTACAATCAGGTTTGTAATTTTTCACTTTAGTCCTAATTTTGCTTTTTTGTTAACTTTTAAGTGTTCTGCTTGAAAAAATCTTGGCATGTTCAATGGGTCAATTTGCTTTGTCCTTGCACTTGCTTTAATAAGCATATTTTAGAAACAAAATCATGGGAAACAAAAAATGGGGAATTTCTGGTGTCTTTAACTAAAGGACTTCCTCTGCTGCCAGTGACTCTTCAAGTGTTAATTTGTGACAGAATAGAAGTAAAAGGGATGTAGCAGGTTCAACATGGCAGTGTTTTTATTTGAATTGAGAACAAGTGTGAACTACTTTACTTGACACAGCTCTCATGTTCCATCGTTAATAAATTACTTTCGTTGGAGTATGTCAGATGAAATAAACAGTGGGAGGCTGAGCTATGTTCTTCACAGTATTCATTAAGCTTTTTAGGTTTTTTCAGCATTTTGCAGCTAATCAGGTTTTCTGCCACAAATCAACATCTAACTACATGTGGAGCCAACCCAGTCATGTACAGGCAAATTAGATTTGGACTTGTGAACTGTAAATGTGGCTTCATATTTGACACAAACTCAATTTGAGAACATTTTAACATTGAATACCAAGAGTTTTCCCTTCCTGATATCACCTTCTCATCTCTCTTTAACTGCACAATCTGACAGTCAGAACGATCATTGGTTGATGTGTAAGAGTGGATTGCCCAGCGTGGTTACACTGGCTGAAGTGCAGCTGCCTCTCATTTAAGCAGCTCCTTGAAGGTAACAGGCCTTAATTATTCCTATCCATTCAAAGTTGTTTTTCTCAGTCAGCTACTCAGGTTAACAAAAGGTCAGACTGGCTTCCACTTTTGTTTGTGCAAGTGAGTGATCAGGTGCAAAATGGACTTTGTCACAATAATTACTGGTGCTCTCAGGCCAATATTAAATTGGATGGAAGGCAAGTAAAATAGCTTGTTGAGAACAATGCAGTTTTTCTGCAGTTGGTCCCTGGATTTTCTATCTGGATCAAGTTAATTTCAAAACATTGATAATTAAGATCCTTTTAAAAGGCGATTCTGAAAATCCTGTGTTGAATTGCACAGAGGTAATATAAAAGTCAAGGTGAAATTCATACTCAGACCTGCGACATAATTGAGGAAAGGGCATGCTTTGAATTTTCATG
The DNA here is from genome assembly GCF_964213995.1 of Mustelus asterias. NCBI lineage: Eukaryota > Metazoa > Chordata > Chondrichthyes > Carcharhiniformes > Triakidae > Mustelus > Mustelus asterias. The sequence goes on along the minus strand of NC_135804.1, from coordinate 120,205,664 downwards.
ACATTTTGCAAAGAATGTTGAAAACTAACCTAAAATATTATGTGGTGTCCAATGGGCAACATAACAATGCTTGAAACTGTTTCCTCAAAATGTCATTAAAAACGTTTTTTTTAACGTTTATTTATTAGTCACAAGTAAGGCTTACATTAACACTGCAATGAAGTTACTGTGAAATTTGCCTAGTTGCCACAGTCCAGCGCCTGTTAAGGTCAATTCACCAACCAGCACATCTTTCAGACTGTGGGAGGAAACCGGAGCACCCGGAGGAAACCCATGGAGGCACGGGGAGAATGTGCAAACTCCACACAGACAGTGATCCAAGCCAGGAATCGAACCCAGGCCCCTGATGCTGTGAGGCAGCAGTGCTAACCACTGTGCCACCCCCTGCTGTTATAGGAACATTATCAATGAATTGTAATACTTTATCAAGCATGGAACACTTTATGAGCCTGAAACATGGTAAACCTTTACTTGTAGTTTAAAGAAAATAGAAGTGTAAGTGAGTCAATTGTATTTGTGTGTCCTATTAATCAAATGTCCTATGATTTAGTTATCTACTGACTGCACTTAATGAGGTAGTAAAAACTTTTCAGTTTATTGTTTCTTCCAAAGTAATACCAAGGTTGTAACCAAAAGAGTGGAAGGTTTTTGACTGGCTTCTAAAATTAATTTAAGATCTTTTTTTGTACTCAGCCAGGTACCACCTTATTGAAGACTTTTTAAAAAAAAACTCTTTCATGAAATGTGGGTGTCACTGGTTAGGCATATTTGCCCCTGAGAAGGTGGTGGTGAGCTGCCCACTTGAACTGCTGCAGTCCATGTGATGTAGCCATGATGTGGAGTTGCCAGCGTTGGACTAGGGTAAGCACAGTAAGTAGTCTCACAACACCAGGTTAAAGTCCAACAGATTTATTTGGTAGCACGAGCTTTCGGAGCATTGCCCCTTCATCAGGTGAATGGAGAGTTCGGTTCATAAACAGGGCATATATAGACACAAACTCAATTACAAGATAATGGTTGGAATGCGAGTCTTAACAGATAATCAAGTCTTTACAGGTGCAGACAATGTGAATGGAGAGAGGGTTAAGCACAGGTTAAAGAGGTGTGAATTGTCTCAAGCCAGGACAGTTAGTGAAATTTTGCAAGCCCAGGCAAGTCATGGGGGTTACAGATAGTGTGACATGAACCCAAGATCCCAGTTGAGGCCGTCCTCATGTGCACGGAACTTGGCTATCAGTTTCTGCTCAGCGATTCTGCATTGTTGTGTGTCATGAAGGCCGCCTTGGAGAACGCTTACCCGAAGATCAGAGGCTGAATGCCCTTGACTGCTGAAGTGTTCCCCGACAGGAAGGGAACACTCCTGCCTGGTGATTGTCGAGCGGTGTCCATTCATCCATTGTCGTAGCGTCTGCATGGTCTTGCCAATGTACCGTGCCTCGGAACATCCTTTCCTGCAGCGTATCAGGTGGACAATGTTGGCCCAGTCGCAAGAGTATGTACCGTGTACCTGGTGGATGATGTTCTCACGTGAGATGATGGCATCCGTGTCGATGATTGGCACGTCTTGCAGAGGGTGCAGTGGATCATCGATATATATATATACCCTGTTTGTGAACCAAACTCTTCACTCATGTGATGTAAGTACATCCACAGTGCTGTTAGTGGGGGAGTTCCAGGAATTTGACCCAGCAACAGTGAAGGAGCGGCAAAATAGCTGCTAGTCAAGGTGGTGTGTGGCTTGGAGGGGAATGCGCAGCTGATGGTGTTCCCATGGATCTGCTTGTCCTTCTTGGTGGTTGATGTCAAGGTTTAAGAAGATTCTGTTGAAGGAGCCTTGGTGAGTTAACATAAGAACATAAGAAATAGGAGCAGGAGTAGACCATCTAGCCCCTCGAGCCTGCCCCGCCATTCAATAAGATCATGGCTGATCTGACGTGGATCAGTACCTCTTACCGCCTGATCCCCATAACCCTTAATTCCCTTACCGATCAGGAATCCATCCATCCGCGCTTTAAACATATTCAGCGAGGTAGCCTCCACCACCTCAGTGGGCAGAGAATTCCAGAGATTCACCACCCTCTGGGAGAAGAAGTTCCTCCTCAACTCTGTCTTAAACCGACCCCCCTTTATTTTGAGGCTGTGTCCTCTAGTTTTAACTTCCTTACTAAGTGGAAAGAATCTCTCCGCCTCCACCCTATCCAGCCCCCGCATTATCTTATAAGTCTCCATAAGATCCCCCCTCATCCTTCTAAACTCCAACGAGTACAAACCCAATCTCCTCAGCCTCTCCTCATAATCCAAACCCCTCATCTCCGGTATCAACCTGGTGAACCTTCTCTGCACTCCCTCCAATGCCAATATATCCTTCCTCATATAAGGGGACCAATACTGCACACAGTATTCCAGCTGCGGCCTCACCAATGCCCTGTACAGGTGCATCAAGACATCCCTGCTTTTATATTCTATCCCCCTCGCGATATAGGCCAACATCCCATTTGCCTTCTTGATCACCTGTTGTACCTGCAGACTGGGCTTTTGCGTCTCATGCACAAGGACCCCCAGGTCCCTTTGCACGGTAGCATGATTTAATTTGTTTCCATTGAGATAGTAATCCCATTTGTTATTATTTCCTCCAAAGTGTATAACCTCGCATTTATCAATGTTATACTCCATTTGCCATATCCTCGCCCACTTACTCAGCCTGTCCAAATCTCTCTGCAGATCTTCTCCGTCCTCCACACGATTCACTTTTCCACTTATCTTTGTGTCGTCTGCAAACTTCGTTACCCTACACTCCGTCCCCTCCTCCAGATCATCTATATAAATGGTAAACAGTTGCGGCCCGAGTACTGATCCCTGCGGCACGCCACTAGTTACCTTCCTCCAACCGGAAAAACACCCATTTATTCCGACTCTTTGCTTCCTGTCGGATAGCCAGTCCCCAATCCACTTTAACACACTACCCCCAACTCCGTGTGCCCTAATCTTCTTCAGCAGCCTTTTATGGGGCACCTTATCAAACGCCTTTTGGAAATCCAAAAACACCGCATCCACCGGTTCTCCTCCATCAACCGCCCTAGTCACATCTTCATAAAAATCCAACATGTTCGTCAAGCACGACTTTCCCCTCATGAATCCATGCTGCGTCTGATTGATCGAACCATTTCTATCCAGATGCCCTGCTATCTCCTCTTTAATAATGGATTCCAGCATTTTCCCTACTACAGACGTTAAGCTGACCGGCCTATAGTTACCCGCCTTTTGTCTCCTTCCTTTTTTAAACAGCGGCGTAACATTAGCCGTTTTCCAATCAACCAGCACTACCCCAGAATGCAACGAGTTTTGATAAATAATCACTAACGCATCCACTATTACCTCTGACATTTCTTTCAATACCCTGGGATGCATTCCATCCGGACCCGGGGACTTGTCCACCTTCAGTCCCATTAGTCTACCCAGCACTGCCTCTCTGGTAACATTAATTGTATGAGTTGCTGCAATCTATCTTGTAAATGGTACACACTGCTGCTACTGTGTGTTGATGGTGGGGGGAATGAATGCTGAAGGTGGTGGACGGGTGCTAATCAAGTCGGCTGGGTTTATCCTAAATGGTGTTGAGTTTCTTGAGTGTTCTTGGAGCTGCACTCATTCAAACAAGGGGAAAATATTCCATCACACCCCTTTCGTTGGTGAACAAGCTTTGGGGTGTCAGGAGGTGATTTACTCGCCACAGATTTTCCAGTCTCTGACCTGTTCTTGTGGATGCAGTATTTATATTTATAGTGAACTAGCCAGTATTTATATGGCTAGTTCAGTTCAATTTCTGGTCAATGGTAACTCCCTAGAATAGTTGATAATGGGGGATAATGGATGATAATCGCGTTGAATGTCATGGAGAGATGGTTGGATTCGCTCTTGCTGGAGATAGTCATTGCCTGCATTTTTGTGCCACAAATATAACTTGCCACTTACCAGCTCAAACCTGTCCAGACCTTGCTGCATTCAAACCTGGGCTGCTTCAACATGTAATGATTTTAATCTGGGATGTTAATTTCAGTCATCAAAGGGAAAACCAGAGCTGTGAAGGAAAGTGTGAAGGTTGTTCTGGCTGCCAAACTCAGATGAAACAATTTTCTGCTAGTTTTCTAAAGTTAAAAACCAGTGGGAATGAATTACTATGGAGGTTTTTTTCTGCAAGATCAATGGGAGAGCCACAAAAACCTCCAAAAAGTGACATATTGACCATTTCCCAAGAATTTCCCACATCTCTTCCATCAAGGTTATGGTGAATGAGCACAGCAAACCCCATGGGGATTAACCCCAGTGAATATTTAGTCACACACAGCAGCAATCACATTCCACAAAATCCTGCATTTGTTCAAGTGAGAGGTATCTGGACAGATATCTGGCTGGGTTGGAGACTACCTCATACAAAAGGTAGATATGGTATAATATCAATCATGGCTAGAGTGGCCTCCTGGGCTAGTTTCAAGCACCTAAGTGTGGTCAGAATAGAATTTCTCAGATTTTGATGGTCCCATGTTAGTCTGGAGTTTCTGTCCATTTGTGCACTGATGCCAATTGATCACATCCCTTTGGATAGGGTTCTAAGTGCATATATTGTAATGCTCAATTTATCACAAATTGAGTGAGACAGGAGAATCTTTTCCTGCCTGTTTTTGCTTGTAAGTTTTTTATTGTGCATTAAAATGGCCGACTTGAAAGATTTTGCCATATTTACATCTAAATTTTTCTTTTTTTTATACTTTTCCAATTCAATCAAATCCAATTCAGAGTCTCAACAAGTTGAGACATTTCAGATCCAGGCTGACAAGACAGGGCGAGCAACCAAACCACCCTGTCCTGGGCCTGATCTACATGAGCCAAGCTGATTGGAGAAGGGGGAGGTTCCTCCTCCAAGACTTGAGCTCATTTGCATCTTAGCCAAAAGGCCGAGATGCCGCTTTAAAAAATTGCTTCATATGAAACATATGAAGCCTCAGTGTAACCTAATGACCTCAACCAAGTGCGGCCGACCATGGGCTGCCGACCATACTACACTTGATCTTAGCCAAAAGGCCGAGCCATATTTACATCTAAATGGTTTAGTAAATTAAATGCTGTACACTCTCGGTTTAATGCTCGATATAGTATTCGATCTTCATCCTCTGTATTCTGAAATGTGCCTTTAACAGCAGGAATTTAGAATCAAAGAAAAAGTAAAGAATTGGATCAAAAAGAAACTGGTAGGGATTTAGCTGCACCGAGGACGTGTGAGATGCCGATTAGCCTAATAGCAGGGTGAAACAGATACTTTGTTAAGCAACATGGAAATTAGCAGCCTAGAGGCCGAGGTGTAAAGCAAAGTTCTCTCGGGGATTAAAGCTGCTGTGCAGAAAAAGAGAGCAGAAGAAGTCTGTCTGTGTGAGACCCCATAAGCTCTACTCTGAACTAGAAGAACAGTTCATAAAAGAATGCTACAGGCCCTGTTTGGTAATTATTTGCTGGATTTGGCTTATAGGGTCGGATTTTATGGCCACGCTCGAGCGAGACAGGAAATTCCCACCCAAGGTCAATAGAGATTTATGCTCTGATTCCGTGGCGGGCGAGATGGTGGAGTTCCGGCCATAGTTTTAAAACCTATGGGATGTTGTTTTGGGCAGCTGTCCTGTCTGGAGACAATACACATCTCTTTAACCTGTGCTTAATGCTCTCTCCACTCACATTGTCTGTACCTTTAAGACTTGATTAGTTGTATTAGCATTGATTAGCTTGATTAGCATTCCAATCATTATTCTGTAAATTGAGTTTGTGTCTCTGTATGCCCTGTTTGTGAGCACATCTCCCACTCCACCTGATGAAGGAGCAGCACGCTCCGAAAGCTAGTGGCATTTGCTACCAAATAAACCTGTTGGACTTTAACCTGGTGTTGTGAGACTTCTTACTGTGTTTACCCCAGTCCAATGCCGGCATCTCCACACCATGTTGTTTTGGGGACAGTGTATTCTCAGAGTTTAGGAAAGTAGATAGATTTGAATTGGGAGGTAATTTAAGCATACTGCCTGAGTAAGCATTATTGTAGTTAATTGTAAATGTTGTTCTTTCGTGTTGGCTTTCATATATATTTGTGTTTTGTTATTTGAATAATTCTCCCTTCCGGGATTTGAGATGCCCTCGCATTGAACATCAATGGGATTCATAACACAGTCCAGGATCAAGGTAAACAATAGAGAGACAGAAAACACTTATCTCTGTATATCATTTTGCTAGATTGGATAAAGCAAAGATGTGATTCACTTCTCTATTTCGGCAGGTTGTATGTACGATATTATCAGACTGAGACTAGGGCAATAAACTGATAGAGCATTTATTCAACACGAAACAGGTAAATAAAAATATTCAGTGCAAAACAATGCATGTATGGTCATTTAAAAACTTTACGATACATATCCAAAAACAATAATATTTCTCCCTGGGCTATCTCTCATCGTACATTCGATCTTGAAAACTGATGTTCAGTTCTTACATGGTGCACCACTACCATGGAGTCAAATTAGTTCAATTTCTCTGCTCGCTGTAGAATGACAGGTTAGTAAGCACAGACAACTCAATATAAACCCATACCATTGACCACAGACGTGTGTGTCACAATGACTAAAAGTAACTATTGGGCCTGTCCTATTGACAGACGCAACCCATATGTTCACCCAGCTATCAATCAAGAATTTCTACCAATGTTGCCTTTATTATTCAAATTATATCAACTGGTTCCAGAATCGGTGCAGACTTGTCAGTGCAAAATACATAGAGAATTGAGTATTTTTATTATGATTGCCATTCTTTATCAAGATATAGCTCAAAATATCTGTGAACCTAATGCTTCATCCGACAGCCATTAAAGATTCTACAAAGCAATGAAAACCCAATGCTTCGGCAGTCAATCTACATTAATATCTTCAGATTACTTACTGTCTCAACATGAGCCAGACTTTACTATTATACAAACATTCCCCATTGATGCACAATCTAATACATCACCTGGGTTCACTTCTATGTACGATGACAGAAGTCAGACTATGCACACCAAGGGCTTCCAGAATTATTCATGACTTTGTCCACAATGCAACTCTTAGCCAGATTATAAAACTCGTTGAATATATGGAAGCATAATTGTTCTGCATGTTGCAATTCAAAAGTTCTTTTAAAATGTGGAGGGACTTGTAGTTCACAATGTTCCTTGAAGCATGTTCTCAAGTCGCTACACATGGGCATAGTGGATGATGGCATGATAAAGTATTCCTGTCAATTCATGCATGTGCACACAAGAACCAATGCATCCAATTAAAATGAAAGTAAATATTGAAGCTACAAACATAAGCGCAACATACAAGGAAACATTTTTTGAAGTTATGGGGGTGAATTTCACCCCCTGGTAGAAAGATCAACCTTGAGCCTCCTGACTATAAAAAGGGCTGACCCGCAGTGACAATAATGGGGGCGACCTTAACAAGATGAGAGGAACTGGGGGTGAGGGGGATGGGGGGGTTTGGGGTGGGGGGGGGGGGGGGTGATGTCGTGGGACTTGTATCCCTCAGGAAAAAAAAGTCCCCCTCTCAAAAGCTGCTAGCTGCAGAGTAGTGTCAGTAGCACCAGAACACAGTAAATGCCACTACTGAGACCACAAGGGAGTCCTGACAAGAAGACAACACACTGACCAGACTTAGATAAGTCCATGGTTTCGGTTAGGAATGATTGGGAATCTAAGGGAAGAATTTGGAGGTTAAAGGGGAAGGCACAATGTAGGGTACCCTCTATTGTGGGGGTGAGGAGTGGTTCCCTCAAAAGATGCAGGGACCCCTCAAGGAAGTCCTCCCTTTTCTTCCGAGTTGCATAAGTGTCAGGTTGGCCTCCTTTGTTCCACAGACCCCAACTGCACATAATATAGTGGCAAAGACAGAATGAGGCCCTTATCCAGCCATTCATTGGCCAGTTAAGGGCCTCAACAGGTCTAAGGTTGTCTAGGCTGGCTGACGCCTTATCCACGTTTCCCCCTCCTCTGTATTATGGCGGGCAGCAGTCAAAGTTGAGTGTGAAAGCAGTGAGCTAGCGACCTGTTTTATGATATGCTCCCCTCTTCCTGCAAATAGGCCTGGGGGGAGGGGTGGAGCTGGAACATTTCCCCCCAGTGTATTTTACATGAATGTCATGAAGTAAATTCCCCCCTCTGACCCAATCCATTTAGCTGTATTGAAGTTTACGAATTTGCATCCCAGCCTCCAGGCAGGATTCCGATTGCCAAGAGTCAAGCCACCAATGCCCATTTGCAAAATCCCAGGGGGGCTGCAGCAGGACTTTCTCCGTAGCATTCCAAGATTCCCGAAGATCAAGGGAGCTGCAGCTGTATAGCTATCAATAAAGGTGTCTCAAGATTTATATGTCGGGATAGGCTGACATAGGTGAGAATCATAGAAATCATAGAAGCCCAACAATGCAGAAACAGGCCATTCGGCCCATCAGGTCTGCACCGACCACAATCCCGCCCAGGCCCTACTCCTATATCCCTACACGTTTACCCACTAATCCCTCTAACCTATGCATCTCAGGACACTAAGGAGCAATTTTAGCATGGACAATCAACCTAACCCGCACATCTTTGGACTGTGGGAGGAAACCGGAGCACCCGGAGGAAACCCACGCAGACACGAGGAGAGGGTGGCACAGTGGTTAGCACTGCTGCTTCACAGCTCCAGGGTCCCGGGTTCAATTCCCGGCTCGGGTCACTGCCTGTGTGGAGTTTGCACATTCTCCTCGTGTCTGCGTGGGTTTCCTCCGGGTGCTCCGGTTTCCTCCCACAGTCCAAAGATGTGCGGGTTAGGTTGATTGGCCAGGTTAAAAATTGCCCCTTAGAGTCCTGAGATGCGTAGGTTAGAGGGATTAGCGGGTAAATATGTGGGGATAGGGCCTGGGTGGGATTGTGGTCGGTGCAGACTCGATGGGCCGAATGGCCTCCTTCTGCACTGTAGGGTTTCTATGATTTCTATGAATGTGCAAACTCCACACAGACAGTGACCCAAGCCTGGAATCGAACCCAGGCCCCTGGAGCTGTGAAGCAGCAATGCTAACCACTGTGCTACCGTGCCGCATGTATGGACTGACATTTAGAAAACAGTCGATATATGTCAATGTACACAGACCTATGTGTAGTAAGCAGCCGATAAAGGCATGTTTCGCATTCTATATGTAGGGAGAGGTTAACAATAAGTGAGTGTGTAAGGGCCTCTAAAATAAACCGTGGCTGCAACTGCCAGATAATCATTGTGGAGAGAAAACCCCTCTTCAGGATGGTTTCTGGCCCTCTGAAACCCATACTCTGGGCCAAACTGTGGGGGGTAATTAAAGGAGACCTCACTGGTGTCCTGGCCAGCCAACAGGAGGCCACCTTCAGTCATCTGCTCGGCTTTGTACTCAGTGGGCCGATATCAATTTACTCCAAAGTGGGGAATTAATTAATGATAACCAGTTACCTGCTGCTGTCAAACGACTCTAACACTAACTCCATGGGGCTGATAAGGTTTCTCTTGGTAAAATGTAGATGGGCAGATGTGAGGGGCTTTAGGTTTGGGGTTGATGCTTTAACCTCCCTGCCCAGTCAGGGCTTATAATCACCCCTTGGGTCGATATTAGGTTTATCCCCCTGATTTTCTGACCTGAGGTCCACTGTAGCCAGAGCTGTCACCACCTACTACATGCTGATCCAAGCAAATGGCAGTAATTAGGGCAGAGAGCAGGAAAATGAGCTGACAATCCTGGCCCCATCTGTTCTCTGACACTGGCAGACAATGAGTTGGAAAGGGCAGTACGCAGCCGTCCCTGTGGGGTGGCAGGGGTGGTGGGGGGGGGGGGGGGGGGAGGGGGTTGCCCTCAGCATCCAATTTACCTCATTTGCCATCAATAAATCAACACTTTGGACGGCAATGCAGAAGAGTGAACCCAACCTTTGGAAACCAGAATGGTACTGTCACCGCTAAATTTGAATTTAAAGTTGAAACCTCAAACTCGACTTCTTCTGATGTTGTGAAGCGCAGAGTTAGATCACCTGAAACCACTTTCACGGAAAAAAAAACAAATATCTAAACATAATCTCGCAGAAGTTGTGAAAAATAAATTGTGTTTGCTATGCTGGTAAAATATCAAGAAAATAAATGAACACTGTGAGAAGTTTGTCTTTCTCAGACTGTTTTCAGTCCATGGTGAAATGAATTAGTTACAATATTTCAGCAAACCAAGTTAATAGTTGGTTCTTGTGCTTTATTCCCCTGTAACATGTGATAAGTGAAGCGATACTGATAAATCTTGCTGCCTCCATGTGCTCCTGCTTTCATTCAGATTTCTCCCTGTAGTATTTTCCAACATTTGTAAAGATTTTATTAGAACATAATTTGTTCAGAAAATGTTATAAATATATATAATCTAAGAAAGGTAAAAAAATGTTCTTGAAATGCAGTTTATTTTTAAGAAATCTATACAGCCATTGTTCGTATGCTTATTGTAGTCTCTTCTGTGCTTTCTTCAGTAAGTTTACTAGTTCTACAACTGTTCATCATTCCAGTCTTTTGTATAATAATCAAGATTTATCTTTAATGGTATCTGGGCATCTATATACAGTTCTTTTCTTTTGCTTTTCTTTTTCATGCTTAATAGCATACAAAGAGCAATGGTAAAGAAAATAGCTGAGACAATGATCATTGTGATTGCAATGGGAATGATTGGAGGTGAACAGGGAAAGTCTAATGTCTGTAATAATGGGCACGGATTTGGTTCAGTTTGTTCCTCTTCTGTGAAGAGAGCTTGTCTGTGTACCAACTCTTCCAAGTAACTTTTATTACTCACAGTCTCATTGACAAACAAATTGACCATTACCGTGGAATAAAGTGGTTGTGGTTGCCCAAGATCACTGACTTTTACCAGTAGTTGATACAAACCATAGTCTTTGCGTAACAGTTTTTCCTGCAATGTAATATTTCCTGTAGCTGCATTAATTCCAAACACATGAGGGGCCGGGCCATTTCTCCCAACAATACTGTAAGTCATGACGGCATTAATACCAGCATCATTGTCAATCGCATAAATCTCAGCCACAGCAGCTCCTTGAGGAGTGTTAGGGGGCACCAGAAGCCACGATATATTAGACTGAGGAAGTAATACTGTTGGAGGGTTATCATTTATATCTAGAACAAAGACAGTTATTTTTGCTGTTGCGGAGAGGGATGGTTTACCACCGTCTACAGCCTCAACCCAGAATATATGCATGGTGTTTTTCTCTCTGTCTACTGAAGAATTGCAGCGTAAGGTTCCTCTTGTGTTATCCATTAGGAAATTACTACTACCATTTAGGATAGACACAGTAACATTTCCATTAGGCCCTGCATCTAAATCCGTTACATTGATAACTCCAATTTCACCACGTCTTGGGAAATTTTCTGGAATAAAGAATGTGTAGTCATTGGTGAGGAACGAGGGCATATTATCATTCTGGTCCAAGACATGAATGGTTACAATGACACTCGTCTTTCTCGGAGGAACTCCCCGATCGGAAGCAGAAACAGTAAACCTGTATAGTTTCTCTTCTTCTCTGTCCAGGGTAGTAGACACTGTCAAATTTCCTGTGGATTGTTCAATTGAGAAAATGGGTAAAGCATCAGGTCCCAAGTGGTAGACCACCTCCCCATTCTGACCACTGTCTGCATCTGTTGCAGACATTTTCAGTAAGAAAGCCCCAGGTGCATTGTTTTCCTCAATGGATGCCTCAAAGGAGCTATGGTAAAATTGTGGAGAGTTGTCATTTTCATCAGTAACCGTGACATATATTGTTAGTTCATGAAGAGTATGAGGATCTTCTGCCTTAATGACAATCTCATATTGGTTTTCAAGCTCATGGTCTAAAAGCTGTGATGTGACAACCAAATGTTTATTTCTTGACCTTTCATAGGGCTTTAAATAAAAAGGCACATTGCCACTGATGTAGACTGCCCCTTTTAGATAATGATCTGGATCAGTTACCTCTAGGAGGGCAATTGGGGTGTTTTCGGGTGCAGTCTCCTTCAGGTATATCACACCGTCTGCCTGGTTAGCTATATAGCTGATCTCCAACTTTGGACTATATTTGCTGCTGTGAATAATCGTCACTGTAATTTGAACTATAGTTGGGGCACAGCCTGGACCATTAGCTAAGATTGTGAGCTTATGTTCAGGAGGTGTCTCTGGACTTCTATTTCCAGAAAATGTGATAAGCCCAGTGGCACTATCTAAGATAAATAGTTTCTTGGATACATCCTGTACCCGATTTCCATAAGAATATGTGATTTCAGCATTTGGGCCTAGGTCTGCATCTACGGCATGAAGTTGCGCCACCACACTATTGGAGGACATATTTTCGGGAATCTGGACATGAAACTCTGATGCATTAAACACAGGGCAGTTGTCATTGATGTCTTGGATGTTGATCAGAAGTGTGGCTGTTCCAGATAAAGGTGGTGTGCCACCATCCACAGCCACAATTTTCATTTCATACGAATCTGTTACCTCTCTATCCAGTGACTGCTGGACAACAATGGAAGGTGTTTCACCATCTTTCAAACTGAAAACATTTTGGCTATTTTCAAGATAATAATTCTGAATGCTGTTCTTCCCAGCATCATTGTCGGTGGCAAAATAGTCAATTCCAAATGATGTGCCTGCAGCTGCATTCTCTGGAATAGCAAGTTTCATCACTTGTTCGGCGAAATATGGTGCATTATCGTTGACATCCAAGATGACTATCTTAACTTTCACCATTTGCAGGTACAGACCAGCACATAGAATAATCACATTGACTTCCTGCATGCAAGGAGCACCAGGGAATTCAACTGGGCATAGAGCTTCCCTGTCGATTCTCTGCTTAGTTGTATACAGCTCCCCACTCTCACTTTTGAGCATCACATAGTCCATTTCTTTCATGAATTTGTAAGCCGGTGAATCACAAACAGTATATGATGGCAAAGATAAATCATTGGCTATATTCCCAATAAAAATGCCTTCATCTTCATTCTCTTGCACTTTATATTCCAGTTCTGTGGCCAGGTGGCTATGTATCTTGTGGCAGAACATCATCAGAAGTATGTAGACAAATTTCTGCGGAACAAAATATTGGTTATTTAATGTGACAATAATAAATGTTTCACTTGAATCTACCACTGTGGATTTCAAAAGCAAACAAAAGCATTATTTTCTTAAGACAGCTGTTTTTGTTGGAAGGAAATGAAATATTAAAACACCCAGTATCAGTATTCAACAATTTGAAATGTGGTATGGAATGATTAAATGGAAAATAAAGTTTTCTGAGCAAGATAGAGCCTTAGCTGTAACCTTCAGAAAGATGTCTCGTTGAAATTGTACAGAGCCTAGGTGAGACTAGTTTTGATCTCCTTATCTAAGGAAAGTTAAGCTTGCTTCAGAGGGAGTGCAATGGAGGTTCACCAGACCCTGGGATGTCTCATAAGGAGAGATTAAGGAATCTGAGCCTGTATACTCTTGGGAATGAGAGGTGATCTCATTGAAATGTACAAATTTCTTACAGAGCATGGCAGGGTGGATGGAGGCAGGGAGTTTCCCCTGGTTGGTGAGTCTAGAACCAGGCAACACAGTGTCAGAATAAAAGGGCAGGCTATTTAAGATTGAGGTGAGGAAGAATTTCTTCACTTAGAGGGTGGTGAATCTTTGAAATTCTCTACTGAGGTCTGTGAAAGCTTAAATCACTGAGTATGTTCAAGACAGAAATTGATAGGTTGCTGGATACGAATGACACCAAAAGATATGGGGAAAGTGGTGTTGAGGAGATGATCAGCTATAATCTAATTGAATCGTGCTCGATGGGCTGAACAGCCTACTCTTATTCCTATATTTTCATCTTCCAATGTCCCTATATTAAACAGCATGCTCTCCTGCAACATCTTTTCAAAAGAAATTGATACCCTGAAAATACAAAAATATGTCCATTGATGAAACGATGGTCCCATTGATGTGAAGGTGGTGCTTAATCTGATACAACAATCTCCATCTGAACCATAATAAAACTAGTGTCCTATTGGAAAGAGTAAGTAGGGAGGTGCCAAATGCTTTAAACTAGCAAGACATGGCAAGGGTTCAACAGGAAATGAAACCAGTTTAAATAGAAACAAAATAGCAAAGGAGAGAATGGGGCAGACTATATCAAGAAGGGCATAAATGGCCAGGAAATAAATAGAGTTATAGGATAGGAGTGTAAAAAGATGGTTTAAAATGAAAAGAACTACAGCTAAGAATGAATTAATCTGTCTCTGCAGCAATGTACACAATGTTTATACTAAAATATCACAAGGAACCAGATAGAGTTGGGATTATTAAAACACTAAGACATGCTGTAGAAAAATCTGGACTGTGAATATGCAGGATATAACAAATGTAGAAAGATGGAGAGGGGTAAAAAAGGGAGGTGGTGCTGGTGTATGTACAGAAGATAACATAATGATAGTAGAGAAAAGTAACACTGTTATGAGTCAGACAGAAATAGAACCCATGTAGACAGAAATAAGAGATAACAAAAACAAAATCATCACACAAATAGGAATAATCTACAAAGCACCTAATAAAGGAAGGAATCTTCTTCCTTTATTAGGTGCTTTGTAGATTATTAAACCAAATTCGGGAAATGAGTATAAAACATAAAATAATAACCATGGACGATTTCAGCTAATCTGACATTATTTGGCCAGAAGATCTAAAAATGGGATGAGGGAATAGAGTTCCTACAAAGCGTACAGGATTCCTTTCTTACGTCATATGTAAGAAGCCCAATACTTGAAGATTCACTGCTGGATTTGGTAACGTGGATTGAAACAGAGCAGATATGAGAAGTCAAAGCAGAGGAACACCTCGGCAATAATAACCATAATATAACGTGGTTCAGGAGAATGACGTAAGAATGACAAGGACCAGGGTAATAGATTGGCGAAAAGATGATTTTGAGGAGCTGGGTATGGAACTTTATAAAATAAAAATGGATGACCATACTGGCAAAACAATGATGTAGAATAGCAATGGGAAACATTTAAAACAGTACTCAACTGAGCCCAAGAAAAATACATTCCATTAAAAAGCCAGATCAAACAACACAAATAAGGGAGAATAACGCCATGATGAAAAAAACTGAGAGGCAGATAATAAACCCAATTTGTATCCACTGTGAGATTTAGGAACAAAGCTGGGCCAGTGTAGAATTTCACACTGCCAACCTATGTGCTGGTTTCCTAACTCCATCCTGACCCTGGGCAATTTTCCTGAAGATGAGATGGACAGGACTACCCACCAGCAATTATCGGGTATCCAATTGACCCGTTTAAAGACCGCATGAAGCAAAACTAAAGGCTATGAATATAATATCATCATGGAGAAATCAAATAGAGAATTCAGCACAACCTTCCTTATCCAGAGAATAAGGAGAATGTGGAGCGACAAGTTGGGGTGCGTAGTATGGATGCATATAAGGGGCATCGAGATCATGAGGGAGAGAGAATAGAGAAGATGATGATGGAGTTAGATGAGGAAGGATGTGAGAGGTTCGAGTGGAGCATAAACGTTTGCATGGACAGATTGGGCCTTCTATGTAATCCAAAGTAATTCATTTTTCCTCAAACAAAAGTTGTCCAAAATAGAAAACTGTCTTCTTGCTGAGAATTAACTTAATGAATGTAGCCAGTGGCTAAGTTGATGATATTTAAGACTATTTCCCTGTAAATGCACTTAAAAATTGTCAGTTTGAATACTCTTCTCCACTATTGACTCATTTCTATTTATTCAGCGTATAATAAAGGCAACAGCTGTGGAGGCCGTATGAGCAGCAACAATTTATATTTATATAGTACCCAAGGCACGGGAGCATTATAAAACAATCTTAGAATCTTAGAATCTTAGAAACCCTACAGCACAGAAAGAGGCCATTCGGCCCATCGAGTCTGCACCGACCACAATCCCACCCAGGCCCTACTCCCATATCCCTAGATATTTACCCACTAATCCCTCTAACCTACGCATCCCAGGACACTATGGGCAACTTTTTAGCATGGCCAATCAACCTAACCCACACATCTTTGGACTGTGGGAGGAAACCAGAGCACCCAGAGGAAACCCACGCAGACACGAGGAGAATGTGCAAACTCCACACAGACAGTGACCCAAGCCGGGAATCGAACCCAGGTCCCTGGAGCTGTGAAGCAGCAGTGCTAACCACTGTGCCACCGTGCCGCCCACATATATTGATCAGGACACCAGGGAAAATGCCCCTTGTTCTTTGAAACAAGCGCCATGGGATATTTTAGATTTACTTGAAAGGGCAGATACCTGAAAGATGGCATCTCCAACAGTGCAGCACCTCCTCAGTGCTGGCACTGGTGTGTCAGCCCCGAGTGTGGATTGAACCTATAAACTTCTAACTCGGAGGTACGACTGCTACTGACTGAGTCAGGGCTACCATAACACATTTATTTTAATACTTATTGAAAGTTCCTCATTAATGGCAAACCTATACGCAGGTACTGGATCCCTAATCTAGCGTCCCAAAATCTGGAAGGACATTAAAAACTATGGCTGGAATCTTACAGTTCACGCCGCTGGGATTTTCCCATCCCACTGCAGTGAATAGAGATTTGGCCGGTCACCAAATTCTCCAACCTTGCTGCGGTGGGAGTGTGGCGTGAATGGCAGGTAAGATCGCACCCTATGATAGCAAAAGGAATCCTTTGGTTCCTCATTTTTCATGTTTCATTTTATGTAGTTTAAGCTAGGTTGTCAGATCAAAAATCTGCAAAGTCCCCAGATGACCAAAAACTTGGTCAAAAGGTGGTTTTAAGAAATGTCTGGAGGAAAGCATGGAGAGAGATTAAATGGTTTAAGGAATGGGTTTTCAGAACCTAGGGCCTATGTAACAGAAGGTGCAGTGGTGGAGCAATTAGAATAGGGGAAACTCAAGAGGCCAGAATTCAGTGATTGCAGATATCTCAGTGGGTTGTAGAACTGGAGGAGATTACAGAGGTAGCGATGCAATGGAGGGATTTGAAAACAATGATAGGAATTTTAAAATCAGTAGCTATTGTAAGGCAGTGAGCACATGGGTGATAGGCGAAAGGAGCTTGGCATGAATTAAGGCACCAGTAGTTACTTTCTGTTATTTAAATTAAGTTCTAATAGGTTTGCAGGGTTAATGTTAGCCAATGTCTACTATTCCACACAGTAAATATCTCAGAGTTGGCTCTACATTAAATGTGCAAACTCTAGTAGAGATCAAATGCCGCCCCAAGGGATCAAAGAGAAATTGTGGAAGAAAATCACCTAGGGTTTTCCTATTCTCTTTAAGTGATTGGAGTAGTGTTTGGACTTGCTCTGATCTTATTTTATGGTCAGTCCGCCTTGAAGATAAAAGTTAGGCAGCACATAGCAAGTGATCTTAGACACGCTCTCAGTATAGCAGTTCCGCACCCCTTGACATATCAAAAACATGCATCAAGGTCCCAGTGGTAAGTTTTATGATGATCCTGATGGCTATATCATAAATGTGCTCAATTTCTGCCTCTAGCTGTCTCGAGGAACTTATTAAATACATATGATGAAGGTTCTTAAGAAAGCAATTGTGCCGTCTGTCTTTGTGTCACAATTACAGTTTGGGAAATAGACATTGAGATTTATGATCTAACGGTCATCATAATTGGCCAGCTGCATAGTGAATGAATTAAATACTTATCAGCTCAAAAGCAAATTTCTGCAGATTCCGTAAATATAAACAGTATGGGCTGGATTTTATTTGCCTTCAGGGGACAAGCTGGGAGTCGGGGTGGTTGGAGTGCACAGCTTTGTCTGTCTGACATGCCATCATGTCAGAGACATGTCCCTCCTGCCCAGAACCCAGCTGAACCACTGAAGTGGGGCTTCACGTTGCAGCAGAACTTTCCACTACATGGGGAGATTGCCTAGTGGTATTATCGCTAGACTATCAATCCAGAAACTCGGCCAATGTTCTGGGGACCCGTTTTCGAATCCCACCATGACAGATGGTGGAATTTGAATTCAATAAAAAAAAAAATCTGGAATTAAAAATCTACTGATGACCATGAAACCATTGTCGATTGTCGGAAAAACCCATCTGGTTCACTAATGTCCTTTCGGGAAGGAAATCTGCTGTCCTTACCTGGTCTGGCCTATATGTGGCTCCAGAGCCACAGCAATGTGGTTGACTCTCAACTGCCCTCCAAGGGCAACTATGGATGGGCAATAAATGCCGACGCCCATGTCCCACACATGAATAAAAAAAAACTCAACCTTGTTTTATCCAGAATAAAAGAAATGTTCCTAACTCCCTTGTAATCATCAATGTGTGCCAATCATGAGGCATGCCAGTAAATTTAGATCTTTGATTAACATAAAATGATGATACTCATGAATAAGATGTATTGTAATGTAAAATATTTCAAGTGAAATTTAATTTTGGAAAACACTCGTGCCACCTTTGTCTTAGGCTAATAAAAATGCAGCTGGGCAGGAAAGTTTTGGCCATGATGCAGAGCCTCCTATTTAACCAGGAGACTCTTTTACAGCCCATCCATAGCTGCTGCATTGTCAGCTGCCGGTGTGCTTTACCATTGAAAATTTTTCCCCACCGCAGAATCATGCCTATCTTCCGTGCACACTGCCAGCACTTTAAATTTTCATTGAAATCATGTGGGAAAAGGGAAAAAGCGAGAGGGAATGGTGCATATTTTTGGTTATGCCATCAGGAATGGCACACTGTTGATAAAATCCTCCACCCCCACCTCTCCTCGTAACTAATAACATTTACTTTCAGTGGGAGTCTTCTGTATATTGTGCCAACTTATTCTTCAGTTGCACTGTTTCAAAAAGTCTAATCTTCAGTGAGACAGCAAAGCGTGTTGGCATATAACTAATTCAGCAATTTTGGACAGTATGTTATTGATGCAGGGACCAAAACAACTTCATTTGCCTCCCAAATTTTGGACTCTGCTTGTCCTGTTGACAGTTCTAGAAATTCTGTTACCTTCCGGAACTTTTCCCTAAGTTTTGTTTCTGATACCTCAGAGATATGCACAGTTGACACACCAGTTTCTATGTCTAAACAGGAGATTTATTTACTATTCATTTACTCAAAATGTCTGCACTCTAATACGTCCTGCTGCTAGCTTTCAGTTTAGTGTTTTGCTTTGTAATCCAAGGTTAATTAATAGCATACAGCACACAGTGAAGAATCAACAGACACACTCAATCAAATATCAAACAATTAAACAATTGAATACTGCACTAAGGTCGGCAAAGACAACTTTACATGAATCTCACAAGGACGAATTAAAATAATCGGTTAAAAAATCTCGAAAGCACATTTACTAACGCAGTGTATTTTAGGAATAAACAAGAATATGTTAATCTGGTAAAATCCATGGATTGATTCACAGCAGTACTGAAAGTGTTAAAATATCTGGACCCCAAATGCAATCATTCATTTTGGCGGATGTAATATCAATTAAAACAATGACCGATTATGGTGTCGAAACTGATCAATCTCAAATGAGAGAGTGCGCCACTTGTCAGCGTGTGTTTATCATGCCAGAACATTTACTATGATACGTGTACATGGAAATTTTAATTTACATCAACTAACATTTGTATCTGTAGAAGCGCTCCAGTATGTCGAAAGAATATTAACAATGTCTTTGTGAAATATTGAAAGCTTCTGCTTGCTATTTTCTTTTTCAATAGCACAGTAATTCTATCATTTTTTTTACATATTGGAATCAACCAGGCTTCAAAACCATATAATATGTGGTCATTGTTATCTTTGTCCCAAAATTATTCAGCTCTTAATACTTTCAATTTCAAATTGAGCATAGACATTTGACATCTAACTCATGGAATAGTTCTAACATTTCATGGAACACATTATGAAACTGGGTTGTCTCTTAAATTGTCTTCCTTGTTTGAAAGACTCTCCCAGGAGAAAATATTTGTGTGACAAATCAATATATTGGGACTGATTTTCTTCTGTTTGATGCCTTATTAATTCTTGCTCTAGTGTGTCAGATAGAGAAATATAGATTGGAGACTTGCCCCACTGGACCTCAGACCTCTTTGCATTTGACATGGAATGCATGGGTAGAGTGTTTCCATCTAAGCTAGACAAGAGTGTCTAAACAATTTGATAGTTGGTGTTTGTGTTAAATTCCTTAGTACTGAGGGGTCCCCTCAAGAACTACTCCACAACCAGGCATCAGGGAACACAGATCTTTATTGCAGTCTACTCACGCCACACGCCAAACAACAACTGCCCTCTCAGGGTGGCTCCCGGCCCGTTCACCCCACACCCTGGGTCACATGGCTTGTTCCCTTAAAGGGGCTACACCTGAACGTACATAATAGTTTAGTTGAAAAAGCATCATGCATAAACTTCCTGTTTTTCTGACAGATAGACAATGAAAGAGAAGGTGGCAAAAGAGTGGGAATCGGAGTTTGTGGCCAGCCTTTTAAGCTTGAAAGATCTGCAAAAGAGTTACCATTACATTGAGATAAATATTAATGGACCAGCAAGAAATACATCAAGAGGAAAACTACCTGTCGTCTCTTTTTGCGAGCAATCAGAACACTGCAGTATAAGGATCTGGCACATGAGGGACTGAGTAAAATAATGCCCACACAATGGCATAAGAGAATACATGTCCTCTCCCTAGGGGTCAGTGTAGCATTGGACAGAGTTGTAGGTAGAAAAAAATGTGGAGACAGCATCTAGCTTAGACCTATATATTCTTTCTCTTAGTTAATAAATGCTCACTGTTGAACTACCAACAATTACATTATTAAGAGTTACTGAACTTTGCCCAACACCTTACAACATGATGAAAGTGATTGGAACAACTCAAATCCTTACAAAGACAGCAGAAGAAAATTAAAATCCTGGAAAACTGAAGGAAAAATCAAAGAAGCATTTGGATTACAAGAAGCAAAGGTGCAGAAGGGAAAAAAAAGGTTTGGAAGCTGAAGACAGAAGCTAAATTCCTCAATGCAGCAGAAAACTATGTTGTATCCAGTGGAAGTCCAGCTTCACCACCCAGTGTGAGCAGCATTAGCAGACCTATCATGGGTGGACTAAAAAGTTAACATTACTGAACAATACTAATCCTGAAAAAAGTTAAATACCGAAGTGGTTAAAAATTGCCATTTAAACTACAATCCAAGAAACCCGATTCCCAAGCTCACTCTGAATAATGAAAAAGTAATCATTAATAAAAACGTTAATTGGGACTGAGTAGGCAGTGTTAAGAATTCAGCAAATGCCAGGATTCGATGCTTCCAAGACCTGAGAACATAGTGCTGATGTGGAGAAGATGCTAATCAGTTGATCCAGGCAGCCATTGTTGAAAGATTTGAAGGCTGAGATTGTGAACATCATTCTTATGGATCACCAAGAGTGGGAAAACCCTTTGTGAAGAAGTGTACATAGGTGTCATCTTGGATTTTTTTGTGACTTCTTAAAGCTGAACCTGCAATTTAAAATCTTAAACCATGAATCAGTAATCCACTCGTTCAGATCAATTTGGACTTGTCCAGAGCCCAGATCAATCACAAAATTGTGAGTTTTGAAGAAAGAGATTCCTTAAATACATGACTGCTTCAAATCTGGTTAAAAATGCAGAAGCTGAACCAGTCAACACACTATTTTATTTGGGAGGTCCAATGCTGGCAATATAATAGTAATCAACAAATTATCTGTAAAATTTGATCAAGTTTAAAATTATTTGATGCTTATTTTAACCTCAGAAGTGACAAGATCCTGAAAGGGCTAAATTTAATAAATGGGCAGCATGGTGGCACAGTGAGCCACTGCTGCCTCACAGCTCCAGGGACCTGGGTTCAATTCCCGGCTTGGATCACTGTCTGTGTGCACTTTGTACATTCTCCCCGTGTCTGCGTGGGTTTCCTCTGGGTGTTCCGGTTTCCTCTCACAGTCCAAAGATGTGTGGGTTAGGCTGATTGGCCATGCTAAATTCCCCCTTGGTGTCCCAGGATGTGTAGGTCAGAGGGATTAGTGGGGAATATATGTGGGGTTACGGGGATAGGACCTGGATGGGATTGATTGTTGGTGCAGATTCGATGGGCCGAATGGCCTCCTTCTGCACTGTAAGGATTCTATGAATCTATAATAAACGTTCTAGCAGCCAAGAGAACTTGCTGATTTTTTCATGATTGAGCTGTACGGAACAGCTGAGGGCTGTGTGTACAGTGGTCTGAAATCTGAACTAATCAGGAATAGAATAGTTGTAGGTGTGGTGAACAACACATTCTCAGACATACTTCAAGCAAAGGTAGGTCTTGAGAAAGTAGTATCACCAGGACCAGTCTTTCCCAGCAAGGGGGTCAAGTTGGGTGGGGGGCAGGTGCAAGGGGACTGAGGAGGGAGAAGGGGAAAGAAACTGGGCAGGGGGTGGTGAAAAGAGCCGGGCGCAGGCTCTTCAGTGGGAACAGGAGCCCATTAACGATGCAACCTTCCCCTCACCCACCTTGTCTGCCACTAACCAGTATAATGAGAGCTGCTGGGCTGGACATTTAGGACAGGATTTACCACGCCTACCACCGTGTGTTCCGCACCAGCAGAGCCCGGCATTGGCCGACAGCAGGACTTCTTGGGGTTTCCCATTTTACGCATGCCCCACCACCAAGAAACCCACGCTGGGTGTTCAAAGGCAGCAGAGCCAGAACATTCCGCCGGTGGGAGCAGCTGGATAAATCCAGCCTGAGTTGGGTGTGGACCTCTCTCACCACTGATTAAATCCCAGCAAGATGAGGCCTCTAAATGGCCTTTGATTGTGTTCGCAGAGGGCATGTACAGTGAGATTTTACATGCCCACCTCCCTCCACTCCAGAACCACAGAATCTAGCCCCAGCTCCGAGTATCCATTTCACCATGTAGAAGGTCATGATTGATCCATGACTTAGTTTCATTTATCATCCTTTGCCTCATGTCCCTGGTAAACAAAATCTATCAATCTCTGTAAGAAGAATAACACCAGGTTAAAGTCCAACAGGTTTATTTGGAATCACGAGCTTTCAGAGCGCTGCTCCTTCCTCAGGTGAGTTGACTTAGCTGAAGAAGGAGCAGTGCTCTGAAAGCTCGTGATTCCAAATAAACCTGTTGGACTTTAACCTGGTGTTGTGAGACTTCTTACTGTGCCCACCCCAGTCCAACACCGGCATCTCCACATCATATCAATCTCTGATTTTAATTAACAGTTGATATAACGTTAGTTGCCTTTTGCAGAACAGAATTTGAAAACCATTACCACCATCAGTGTAACAGAATGTTTCCTAATTTTATTCCTGAAGGTTCTGGCTCTAATTTTTGATCTATGCCTCTCAGTTTGAAACTCCCCAACCAACGGAAATATTTACTATTTATTTGCTCGGCCTGTTTCCCATAATGCCTTGAAAACTTCCATCAACTTACCCATTAACCTTTTAAATTCTATGAGGACAATCTTTGTTCATGCAATCTTTCCTCAAAGTTTAATTCCTGGAGTCCAGATATCATTTGAGTAAATCTACAGCACACTTCCTTCAAGGCCTTTCCTAAGATGTGATATCCCAAACTGTTCACAGCACTCCAGGTGCGATCTAACCAGAGTTCTGTACAGCTGTAGCATGACTTCTACCCAGTTGTATTCTAATCCTCAGTTATAAAGGCAAGAACTTTATTGAACTTTTTGGTTATTTACTGTATGTGTTCATGACATTTTCATGATCCTCAAGTCTCTTTAAACCTCCACTGTTTCTAACTTTAAATCATTTTGAAAGATCCAAACTAGATGATCTCACATTCACCTGTATTGAAATGTACTCATCACAGTCTTGCCTATTTGCTGAATCTATCAATATCCCTTCATAATTGTATGCAGCCAGCATAATTAAGGACCTTACGCACCCCGGACATTCTCTCTTCCACCTACTTCCATCAGGAAAAAGATAAAAAAGTCTGAGGTCACGTACCAGCTGACTCAAGGACAGCTTCTTCCCTGCCGCCATCAGACTTTTGAATGGACCTACCTTGCATTAAGTTCTCTACACCCTCACTATGACTGTAACACTACATTCTGCACTCTCTCATTTCCTTCTCTATGAATGGTATGCTTTGTCTGTGTAGCGCGCAAGAAACAATATCTTTCACTGTATACTCGTACATGTGACAATAATAAATCAAATCAAATCAAATCAAAATGTTTCCATCTACACTGCTTACAATGCCCTTAGTTTGCTGAACACTGTCATTCAATCTGTCAGTATGACCCTGATTTTCCGGTACCTACCTGATTCAAAGCCTTTGGAGTCATGACCTTACAGAGGGAGGACTCCAAATTGTCTGATGCAAAGACCAGCATTAAAGCTAGAAATATTTATCAGGTAATCATTTATTTTTGTAAGTGGCAAACTATCTTTCAGTTAAGGAGCAAAAAGACTTGTCAGCCAATGGGCGGGATTTTACTACCTCACTCATCCTGAAACTGTAAAATCCTGCCGGAGGTCAACAAACCT
The DNA here is from genome assembly GCF_964213995.1 of Mustelus asterias. Lineage (NCBI taxonomy): Eukaryota > Metazoa > Chordata > Chondrichthyes > Carcharhiniformes > Triakidae > Mustelus > Mustelus asterias. Next base: position 120,181,013 of record NC_135804.1, on the reverse strand, counting down.
TCCTGTGCTCTGCCCCTCGCCCGCTCCGATCCCCGTGGCGGGCGGGTGGTAAAATTCCAGCCAATGCATCAGCTTTGTCACAAGTCATGTGAGGGTGCATTTTGGAAAGGGCAGGGGAAGGGTGGACATGGAAAGAGAAAAATGTAGGGGATGACCTCCGATTGACACTGGGGACCTGGGAGAGAGTTGCCCCCTTTCTCTGCCCAAGATCAAACTTCCAGGCTGTACATTGGGTGTGGGCCTCTCCCGTCACACATTAAGCTTGATTGGGCGGACATCCACCTAAGGCGTTCTCCACTGCTCATAGAATTGTAGCAGAGTAGGAGTGGGCAGGCTGGTGGTGGATGCGCTGCTGTAGGTACTGCATCCTATTTCACGGTTGCACCACCTGCTTTCTTGCCCACAGATGGCCCATAAAATGCAGCCCCGTGTGTTAGAACATTTCTACTTATATCACCTTTTGGATCACTCTCCATTTGTCTGATTTTTGTCTCTGTAAAAAGCCTTGGAATGATTTACTGCTTAAAAGGCTATATATAAATGCAAGTTACGTTGCTTGTCTATCATCTGCAGTGCCGACATTCAACATGTAATTGCTGGACTTTTATCTTGGTTCCCAATAAACATGTAGCAGATTGAAAGCGAGTAGCACATCATGAATATTGTCATTTCAATTTCCTCTGTTTACTGTGCTGGGGAATTGAATCTGCACAGTACCACAAACAGTTCAAGGGCTCTGAAAAGTTTGATAGATGTCCAAATAAATTTTCAGGATTAGACTTAAAGGAACATTGTGAGATCAGTAAAAACTTTAATCCATCCATTCATTGTTCAGCTTCATTTATTTTTTTGGCCAAATTCCAACAGGTGTGCCTGCACAGCAAAAAATGTTGGACGACCATTTAAGAATTGTTTTGAGACGCAGGATGTAGTGATTCATACAATCTATCACTGCTTTATTTGTGTATAGTGTTAGCAGAAAAAATCATTTCTGGCCCCTCGCCAAGAAAATAGGTTCATGGACCAACCTTTCCAAACAGTTCCCTGTAAATGACTGGATGTACAGCTTTGCCGATACTTGTGTCTTAGCCAATGATTTATTGCTTTGACATTACTGCTCTAATGAATGATTCAAGGGATACAAGGAAGAGAGAGAGAGGTTAGCTGTCATTCCTCTTCCCTTTGAATTGCTCTCATTAAAACAATCAGAGACAATTATTACAAAGCTCTGTCGGCAACTTGCACCAAAGCACAATAGCCCAGATTTTATGGTAGTAATGATGGTGGAACTGTCAGTGTTTGTCATCATCACTCCTCTGAAAAAGACAGTGATTTCCCGAGTCTGCACACAGGTGCTGAAATGCAGAAATCCAAAAGTTGGTGCTAAGTTTCTCCAGAGGGTGTGCTGTTAAACTCTCCCAGACCACCATCAATTAGAAATCACTGACCTTACCCTATTAGTTTTCGACCTGCCCTTTTATGCAATTAGTCTCATTGTAAAATATAGAAATATATAGAAACCCTACAGTGCAGAAGGAGGCCATTCGGCCCACCGAGTCTGCACTGACCACAATCCCATCCAGGCCCTACCCCCATACCCCTACATATTTACCCACTAATCCCTCTAACCAATGCATCTCAGGACTCTAAGGGGCAATTTTTGGCATGGCCAATCAACCTAACCCGCACATCTTTGGACTGTGGGAGGAAACCGGAGCACCCGGACGAAACCCACGCAGACACGAGGAGAATGTGCAAATTCCACACAGACAATGACCCAAGCTGGGAATTGAACCCAGGTCCCTGGAGCTGTGAAGCAGCAGTGCTAACCACTGTGCTACCATGCCACCCAAGGCCTTGTAAAAGGCCTTGAAAAAGTAATGCCCTGCTGAATGAGTTGTAAGTGGGTTTGTAATCATAGAATGCTTGCAGTGCAGAAGGAGGCCATTCGGCCTATCAAGCTTGCACTGGCAACAATCCTACCCTGGCCCTAACCCCATAACCCCACGTATTTATCCCCTGCCACTGAGGGGCAATTTAGCATGGCCAAACCACCTAACCTGCACATCTTTGGACTTGGAAGGAAGGAAACCAGAGCACCTGAAGGAAACCCATGCAGACACAAGGAGAATGTGCAAACATTCTGAGTGATCTGAGGCCGGAATTGAACCCAGGCCCCTGACGCTGTGAGGCAGCAGTGCTAACCACTGTGTACACCGTAATTCATAATTATTGTTGATAGATCTCTGTGTCCTTGAGAATTAATTTTGTACTTGTAGAATGTAAAATATCTCCATTGTGATAAAAAAAAATTCTCCATATTTGTAAAATAATGTTTTTTCGATGTTTGTTTCTGACATTTCAGCACTGATCATTTATTTTCCTCTCTGTAAAACGAAATTAAAAAATGGAAAGTATTCAGGACCAGCAGAGAATATGCCCTTATTTACTCTCTGTGAGAATATTTTGATGTGATTGTCTGTTTATCCTGCTTGATAACATCTCTATTGTTGCTTGCCTGAAGAACCACTTGACGTGGCATTAGATTCAAACTCAGATTAGGAAGGGAGCTCTGGAGATCACTAAATCATTGTAGGCAGCTTTCAGGTCAACAGCAAGCACAGTCACTTCACCACTGAACATACAAATCTGGAATATAGTTGCTTTCTTTATTAAAATGCAGTTTTTGGTTTCCATTTTGAACTGAATACTTGTTATTGACTGGACAATCCATGACGTGCACAACATTTCCAGCGTGCACAAGGCTCACTGCGAGGCAGCAGTGCTAACCACTGTGCCACCGTGCCACCCACAGCAGAGGGGAATCAGGAAACGTAACTTTACTATGTCTTTTTGTTCACTAATACTGAAGATGAGTTTTCACCTTTACTGCATAACCCAGGGTGTTAAGCATCACCCAAGGATGGATTGTCCTTAATAGTACCCCTTTCTTCCCTATTTGTTAAAAGTAAATGTTATGAATGGGACATTTTAAACGTAATACAGTGTCCGTGCTTGGCCATTTGCCAATCTGCTCCTAATTCCCAAAGGCTTTTCTATGTACCTGAGCTAGTGATAGCACTGGCACACTTTGGCAAACAGAAGTTTTGGGAGGCATTTAATTTTGCTGTTTTCAACAGCAAACAGCAGTGGAAAAGAGCATTAAACGTGAAGTTTATTTATTAGTCAAAAGTAAGACTTACATTAACACAGCAATGAAGTTACTGTGAAATTCCTCGAGTTGCCACAGTCTGGCGCCTGCTCGGGTCAATGCACCTAACCAGCACATCTTTCAGACTGTGGGAGGAAACTGGAGCACCCAGAGGACACCCACGCAGAGAATGTGTAAATGCCACACAGACAGTGACCCAAGCCGGGAATCGAACCCGGGTCCCTGGCACTGCGAGGCAGCAATGCTAACCACTGTGCAGCAGTGCTAACCACTGTATCACCGTGCCACCCACAGCAGAGGGGAATCAGGAAACGTAACTTTACTATGCCCTTTTGTTCACTAATATTGAAGATGAGTTTTCACCTTTACTGCATAACCCAGGGTGTTAAGCATCACCCAGATGCAGACTATCAGATTAACTCTGGCAGCAAGGATGATTTGTTCTTAATAGTACCCCTCTGATTTTCCTTTCATTTAAATGAATTGAAGTAAAAACCAATATGTTCTGCAGGGAATGTGTGGCTCCATCAAATGCCCACTCAGCTGATGCCGAATGTCCAGGTGGTAAAGATAAAAAACTAACCACCATCTGCATCAACAAAAAGGGTGAAAAATTGGTGGTTACATTTTTTAAAAATCCCTTTGCTCATCAAGGCTTTGATAATGAGCTTTCAAAGAAAGTTGCACTGGTTTCCATTGATGCGGAAAGGAAAATGACCGGGTAGGATTTACCTTATCACTGAAGCTAATTCAATAATGTAGCTGCTAAAGGTTTTGGAACAGTTTCTTTTAACTTGTATATTCCTGTAATTTCGACACTAACTTACTCATGTTAAAGACAGGAGAAAGCAACTGAGAACTATCGGTTATATTGGATGATAAATCCTAAGGCAACCACCTATCATCTTGGGCTCTTCCATGCTCGGCTCATTCATATAATCGTAGAATCCCTAGAGTGTAGAAGAAGCTATTCAGCCCATCAAATCTGCATCAACTCTCTGACAGAGTATCTTACCTAAGGCCTAGGTAAGGAAATGTGCCTTACATTTCCCATGGCTAATCCATCTAACCAACACATCCTGGGACACTAAGGGACAATTTAGCATGGCCAATCCACCTAACATGCACATCTTTGGACTGTGGGAGGAAACTGGAGCACCCGGAGGAAACCCACGCAGACACAGGGAGAACATGCAAACTCCGCACAGTCAAACAAGGCCGGAATTGAACCTGGGTCCCTGGAGCTGTGAGGCAAAAGTGCTAACCACTGTGCCACCATGCCACATGATTAAATAGCTGATTAAATTACTGACTAAATAGCTGAACCATGCTCAGTTCAGGGCACTTTTAAGAACTGACTGGTAAACAGTCTACTCCTCTTAAGCCAGAGTCAGTCCATTTGAATTATCAGATCATTCAAATTTTTTGAGCACTGTATACTCGCTTCACTGTGTTTTGAGCTGGGATAATTTTTGTGCACGAAGCAAATTAAGCATGCGAGAGCGTGTTTCTTTCCTGCTTCTGCAAAAATTACAAATCTCAACATTGTGGAAATCGAAGTAAGCCCTTGTAAGTACGAGGAAGGTCAGAACATACCAGTAAATGAAATGTCATTTTTAATACAAATTACAAAGGAAAGATGATGCACACAATGTTTCAAATTCGATTTGAACGCTACCCTTTGATTTCAAATCCCATTGATTTCACATGTTCCAACACAATGGCGCTATAGATTGAATTTACAGTCTGTTAATAGCCATGTCGGTGAATTAAAATATATAAATTCTCTTAGGATGAGATGAAGAGGGGTAAGAGGCAACTCACTTGGAACATAAACACTATTATAGGCCCGTTGGGCTGAATGATTGGTTAGTGTGCTGTGTATGTTAAGTAATTATGTGAGAATGTGCTGCGCTTAAATTCTGCCACCCTCTGATGCAAAGAGTTAAGGGGTGCTAAGGCTCCTCCGAGAGGTACATGAAACATTACAGGACTTCTGGTTAGTTAGATTTCTGCTTGGTAAAGCAAACAAAATCCGATTGAACAAAATTGTCCAGTGGAAAACTGAACAGATTAACATTTTCCCTTGTTTGAATGAACAAAATTGACAGATTAATACCCAGCCTTCTGAAATTGGAATAAGAAAAAAACACATTCACCAGGGTCGGGCTATTCCGAGGCAGCAGAGGTCTTGCCACCTGGGTTGAAATTGAGGGGTTGTACTTTATGAGCAGCAGCCATATACGTGTGGCGACTTGCCCCCAAAAGCTGCTAGTCGATCACTGTTACCAATGGCCACTGCTGAGGCTATATCTGAGGGAAGAGCACACATCACTGTTCATGCTCCCTCACAGCCAGGTAAGAGGGTTCTGGAGAGCTGGGACCAGTCAATTAATCTCCAGTGAAGGGGGAAGAGGGTTTGCTGAGGAAAGGCATTGCCGTTGCTGCATTGTGGTCATTGTTGCTTGGGGGTGCAAGAGGGGGTGGGGTGGGGTGGTTGGGGTTGCTTTGTTGGCAAAGGAGCGTAAAGAGTGTCCTTCTCTGCTCTAAAGCCAGCTGGGTGACACCAGGGCTCACTTAGCAGTCTCCCCAAATGACAGAGTGACCTCCCGCCATTGGTAAAACACCAACAAAAGCGGGAAGAAGCCCTCAGTTAACCAAATATGTGACTCAATTGGGCATCGGCCACTTTCGTTGCCATTAGCGCAAAATGACATGTTCATGGAAAGGCGTTGGGTTCCAATGCTATATTGTCAGCCCGGGCCTCAAAGATCCGAGAAAATCGTGGACCAGAAATCTACCAGAATAAGGCCTGATGAAAATTAATTGACCTGAAGCGTTAACTATGTTTCCCTCTTCACAAATGCTGCCAGTCCTGTTGAGTGAATTTAAAGTATTTTCTGTTTTTATGTCAGCAATCCTGTTTCTTTGTTTCAAACAAAGTTCATAATTCTGGGGATATATTTTACTCACCAACCAAAGGGTCATGGAGAAGAAAATCAACACTGAAGCACGAATAACCATTTGGAAGCTATTTACTTTCCTGCTATGTTTATCAGATTCTCTCTCGAATGTACAAACAGACAAATTAGGAGCAAGAGCAGGAGACCTCTTCTGAAGGACATCGCTCTGGGCTTTAGCTCCACAGGTGTTTAGCCTTCGACGTTCTGGGTATCAGTGACGAGAGACACACATGACCCTCGGTAGCCATTATCTGTTGGGACCCAAACCTGCAGAGTTTGCATTCTGTTGAATTTTCAATCTAAATCCTGTCTATAGGAGGAATTAGACAGTTTTGCTTACCCAGCCCAGAGGGCGCGAGAGGCAATTGCACCAGTTCACATCTTTTATTTTTAAAATCTGGGATTGAAAAGGATTATATCAAAAAGATTGGCAGCTGAGATTGGGACTCCTCTGGTCTGTTTGGCTCCACTCCAAACAGCTGAGCTGCCACGGAAGTTTTAAGAATGGTTTTAAGTGAACTACAAATCACCCTCTTGATTGCTTAGGCTCTGATGGCATGGAAAATTAAAAGCTTTGGATGGAAACGGGCTTTATCCTGATTCCTACAACATTTCTTTTACTGCTATTGGGAGATAAGAGGGGAAACTTTGGTCATAATTGATTTTAATGATTAATCGCGGTTTAGTTTAAATGGCAGGAGGAAATAATTTTCAAAGACTTAATAGCTGTGAATTAACTTTTTTAATAATACAGCAAAAGCAAAATACAGCAGTTGCCTGACTTGCTGAGTGTTTCCTGTTTGTCTTGTTTTTTTATATTATAAATAGCGACGCTTCATTGCAGGAAAGCTTGTAGGCAAATGTTTCTTTGGCAGGGGAATGTGTTACAACAGGGTTTCACAGTACATTAATAATGTGAAGTAAATATTTACAGTGTAGATCTCTGAATAAAACAAATATCAATTTGACATGAATGATGACAGCTAAAGTAAAACACTGAAAAAGCTTTGAGGGTCACAATTAATAATGGGTATAGCCTAGCAGTAAAGACGCAAGAGTCAAATAATAACTCTGTGAAGAAATGTCTACAGACACTGAGCAAGTACTCCAACTGCCAGCCGGTCATACAGACCCTATGTTGCCAGATAAGAATGTTTGTTTATATAGTGTTAGCTAACTGCTTCAATTTTGATTCTCGTCACCAACTTTGCACCTCTTTTATTTCCCCACACATTTTGTCGTACTAAAAATACTTTGCAAAAGCTTAAAACTCCACGCCGGCAATGCAGTTAGGAGGAACAAACCGCCCATCTGTGAAATATGTACAGATTTCATTTCATCCTGATCCAATGATGGGACTAATCATTCTAGTCAGTTGGTATAAATTACTGAACTTCAACAAATTCTACATTGACAAGTACTCCAACAACATTGATTCACAATTTTTATGATGGATAAGAAGCAAAATGCAGACCGTAATATTTTAAATAACAGATGCATTGTCGTGTGCATTTATTCTTTATGCTTTTCTAAACTACCCCCTGCAGAGTCCAGGCATTTGAGATGTAAAATAGCAAGTGGCAATAGCATTATTTACACAGCATCTATAGTGCCCATTTTTCTTTGTAAAACACATTGTAAACTTAAAATGAAATAAAAATGTTGTGGAGGAAATACGGTGGAAAAATAGCCCTTCAGTCTTAATAAAAAAACAAATAAAGATCTTAGATTAAAAAAAATTGGTGATATGGCTGTCCCTTTGTAAGAGGCTTTCTGAACGCACTGTTCTCACACTTCTCAAAGTGGACAGAAAGGGATGAATCAGCAGACAAGTGAAAAGGAAAACAGAAACAATTACCTGAAGCACTGATCCTGTGCAATCCACACAGAAGATACTTTTAAGATCCATAGTTCCAACTAATAGAATTTACTCTCAACATAAGGAACAGACTGCTTGCTTCAGCAGTCCCTCAAAGTGTCAATGCTGCAGTGTAGCAGAAATTCATGCTTTTAATGCCAGCAGCTGTAGGTGGGGCTACAAGCTTTTTAGCATTTTTGTTTTTAATATAAGACACATAATCCGGGAAACTGGCAGGTATAGCTTCCTTTTCCAGTTCGCCTGCAAGTTTTATTCTTCGTTACACTTAAACTTTGGAAACTTCACCAACACGCCGAACACTATTTGAGCATGAGCAGTTTGTGCAGAAGCTGAGGCGGTGCAACAATGACCTAAACCTTTGGGTAATGCCGCAGTATTTCAGAAAAGTTTTAGAATCGCCAAATTAGTTTTGTCGAAAAACAGTTTGGACCCTGAAATTATGTTGTGAAGTGCCAGCATGTGGAAGTGTCTTTGTCTGAAGTTTATCTTAGTGATATTTTAGTGGAGGCAATCACAAATTTCGTTGAAGTTCACCAGTTAAGTGTTCTAACATGGACACCTTGTATTGGGTCATAGGGTCATTTAATGTAGTTTATTATTGTCACAAGTAGGCTTACACTGCAATGAAGTTATTGTGAAAATGCCCTCGGGGACAGGGGCAGACGATTTGGTCCATCAAGTGAATGCTGGCTGCCTGGGAAACAAATCAGTCAGTTCTATTCCATCTCGGCCCTACAAATTTACTTTTTACAAGTGCCCATCTGATTTTCTTTTGGAATCATTAAATCTTTCCACTTCCACCACCCCAGTGGGCTGCAAGTTCCAGGTTATTACAACTTGCAACATAGAAAAGTCCCCTAGTCCTTGTAGCATTGGCTATTGGAAAAGTTCTTTACCTTGGCCGGCATTTACTCTGCCTGACCAAGATGGCAGTGCTCAGTGGCGATATTGAAAAATCACGTGAGAAGGACTTAGACGTGTTTCCCAGCGACGGAACTCCAGGAAGCGATTGTTCCCACCGTTTCTTGCTGTCGAATGTCAGAAGCTTAATTTCAATACATTTACATCTCATTATCATGGCCAAACACCGGAATCACCCCCCACATGTCAAACTTAAATCCCACGTCAGCGTGTGTTTAGAAGGTGTGCACCTGACAATGTGAATTTTGAAGCGATCTTGGAGGTGAGTGCGCACAACTTAGTGCAGCGCTCGCGAGGATCTCAATGCAAGGAAGTGGCTCCCTCGATTCACAACAAATGTTGACCCTTGTATCGCTCTCTTTAACACTACAGTGAGGAGACCATCAGAAAGATAGAGCCTGGTAATCTTGCTGTTTGTCACAATACTTAGTGGCAGGAGAAAGATGACAGAAAATAATGTGACAGTGATGCTCGACTCGTCAAAGAGAGGAGCAGAACTCTCAAGACTAAATGGCGGCAGGGCCTGCTCCGCATGCACTGAATATACCATCATTCGTAAGCGCATAGGCCCAGGATCTATAGAAGGTGCATGTGCTACCTGCCAATAATTGCATATATCAAGGGAACTGGTCATGCACATACGCCACCTTCTGCAGAATATGGCACAATGGAGACTTGGAGGGCATCCACTGCCTGTGACGGAAAAATTGACAGCTGCGCTCAATTTATATGTAAGTGGCTCCCTCCAGGGCTCCACTGTGGATCTGTGCAGGATCTCGAAAGCCTCCACCCACAACTATATTAAAGAGGTCATGGATGCCATTTCTGCCAAAGGACATAACGTTTTCAACTTTGACAGAGGTCAGGTGAGCCAGGAAGCAAGAGTGCTAAGATTTGCTGTGATTGTCAGATTCCTACAGGTGCAGGGTGCCATTGAATGCACTAACATGGCTGTTAAATCTCACCAGCAACAAGTAGTCCGGTATGTGAACCACAAAGGCTTTCACACTTTCAATGTTCAGCTAATCTGCCACCAGAACAAACCAACCCTGCAGTTTTGTGCAAGATACTCCAGATGCATCTACGATTTATACATCATCAGCAGGTCTCAGATCGCTGACATCTTCCAGGGACAACACAGGCTGCAGGATTGGCTTCTCAGGGGCAAGGACTATCCACAAAGAATGTGGCTGATGACATTCATATGGTGGCCTCAGACTTCTGCTGAGAGAGAATCCAATGAGGCTCATGCGTAAAGCTGGGTTTGGTGGGCCACACCATTGCCATCCTGAAAATGAGGTTCCTGTGCCTCAATAGATCTGGAGGAGCTCCCCAGTACAATACCCAGAAGGTGTCATGCAACACTGTAACTTGCTGCATCCTGGCAATGCAAAGTGGGGAGGACCTGGAAGAACTGCACATCTCCAATGAGGAGGAGATTGAAGGGGATAAGAGTGCTGAAGTCCTGGAAGGTGAGGTGACAGACGATGAAGCCACTGCATTGACCGGACGAGGCAGGCATGCTCGTGAGGCCCTCATAGCCACAAGATTCCAGGAGGTTATGGTGAGATGCAGTGAGAACATTTCTGAGATCTTCACATTGTATCTGGGAATGTCTGACACCAGTCTGCTTGATGGCAGTGCACATACGCTCTGTGAAGAGGGTCATATCACGTAGATGCTGCTGAGATACAGCAGGCACATGGACTTGGTACTTTGACAGACTTCATCAGCTGTTCTCTTCACCAGCACACCTTCACTTGTCAGGAATGCTGATCAGATTGTGGGGCAACCCCGGTTCTAAGGTGCTGCGTGCAGACAGAGGTTAACAAACCCTGTGATGTTTGTGTATGATATTCTTGCAGCAAACACAAGCCACATTGAGGTGCAGGTATCACTGATCTGGAGAGTGACTTTGAAGCCAGATAGTCACTGTACTCCGAATGTTACATACTGCACAGAGGAGAGGACTGCCACACTTACCTTTATTTTGTGCAGGAATTAAGGCTTCGCATCTGACTGACATGAACACTGCTCATTATAACAAGCAGCCATAGACAAGGATTTGTGATTATGAGTTGGTGATGCCAATGGTGTGGCCCACCAAACCCAGCTTTATGCATGAGCCTCATTGGTGAACATTGTATACGAGTGATTAACACCTGTACCCACATTGTGCAACTACATCTTCAATTTCCTAATCCTGCTGCTATGTCTTGGAGTTAGCTGGGTGGATGGCCCTGGGGAGTGCACCTGCTGCTCCTCCTCCCTATGGGTTTCCTGAGGACCCCTGGCTGCCTTCTTGAGAGGGAGGGTGCTGGAGTGGGCTTGAATTGCCCCACACACCTCTGGTATTGACACTAATGGATACCTGCAATGCCTCAGTGATAGAGTGCAGCTCCAACAGCAGCACAGAATTCATGTTCCCCATGACAGCCGTCACCCTACCAATATAGACCTTGTTGTGTTGGCATGACAGCGCTATCATCACGGTCTGAAGCCGGTTAACCCCCTCCATCTTGCCTTGCAATCAGAGGGCTGCGGAAAACATCCCTTCCCAATGTTCCCGAGCTTGTCCTTACAGCTCCACCAACTGAGGTATTATCGAGTCCAGAGGCTGCTCATCTAACTTGAACTCAGCAGATTCCTGGCATCCAGAAATCCTCCAAGTGCCAGCTCTCTGGAATGACCCTGTCCCTACCTGCTGTGGATCAGATAGTGCGATGTGCTCACCAGATTGTGAACCTGAGGTCACTCTCGAACTAGGTCCCACCAAGGTGTGTGTCTCTGCGATCCTGGAGGGTGTGGGTAAGCGCTGTGATGAGTCAAGAATGTTGCTGTCTGCGGTTTCCTCTTCTGTGCTCTTCTCAGGGCTGGAGTCAAGCAGCTCGCTGGTGAACCACTTTGGCTGCTTCCTGGATGTGCCTGTGACCAAAAGGGGAGACCATTGGTACATGGCCGGGGCCTGAGAGACAGGAGACATCACTCACAGCATTGCTGTCTGGTGAACACTGCAGCACAGGATCTTTATTTGGTTGAGTGCTGCCAACCTCACCATCTGCAAAGGAATGGTCCACATCCTGGCTAGATAGTTGAATCACTCTTTCCTCTAAGTCTGTGAGGACCTTGACTTAGGACACCCCACTACCATTTTGGGACCTCTTCTGTTGTGTGCCAGTGTCCTGCACGAAGACAGATGGAGAGAGTATAAAGCTGCCATGCTAGATGAGAAGGATGCCTGGTATTTTTATTTATTTATTAGTCACAAGTAGGCTTACATTAACACTGCAATGAAATTACTGTGAAAATCCCCTAGTCACCACACCCTGGCAGCTGTTCGGGTACACTGAAGGAGAATTTGGCATGGCCAATTCACCTAACCTGCACATCTTTGGAGTATGGGAGGAAACCGGAGCACCTGGTGAAAACCCACACAGACACAGGGAGAATGTGTAAACTCCACACAGGCAGTGACCCCAGCCGGGAATCGAACCCGGGTCTCTGGCGCTATGAGGCAGCAGTGCTAACCACTGTGCCACCATGCCGCCGTGTGGGTGGTAAGTGGGAGATGAAAGTCCCAGAGATTATGAGCACATCACAATCTTCTTGTGGTCTTGAGCATGCATTACGGCAGCACCACATCAGATGCATTTTCACTCTATTGTCTTGCCACTCATACCTCGCCATCAGCAAAGGATTTGCCTTCCTGTTTCTTAGCAATCTGGAGGGCGTCTTCCTCTGCAGGAGAAAGGACCTTGAAATCAGGTAACCTCCTGCCCATTCTCATGCTTTCCTTTTCATTATGGGTCTGCTTATCCTGTGGGAGAAAGTGGAGATTTAGTAACTTGACAAGTGCCAACTGACCACCTTGTCTGCATGCATCCTCACTATACATACTGGCCAGCAACTTACCAAAGCTCCATTGATAGTACCTTCCAAACCGATGAGCTCCAGCCTCTAGAAGGACAAGGGCCAGAAGATACATGGGAGCACTAGCACCTGCAAGTTCCACCCAAAGCCACACACAACCTTGACTTGGAACAATATCGATGTTCCTTCACTGTCACTGGGACAAAATCCTGGAACTCCTTTCCCAAAAGTATTATGGGTGTTCAAGAAGGTAGCTCACCAACACCTTCTCAAGGGCAATTAGGGATGGGCAATAAATGCTGGCCTAGCCAGTAATATCCACATCCTGTGAGTGAATAAATAAAAGATGGAATGAGTTCGTTTGTATCCAATCATTCACTCAAGCCAAACAGTCACACACTTTGTCCTGAAGTGCTTTTCCATAACTGCAAACTCACACAAATGCATAGCCTGAAGCCCACATAAGCAACAATCCCATGTCATTGTGCATAACTGGGCAGATTGAAGGAGGTTATTGACCTTACTATAGCCATAACAGTACCACCGGCAACTCTGCTCTCTAATTCACACAATCCTGCAATGCTGGACTCAGCCCCCCTTTGAGCAAAGCAACCAGCTGACTGTCATGATTCCTGAGCGGTGGGAGGGGGATTGAAAATCCCTACCGGGCACCACACCAATTCCACAAGATTAGAAGATTCTCATTGCTGAAGCCAGCTCAAGTGTCATTTTGTGACGTTGAATCCAAGCCAACCGTTTCATCAGAGACGAGCTCAGAGAGTAAGAATTTGCTACACATATGAGTGATACTTCCAACTTCTTTACTCCCAGTCCCAGTTTTATGTTGCGAATACCCACCTCCTTGTCAGCCCTCGTTGCCCCACTGCAGTAATAAGGTCAAGTGATGATGTGATAACTGGGCAGGAATGTTGCAGATCACACCAGCCTGATCTGGCCAGTGAACAAACTGATGGGAGCTGAGCGCCCCTGAAAACACTTACTTGCTCAGTAGTTCTTGAAGGGTCAAATGTAAAGAGAGCATCTAACCCAGTTTAGTCCTGTCACAGAGCCCTCAAAGAAAGGAGTGAGGCTCTTCGCATTTTAAGGCTTTCCATAAATACAGAAGCTTTACTTAAATATTAGTTGGCATGATTCTGATATTCAGAAGGAATGAAAATTGAATTGTGGAGCTATACACCAGTTAGTCTAATGTAGGCAGCAGAGAAAATGCTTCATAACATTTTATGGGATGCTATCAATGTTCAGTTTTAGAGGATAGGTTTACAGGAATGAGTTCTGCCTCACAACTCTACTGCAATTTATCCAACCGAGCACTAAATCAGCAGATGAGAGCGATGCAGTGGATATAATTTACTTGAATTTTCGGCAGGCATTGCATAATATTCTGCATGCGATGGCTTTCCAAGATGATTAAGGTCCATGAATTGAATGGTAAATTGACTACTCGGACTGAAAACAGGCTGAGCAAGAAAAAAATAGCAGGTGGTGGTGAAAAATAGGGATAAAGCTCTGACTTAAGATGAGCAAGGTTCGGAACCAAATAGCCGAAGAAAGCATGGGAATGGCAAAATGGCACTAAACCCATTATGCTTCACCCAGGCTGTGTGCTCAATTTATTCAACTCAGCAGCTCACCTGCATTAATCAATCTTCAGACAGGCATTTCCCAAAATAACACCTTGCTTCCAAAGGTGATCAAGGAAAACTCGATCCGTCTGCACATTTTTATTAATTGAATCTAAAGCTACCTTAACAGATTATCCTGCGGGTCACAGCAGGAGATCTGTTGTGTCCTGTGAATTATTTGATTACTTCTCTTGTGTCTTTATAATCCAGTAACATGCTGATTTTTGAAAAAGTTAACAAGATTCAACTGACCATCTTTTACCTCAGTGCTCACAGTATAAGTTCACATTATTAATTTGTAGTAAATGCAATAATTGGCAACCATTGAAAATCCCTACCTTGCTCCATACCAATTCCACAAGATCAGAAGATTCTCTTTTCTGACGCCAGCTCAAGTGTCATTTTGTGATGTTGAATCAAGCCAACAGTTTCACAAGAGACTAGCTCAGAGAGTAAGAATTTGCAACACGTACAAGTGATACTTCCAACTTCTTTGCTCCCAGTCCCAGTTCTACATTTCGAATGCCCACCTTGTCTGTAGGTTTTAGGGCAAATCCTCCATGATTAAAGAACCCAGAGATAAGGAAAATGGCCGACTGGTTGTCAGGCCACATGAATATGCAAGAGGCTGGGAATAACGAGAAGGTCGAGACAGGGATAATCTAATCAACAGGAAACAAAGGAGAAACCATGACCAGCAGACAAGAAGTAAATAGCCCAGCAGCGAGACAATGAGAACAGAGATCATTCCATCCACAGACAACATCAATGACTCATCTCGCTGATGGGATTCCAATCAGGATGACTCAGAGAACAGTTAAAAGACATTCAAATGTCAATTAAGGCTGTCGGCCCTTTTGGCCCAGTCAATCGAAACTATCAATGATCAGAAACTGTTTTTGTGTGAGAGAGTCACTGCTTCAGGTTTTAAAAAGGGACAAGCAAGCTTTGGTCTCTCTCTCTTTTCTCTTCGGACCAGCATGGCAGCACCCTCCACTCTCTTCTCCTGTTCCTGCCTTTCGTTCGTCTCCAGCACGCAGCCCGAAGCCCACTGAGCAATTTAAACTAGGATTGTGAGTACCCTCCGGTAATTCGCGAAGTTCCCGAGATCATCATAGTGGATGAAGCTTTGGGGAAAGGGGGGGCTTTTGCATGCACCTTTCATAGTTTAAGACACTGGTAAACTTGTGTAAAGTAAGCATTCCGTTGTGTCCGTTTTAGTATTCCTTCCATAGCTATAGTCTTATAGAGCATTAGGCAGTGTGTGTTGTTTTCCTGGTGTTTGGTGATCTTGACACACAAATATATATATATATCTTTGATTTCCATTGGAGTCCATTTTGATCTTTTCAATTTCTCACCAATGATCTCTGACCAAGTCACAATATTAAATATCCCCTACCATAATTCCGGAGTCTAGAACCGAAGGTACCCTGGGCGCTTCGAAACCGCCCACTCAAGAAAGGCTGCTAGGTAGTGGGTAGGCAGCAGTTTCCTTTTCTCTCTCTTGGGAGCACTACTCTAGTGAAGTAGACGCAAGGTGGCCGTTGTTCCATCGGCGAAAGAGAGAATCACTCGGGCATTGGTGGGGTCTGGGTAACGGAGAACCAAACCTGAGATAAGCCCACGAGTGGAGTTAAAAAGGGGATCCCGCTACATGTCAGTCCTCGTTGTGTCACTGCAGTAATAAGGTCAAGTTATGACGTGATAACTGGGCAGGAATGTTGCAGATCACACCAGCCTGATCTAGCCAGTGGACAAACTGATGGGAGCTGAGCGCTCCTGAAAACACTTACTTGATCAGTAGTTCTTGAAGGGTCAGATGTAAAGAGAGCATCTAACCCAGTTTAGCCCTGTCACAGAGCCCTCAAAGAAAGGAGTGAAGCTAACAAGCAACAACAGGTCTATTACAATTTAAAACTATATAGAGAATACTATCATCGATGTGTTCATTCTCAGCTCTTGGGTCAATCTGGCTGCAGAAGCCCGCCCTCTTCCCCGAGAACCCCGTGCTTGTTTCCCATTAGTCATTCGGGTGACAAGACCCTTCCAATGTGTGCCCTTAAAGGGGCTAGCTACCACATCCCTTATTACACAGTACGTTGATAACTTATACAATTCTCAAAGCAATAGCAATAATGAACATTTTTTAAACAGTTTAACAGAAACTCAGTCTGTCAGGGAACTTTCTCTTTGTCTGGGAGCGATGCAGCTCAACTGGTTTAGATTCAACTACAGAGGTAGTTTCGATGGGACTGGCTTCACAGCAAGTGTTACCAGCATATCACTTTCCACTATTTCCTCAGTTGACTGAAGTGCGTGCTTAAGTTGGTTAAAAGCTTCCTTTTGTGGTCTTTTCCAACACCATCTCTAGTGCTTCTTTAACTGCACATTCAACGGTGCTAGTAATGTTGATAGATTTGGGAGGAATCGCCCGTAATAGTTGACCATCTCAAGGAAGGATCTTCCTGAGGCGTTCCTAGGGCCTGTGCCTCCTTAACTGCTCTCGCTCTGTTCTCCATAGGGTGCAAACCAACGTAAAAAGAACAAAGAAAATTACAGCACAGGAACAGGCCCTTCAGCCCTCCAAGCCTGCACTGACCATGCTGCCTGACTGAACTAAAGCCCCCTAGCCTTCTGGGAACCATATCCATCTATTCCCATCCTATTCATGTATTTGTCCAGATGCCCCTTAAAAGTCACTATTGTATCTGCTTCCAGTACCACCCCCGGCAGCAAGTTCCAGGCACCCACCACCCTCTGTGTAAACAACTTGCCTTGTACATCTCCTTTAAACCTTGTCCTTCTCACTTTAAACCTAAGCCCCCTAGTAATTGACTCTTCCACCCTGGGAAAAAGCTTCTGATTATGCACTCTGTCCCTGCCCCTCATAATCTTGCAGACTTCTATCAGGTCTCCCCTCAACCTCTGTCGCTCCAGTGAGAACAAACCAAGTTTCTCCAACCTCTCCTCATAACTAATGCCCTCCATGCCAGGCAACGTCCTGGTAAATCTTTTCTGGATCCCCTCCAAAGCCTCCACATCCTTCTGGTAGTGTGGCGACCAGAATTGAACACTATATTCCAAGTGCGGCCTAACTAAGGTTCTATAAAGCTGCAACATGACTTGCCAATTTTTAAACTCAATGCCCTGCCCAATGAAGGTAAGCATGCCATATGCCTTCTTGACTATCTTCTCCACCTGCATTGCTACTTTCAGTGACCTGTGCACCTGTACACCCAGATCCCTTTGCCCATCAATACTCTTAAGGGTTCTGCCATTTACTGTATATTTCCTATCTGCATTAGACCTTCCAAAATGCATTATCTCACATTTGTCCAGATTAAACTCCATCTACCATCTCTCCACCCAAGTCTCCAACCGATCTATATCCTGCTGTATCCTCTGATGGTCCTCATCACTATCTGCAAATCCACCAACCTTTGTGTCATCCGCAAACTTAGTAATGAAACCAGTTGCATTTTCCTCCAAATCATTTATATATATTACAAACAGCAAAGGTCCCAGCACAGATCCATGAGGAACGCTACTTGTCACAGCCCTCCATTCAGAAACGCACCCTTCCACTGCTACCCTCTGTCTTCTATGATCGAGCCAGTTCTGTATCCACCTTGCCAGTTCACCTCTGATCCCATGCTTAACCTTCTGCACCAGTCTGCCATGAGGGACCTTGTCAAAGATCTTATTGAAGTCCATGTAGACAACATCCACTGCTCTATCCTCATCAATTATCTTCGTCACTTCCTCGAAAACTCGATCAAGTTAGTGAGACACAGTCTCCCCTTCACAAAACCGTGTTGCCTCTCACTAATACGTCCACTTATTTCCAAGTGGGAGGAAATCCTGTCTCAAAAAATCCTCTCCAATAATTTCCCTACCACAGACATAAGGCTCACCGGCCTGTAATTACCTCGATTATTCTTGCTACCCTTCTTAAACAAAGGAACAACATTGACTGTTCTCCAATCCTCTGGGACCTCTCCTGTAGCAGTGACGATACAAAGATTTCTCTCAAGGCCCCAGCAATTTCCTCCCTTGCCTCTCTCAGTATTCTGGGGTATATCCCATCAGGCCTTGGGGACTTGTCTACTTTAATGTTTCTCAAGAACCCCAATACCTCCTCCTTTTTCATCTCAACATAACTCAAATTATCTACACACCCTTGCCCAGACTCATCATCCACCAAGTCCTTCTCTTTGGTGAATACTGACACAAAGCACTTATTTAATACCTCGCCCATTTCCTCTGGCTTCAAGCATAGATTCCCTCCCCTGTCCTTGAGTGGGCCAACCTTCACCTTGGCTAGTCTCTTGCTCTTTATATATGTGTAAAAAGCCTTGAGATTTTCCTTAATCCTGCTGGCTAATGATTTTTCGTGACCCCTTTTAGCCTTCCTTACTCCTTGCTTAAGTTCCTTACTACTTTTCTTGTATTCCACATTTGCTTCATGTGTTCCCAGCCTCCTAGCCTTGACAAATACTTCCTTTTTTTCTTTGACTTGGCTCACAATATCCCTCGTGAACATCCTGTTCTCTCCTGAACATCCATCCGATAACCGAGATACGCCGCCTCATTTCTCTTTTTAGGTACACTCCCGCCCTCCTAAAATCTGTTCAAAACTTTGTCCAAATTGGCCGAATGATCTTCGGTGGATCCTGTTATTAAAACATCATCCAAATAAACAACAACTGCAGCAAAGTCTCCATAGCTCGCTGGACGATAGCACAAGTCAATGAAACCCCAAAAAGTAGATGTGTATATTGGTATAACCCCTTATGAGTATTTATGATGAGATTTTTCCTTGATGCACCATCTAGTTCTAATTATTGGTAAGCGTGGCTCATATCCAGTCCAAAGATATGCGGGTTAGGTTGATTGGCCATGCTAAAATTGCCCCTTAGTGTCCTGGGATGCGTAGATTAGAGGGATTAGTTGGTAAAATATGGAGGGTTATGGGGGTAGGGCCTGGGTGGGATTGTGGTCGGTGCAAACTCGATGGGCCGAATGGCATCTTTCTGTACTGTAGGGTTTCTATGATTTCTATGATGATTTCTATGATATCCAATTTGATGTATGTCAGACCCCCAGCCAACTTTGCATACACATCCTGTACTTTGGGGATGGGGTACCAATCCAGTTTTGCAGCCTAGTTTCCCATCAGCTTGTAATCCCCACTGATATGGATAGTCTTCTCTGGTTTAACTACTGAAACAATGGGTGCTGTCCACTCTGCAAATTGCATGGGACTGATGATGCCCAAGTCTTCCAGTCATTATTGATTCTGCTGGTACTGGGCAGACCCTGCTTGTTTGTACACTTGTGCCACAAATGTCCTTTTCTTCTACACACAAAGCAATCTGCTTCTCTAAATCTGGGGAGTGACTTTCCCTGCACCAATAGCATTATTATTCCTAAACTGTTGTTTAAATCTTCTAGACTACGTGACTCTTCCAGCTTCTGTGTTCACCTCTCTACTTCAACCAGTGACTTCACTCCTGGCGATACTGCTCCTCGCAGCTTTCTGCCCTAACTGGTGGACCTCACTGCTCTGTGCCCTTTGAAATGGCTAGGCACCTTTCTCACCACTCTCCATTGCTGAAACCACATCCAGAACCTTTTAAAAAATTAACTCCAATTGAGCTAACAATCTTCTCTAATAGCTGCATTGTTTAGGCAGCACGTTGGCACAGTGGTTCGCACCGTTGCCTGACAACGGCAGGGACTCGGGTTCAATTCCGGCCTCGGGTCACTGTCTGTGTGGAGTTTGCACATTTTCACTGTGTCTGTAGGTTTCCTCTGAGTGCTCCAGTTTCCTCTCACGCTCCAAAGATATGCAGGTTAGGTTGATTGGCCATGCTAAATTGACCCTTAGTGTTAGGGGGACTAGCAGAGTAAATACGTGAAGTTACAGGGATAGGGCCTGGGTGGGATTATTGTTGGTGCAGGCTCGATGGACTGAATGACCTCCTTCTGCACTGTCGGGATTCTATTATTCCATGATTTACACCACTTACCAATTGGTCCATAAACATGCTGTTCAACACAGACCCAAAATCACAATGCTCTGTGGTTTGTCTTAGTCTTGCTACAAAGGTTGTATTGGTCTCCCCTGGGGTTCTCCCCTTGGAGTTAAATTTGTATATTTGTAAAATTACTAAGGACTTATAGTGGTAATGCCTCTTTGCTAGCTCAATGAGCTCTGCAAATGGTTTTATGTCAGGAACATCTGGGGAGGTTAAAGTTTGGATTAAGTTGCATGTCTGGTTACTGCAGGCAATCAGTAATATACCTTTTATCTCATCTTCCCATTCTATTCCATTCATACAGAAAAAATATTGCAAATGCTCCAAATACTATTCTATTCTGTACTATACCCAGTCTTTTGTAGTCGGGTTGAAAACTTCAAATTCTGTGAGGAAAAGCATGTCTACTTTTTCCTCTTTTGCAGGCTGGACTCAATTTGACTTGTTCTGCAACTCTTAAAGATTAAATCTCCTTCAAATCTTTCATTGCAATCTTAGTTTCTGTTGTTTTCTTCATTGCCAATGTAGTAAATGGAATAATTGGCGGCCGTCAGTGAGCTAATAAACAATGACAGGTTTATTACTATTTACAACTATAAATGATGTACTATGATTGATGTGTTCATTCTCAGCTGTGGGATCAATCTGGCTTCAAAAGCCCGCACTCAGCCCCAAAATCCCCTGCGCATTCCAATTGGTCGATAGGGTCACATGACCCTTCCAATGCGCACCCATTAAAGGGGTTAGCGACTACATTATTCATCTCAGCACTTTCATCATGGAACTTGTGAGGCTTATAAGGTTAACCTTGGGTACAGGTACGGTTATGTATTGTCGATGGGCGAAGTGTGATCTCTGTCTTGTCGGTTGGAGAGCTGGTGAGAGACACACGTTGCAAAATTTTGGGAAGGCTCATCATAGTAAGGCCAATTAGACACTTAAGTGGACAGTGCGGGCCTATCACCTGAATCGAGGACCCTGGTGGCAGAAACAGCTGCTGGTTAAATGGCAGAAAGGACATGGATAACTCACTGTATCCCCCACCTTTCCTGATGCTGAGTCCCTCAATCAGGAACCAAGTCTCCAACAACAATGAATGTCCCCTGCCCCCATCCACACCTTGAAGCCCAACAGGATTTGTTTTTCAGGCTTCCTGCATGGAGTGTCCCCCACCTGCTGCTGGGTAAGTATCAGTAATGGTAGGATGAGGCCCTTAAGGGGGCATTCATTGCCCAGCAGCACCTTAAAGTAAAGTAAAAGCAAAGTAAAGTTTATTTATTAGTCACAAGAAGGCTTACATTCACACTGTAATGAAGTTACTGTGAAAATCCCCCAGTCGCCACACTCTGGCGCCTGTTCAGGTACACTGAGGAAGAATTTAGCATGGCCAATGCATCTAACCTGCACATCTTTGGACTGGCAGCGTGGCGGGAAAGCTCTCCATGAGCCTTCCTACCTTGAACTTAATTGAAGCAGAAGCAGGAAGGCAGCGAGTGTAAAGTTGCTGCGTTGTGTAGGAATGATGACAAAGGATTACAACTTAAATAGTTTACTATAAGGTTTTCAGCAGCTCTTACATGTCATGTCTGTAGCCACTGTGGCCAAATGGTCAACAGCCTGAGTGACTAAGCCCGACACAAACTTGGGCACAAAAAGGGCTGGCGGGGCGGGGTGGTGCTGTCCTACGTCAGAAGAACCGTTCCGGGTGGGAGTGCTCTCCACAGAAGTTCCAATGCCCTATATACATCTTTCTCCCAGGGCCTATCCCTCTCGAGCCCGATCGCCTCCCTCACGATTCAAAAGGCCTTCCCTATCCTTCCTACCCTGGGATCCCTTTCACTTAAATGAGCCTCTGGTTCCCGAGGCTTCATATCAGGCTGCTGGGTGCAGTGCCTCTTTCAACCACTGCAGCACTGTTGCTGGAAGGACTGGGGAGCTTTCGGCCAATCAGATTGCCCGGCAGCTCTTCAAGGCAGGTCTTCCTCCCGACTGAGTGCTTGTTGCAGCGTAAAATGGCAACGGGTCTCTAGGAGTCAGTGGAGTTGTGTTCCCCACTGACTCTTCTGATGGCAGTGGCCAAGCCCTCACCATCTTAAAGATTCAGGCCATGAAAATACAAAACCTAGTATTGGTAAAAATGACCATGCATTGGCTGGATTGCCATAAAATCAAAATTGGTTATCTAATGTTCTTCAGGGAACAACATTTACCATCCTTACTCAGTTTAGTATATACGTGACTCCAGATCTACACCAGTGTGCTTGATTCTTAACTGCCCGTGAAAGTGGCCTACAAAACCATTCAGCTGTAATAAGCAGTTGGAAAGGAAAACCAGAAGGAAAGCCAAACTGCAATCTCAGAACACAACTAGGATACCAGCACATCATGGCCCCACCTGCCTGGCGGATCATTATGGTCCCTTTGAAGTAGAAACGATTTCAATGACCAACCGTTTCTGCTGATTGGAGACAAATCGTGATGGAGATGTGAAATTCTGGTCCAGGGCTACTTTGCATTTGACCTTTCATGAACTTAGTTGTTCAAACTATGCACAGGAGAGCTGAACTCCAAAAGGGAATAACATCCCTTGACACCAAGGTAGCATTTGATTGAGCTCCAATGAGCCCAGTTAAGCTGAAGCTAATCGTGCCAAGAGAAAAACACTTCAGTAGCTGAATTCATAGATGGAACAAAGGAATATGTTTGTGGTCATTGGAGATGCAGGGACGTGGTTGCAGCAGTTCCTCCGCTCTGCACAATGTTCGGCTGCTTTCAATGAACTGCCCTCCTCAGAAAGTCAGACATTGGACAGTTTGCTGATGTTTATAGAGTCCATTCACCTCCATTCACAATTCATCAGAGACCATCCTATTATGTTCCGTCAGGAGACAGTAACCAAGCTGACTTCTAATGGCCCCTGTTCACATATTCAAGGCTATGGCTTCAACCCAGGGTGAGTGACCTTGAT